>NC_089723.1:8152921-8500421 GCF_035083965.1 Branchiostoma lanceolatum | reverse complement strand
TCAAATCTGCCTGTAGCATCGAGACTCTTAAAATCTATTGTACTTGATTTGAGGAATGTGAATAACTTATTGCGTAAAACATCATATCTAGAGCATTCCACGACAAAGTGAAATTCATCTTCAATTTGCTTTGGATAAAATGGGCAATACTTTTGATCAGGGGTTTCAGTATATATTGCGATCCAGGTGTAACACCGCGGTTCTAGTGGTATTTTTGCAACTTTATGCAAATATGTCCCAAATTGCAAGTAAAGCAGCGTAGATTGTGAAATACTTGTCCAAATGGCGTCAAACTTTGGCGAGAAACTGTCACAAGTGACAGGAGAGTGTTCATTTTTTGACCTTTGAAAAGTGCCTAAAAATGACCGTGAGACACCAAGCTATCATTCTATGGTACTGGACTAATTGTGTACTAGTACAGGGTGGGATGCGTTTCTCGTCTTCTATGCCTCCTCTGAGAATCTCCTCCTAGACTACGAGGGGTGATCAATAAGTCCTCGGCCTCACCCAGAAATAAGGTGCACAACTTTATGAATGTCTGCCAAAATTCAAATCATTGTGATCATTACTTTTCAGGCGACACCCAGTAATGCTAAGTGAGGTAGAATGATAAAAACATGGACAATTGAGCTGTGACCTGAGGTGTGCGGGCCAACTTGCTTTCCTGAACGTCAGATACCCGCTTCTTTTTAGTTGAAATAAGAAGGAAATGTTCAGGAAACATTCTGACAATGTCTTCGAAGGTTTTATGCCGATTTATGGCATTCATGGCATCAGGAGCTCGACTCACTCAGCTCTGATCACAGTTCAACCTTTTTTTTTCTCGCCACTAACCTACTGATTTAAAAATGGACGTCGACTGGAAAGTAATGACTATAATAGTTAGAAATTTGGTGGATATTGCTAAAAGATGTTATGCTATATAATTATGCCACGAAATGTGAGTTGTGCACCGAAGACTTATTGATCACCCCTCGAACATGGTCAGTACATTAAACCGCGACCTCGCATTTCAGGTACGTGGTCTACACTTCAGCATCGGCAACATTGCTGATATATCGACGGGCACTTTCACGAACATGCCACGTCTGCGCAGCCTGATTGTCTGGTCCAACTGCCTCCACTGTGTCAAAAAAGAGTGGTTTCATGGCCTGGGGAACTTAAAATGTCTCGATCTATCCGGCAACCAAATAACTACGATTCAGAAGGCAGCATTCGAGGGATTGAAGCAACTCAAATATCTTTATCTCTCGTCTAATAAGCTGCACACCGTGGCCAGTGCATGGTGGAAGGGGCTACGTAGGCTTGAAATGTTGGAAATCAGGAAGTTATCAGCAACGGATATCCTGACATCTTCGACTGAAACAGACAAGGCGTCGCCTGTCTTCTCGGGTTTGGAAAATATCCGGATTTTGCAACTGACTTTCAGCGAGATTTGGGTCATCAGAAAGCCGTATTTCGCGGGCTTGTCGAAGCTGGTGCACCTGTGGCTAAATAACAACAAACTGACCACGATAGAAGCTGGGGCCTTCACAGGCCTCAACATAAGGTACCTGGCTCTAGAGAACAATGTTTTCACCGTGGTCCGTTGTGGTTGGTTTTCCGGGATGCAGTGGCTCCTCGACATCGATCTGTCGGGAAACGTCATCTCTTCGATTGAGTCCTGTGCCTTCCACGGTGCCCCGAAACTACGGAAGATCCACCTCTCTCGCAACCGCCTGTCCTTCGTGTCTTCAGCGTGGTTTGAGGGGCTCCAGCAACTACGACTCGTTCAGCTGAGTCACAACAGCATCGTCGGCTTACAGGACCTGAACGTACTCAAGGTAGGTTTGGCCAACAACCCGCTTCGGTGTAGCTGTACCACAGACTGGCTGAGGGGAATGCTGGGCGAGAGTCGACAGATAGTTGACCTCAATCAGGTGATCTGTGATCATCCACCAGGCTTACGTGGCGTTGTTGTCGCAAATGTTTCCGATGGACAAGGCACCTGTCCAACTCCGGTCGTTCTGCTAGACCCCGTGTACACAAACACCGAAGCGTCGGCTGTAACATCGTCTGACAACAACGCTACCGAGACAAGTGGCACGGAGGTCCCGGTATCCCTGCCTACTAACGTTACGGGTAATAATCACAAAGTTACCGAACCAACTGGCATTGATTCCCCGGTGTCTGTGCCTGCTACGAGTAACAATTACAATGTTACCAAGCCAGGTAGCATGGATACACCTACCACACCATCTACTATAGGTGACAACAATGCCATCGATCAAAGTCAGATGGACGTCTCCTTGACTCCGTCTGATGTTGGTGACATGAGCGCTACAGAATCAAGAAAAACGGGTGTCCTAATAACTCTTAGCGACACGACGGAAGACGACGGCAGACGGAAGACAATGGATTCACCCTCGCCTCTCGGATTTGAAGGAGAAGATTTGAATATCACATGCATCGTGTACTGGGAACAGTATCCGGAGATAGCATGGACCCTACCAAATGGAGCAATGCTTGCATCCGAGGAAAGTACAACATCTTATCCAGACTTGGCTGATAAGATACAGATGGCTGTGGATCACAAGATCAGCGCAGAGGGATGGCCGTGTAGCGAAAGAGGTCGTCTAAACGGAGATTGCGTCAACTTCTTTGGTAAATCGGTGGTCCGACTGATGATCCAGGGAGCACACCTCGGTCTCTCCGGTCAGCACAGCTGCACGGCAGAAACTGGAACTGGACAGGGCACTGCGTCTATCTCTGTCGGGATCACCAAAGTCATCTCAACGACTAGGAAGGAGGGGAAAGAAACTCAACCGTTTTCAACAGAAACGAGTTCAAAGCCAGAGTTCCACACAACAGAGAGCCGAGCTGTGGCGACCGATGATAAACTTAGTACGGTGCCGCCGTCCGAAGGAGACTATGACCCTTCGGGATTAGTGAGTCCATTGGTGATAGTCGTGCCAACAAGCGTGTGCTTCGGAGCGGCTTTGATGGTCATCTGTAGCATCATCGGAAGTAAACTGTCCGCAAGGCTCCGTAATTAAGGGCTGACCCCAAAGTTGCGTTGCGCAGTAGAGTGCAGAAGATTGGAATACCTTTATAGTGCCTACTTAAAATCTTTAAAACCTTTCTTTTCCTTTAAATTTTTTGCCCAATCTGGAGACTTTTGGGCTAGAAGGAACAGGTATGGTCTTAACTTTCTCATTTTGGTTGACATTTGTTTAATTCGCCATTTTAGTTGGCGTAAGGGTAGATGTGAGTTGTTGGGTCATGCGGAGGGGTAAATCAGAAATCTGGGGTCAAAGGGCTTATTTGAAATTGGCAGCTTTCCTCGGAGTTTGAGCTGTACAACCCTCTGTTTTCTTTGCATGGTTATCAACTAGACCCTTGTGACTTAACAGTGTAGAAGAATTTTTAAGATTCAAGTTTGGGTTCGTACTTTTATGAAGCCTTGTTTCAGTGTATCTTAACGTGCTTTCCTATGGGCAGCCATAACTTTGGGGTCAGCCCTTAAGCCCATGTCAGACTTTCGACTAACTTCGGCCGTATTTGTTGATCGCCGGAACGTCCCCCGATTTTAAATCGACAGAAAGTCGTGCGTATTTGTCACCTGAAATTCTACCTTATCATGTTTAACGGGGATTGGTGTCCTGCAAACATAGACCGGTGACTACAAATTACGCGATGATCTGGAGTACACCGGGCGTACGTACTACTGCCAAAAATGTCATTCATGACTCACAGACTTGTGAGCAGATCGACTTTTGTGCTGTGTGACAGTGGCTTAGCGCCAACCAAAACGTAATTTCAACCATGCACGCAGTAGAACGTCGCTAATCTAACTAAGGGGCCCAAACCTACATTACTTCTTTATTACATCACAAGCTATCAGCCACCTAAAAATTAAGACCATAGCACGTCTAGGTCAAAAGATACAAAAACGGAAGTTCTGCTGCAGTACCAAGGTCACATACCAGGGGGCCCAAAATCGATCTTGAACTTCGGCTTCACCTGCCCACATACCAAATATCATCGTAATCCATCAAGAGGTTCTTGAGTTATGCTGACTACAGTAGTGTGGAAACACAAACAGACAAACAGACAAACAGACAGACAGACAGACAGACAGACAGACAGACAGACAGACAGACAGACAGACACACCCAAAACTATATCTCCACTTCTCATGGAGATAATGAGATAATCTAACAAGCTGCTTCAGTGTATTGAAAACGCTGTAGTAGTGTATATCCCGACTATTACATATAACAAAATAGAAGGGAAAACAAGATCGGTCTAGCGTCGTAATACGCCATTCGACACGGACACGGCAACATGAGAAGTGACGTATTGCGTACCAACGGACTTGAAAGAAGGGAGCTGGAGAATCATGTGCGGAGCATCGAAAGTTTAAAATGGACTGTATTATAGTAGTGATAACGAACAGCCAAATCATCATACACACACACACACACACACACACACACACACACACACACACACACACACACACACACACACACACGCACACACACGCACGCACACGCGCGCGCGCACACACACACACACACATACACACTCACAAATAGGCACACGCACGCACACACCCAATATTAGGAAATTTGGCTGTCTGCACTTATATTGCTCTCTTATCGGTATCCCCATCATATTAGTAAGTTGAGGAATACGAGGATATGTTGATATGTACTTTTTTTACCACTTTTACCATCAATTTTCTTCAGTAGGTCAGCAGATCAGCACTTATTTAAACATACGTAAGTAGACGGTAGAGACGCCTTGTATCCAGACGCCGTGTGGGTGTGAAGTGGGAGTACGGCCTTCCGGGAAAATGATATGGTTATGAATACTGCCCCATGTTTATCCCCCAGGCAATACAGCAACGCGGAAAATAATTAAAGTCGAAAGGTCGAAAGGTCTGTACTCTCTTTTATCCATAGCCAAGAGTGTAGAGGCATAATGAGGTACGCACCATGAACCTAATTAAATTATTCGTATGCTGATGTGCGTAATTACAGCGGTTTGTCGGGCATCATTGATGTTCTGAGACTGAACTCAGCGTCGACTCCCACGCTTGCCATGCAGGTGCTCTCCAACGCGCATGTCCGTCTCGTAAAACCACAATTCCACTAAAGCCCCCCTCTCACTGGACCCGCGGCAAGCTGGCGGCGTCGCTGCGTCCTAAACTGGATTTGTGTTACCCTTTATGCTAGGGTCACATTTCCTAACCGGGGCCCGGCCGGGCTGTTTGCGGAAACGAAAAATTAAAGCGTATGTTCATAAATTTGCACGAGCTATATTCTTAGATAATTTTGCGTACTTTTTGTGGTTTTGTTGTCTTTCATATCATAATTTTCGTTCACAATTGCAAAGACTGCCCGGCAGGGCCCCGGATTGGAAATGTGACCCTAGCATAACTTTATAATGGGAATATCATTCAAAACGTACAAGTATGACCAAAAAAACAACAAAACACACAATGCTTGAAAAGATTTTTTTTTTGCCGATGAAATTCGAGTGCTTTGTCAATTCGATCGGCCGCAGCGACGCCGCCAGCGTGCCGGGGGTCCAGTGAGAGGACTTCGCTGCGATCACGCTGCGACCTAAAATTTTACAGAGCGTTCAACGAATTTCATAGATAAAAAAAGAATAATTTACGCTTTGTGTGTTTTGTTGCCTTTTCTATCATACTTCTAAATCTTGCATGTTATTCCAATTATGAAGTCAAGGGTTACATAAATCCGATTTAGGTCGCAGCGAGAGCGCAGCACGGTCGTCGCCTTAACCACCCCGACCAATCGAATCACGTGAATCGCATTGACACTCAGATTGGTATCAGCCATTTCCCGACAAATCGCTGTCTAACTTGCGTTAACGACTACATCTGACCAAACAAACTCGCCAGTGAGATGGTGGAAGGTGTCAGCTTCCAAAAGACGTTTTCAGATTGACAATTCTGGCACTTTGGAGGTAATTGAATCCGCCCGCGATTTAACTTCTAGTTTCTACTACTTTTCTCTAAACGTTAAATCGCGGGCGGATTCAATTACCTCCAAAGTGCCAAAATTGTCAATCTGAAAACGTCTTTTGGAAGCTGACACCTTCCACCATCTCACTGGCGAGTTTGTTTGGTCAGATGTAGTCGTTAACGCAAGTTAGAAAGCGATTTGTCGGGAAATTGCTGATACGAATCTGAGTTTCAATGCGATTCACGTGGTTTGATCGGTCGTCGCCATATCGGTGACTGGTCGATACCATATCTGAGCGTTTCATAACTTGGGAAGGGGGGTAAGCCGAGGTGTCAAGAAGCAAAAAGTTATCTAAAGTAACATTGTACGACTGTATGGTAGTAAATGGCAAACAAAATATTGAAGAAAAAAGAAAGTACACCACCTCGGGTTTGAACCCGAGTAAAACAAAACCTTCATGCCATGAGACATGGCTGAGAACACATAATCTGGTAGGTCTTAGACGGTGGTTGCAATATCAAATGAATGACTCAGAAGCTTATTTGTCCGCCTTTTGGAATCTTTAATAAACTTTCTTGCGGGCAATCAATAGTCTCTACAAGTTATTGGAAAAATAGTAGAAACTGACCAAATAGACTAAATAACATACCAGCCATAGGAGTACAGTTTGCAACCTATGTATGTTATTAACGGGAAAAGCTCTGTCATATTATCCAGTCTATCTGGTCGATTTCTACTATTCTTCCATCAACCTATGGATCTGATAGAGACTAGACAGTCAAGGCTGCCGATATTGGATAACTGCTGCGCATGCGCTGATTACATACGTTCATACGCTAGTCTGCAACAAAGAAATCGGATTCCACATGAATAATTTACATGCATCGTCCTTTCGTTGAAAACCTATTAATGAGTATCCTGGTTAATACCTTCCGAAGACGAAGAGACAGTTATGTTTTTGATAAAGCTTGCCCCGACGAAAATAAGATCACACATAATCTGATAAGAATAACAATATGTGAGTCACACAGCACAGTGTCCATGATGCAGTAGACAGTAGGTTATTTTCTGTCCGCCAAAAATTGTTACTCAAGCAACTGGATAAAATTTTGAAACAGTCAGACGTTTCAGACAGCATCCGCTATCTTTCGTCAGTGACTAAAACAAGGATAGGACTGGGAAACCAGGCTTTATACCCAAACTCTGAATAGATATGTTAATGGTTGGACAATTTAGGATGTCTTGACATAGCTTTCAAATTCAATAGAAGACTAAGTCAAGACAAGGTTGTATACTAATTCAACAAGGTCACATACCAGGGGGCCCAAAATCGACCTTAAATTTCGGCTTCCCAACACCCGCCCACATATCAAATATCATTGAAATTCATCAAAATGTTCTTGAGTTATGCTGACTAGAGTAGTGCGGAAACACAAACAGACAGACAAACAAACAAACAGACAAACAGACAGACACACCCAAAACTATATCTCCATTTTTCATGGAGATAATTAGCTACTGTTGTTTTAGTATGATAACTAATGTTGTTCGTCCGGTTTTATCCAGTTGCTTGGGTAACTATTTTTGGTGTATCTTATTACGTAGATGCCTAACCTTCATCAACGTATTTTCTGTCCATGTCATCACTAAGTAGAGCTTTGGTCAATAGTTGCAGACCTTTGTCAAATCACTATCAGCCTGTCAGCTCATTCGTCAAGAAGATAATTCAATCAGACGTATTAGCTCGTGTAAGGCACGGTGATATATGTGAACCCAGATCTAAGATGATCCTACTAATATATTCAGGACTTAACGCGCTTTGCATGGACATGGTAAATGGCTCTTTGTCGTGGCGTCTATTTTCTAATAACATGAACAATACTGTCTGTCAAGATCAGCTAGAGTGACCTTCTGCAAATAAAAGTCTATAGCAATAAATACTTCGAAAATGCTCAAACTGTTACATGGCAATACCGGGTACAGACATTTTTCTTGTATTGTTTTTATGACAGAATCGAATCCCTGCCATTGTTATATAACGTGATAACAAAGGAAGCCGCAGACGTGAAGAAGTCTTTTGATGAGAATAGATATTCAAAGTTCGTCCAGCTCATCATAGACTTGTTTCAGTCTACTCAATTCTGCACAAGTACATATATTCCACCTCTCTTACCAGTTTCATATTCAAAAAGGATAACCATAAAACTCCATGTTCAAATGCCGTTGTAAAATTTTGCATATTACGTTACTAGATAAGTGAATTGTTGTCTTATGGCAAGTTATGCCCCCATTTTACTATGACGGCGCTCTCGCCGCGCGCTCTCAAATTGAACAGAGCGCTCAACGAATTTCATAGATAAAAAAATTAATCTTTTCGCTTGGTGGATTTTTGTCATTACAGTCACACTTTAACATTTTGAATGAAATCGCCATCCAGTGGAATGGGGGCCTTAAAGGCACCCAGAGTATCTTATGAGGCTTGAAAACGGGAAATATTCTAGTTGCTGTAATCTTTATGAAATTGACACTTAATGACAATATTTAACACCTTTGCGTGCGGATTTCTTGCCAAAAGTGTTCAAAAGCGGCACAAAAATAAGCTACATGGTGATCTCTTAGTTTCACGCGCCTAGTGTAAATACACCGATACCATAGTCCCACCCACCTCCGTCAAAACGTAGAAATGCAAAATTAAAACATAAAAATGCAAATATTTGACGGACATGCAGTCACTCTCTCGTTGGTCGAACCGCTAATTGTGATGGACAGTCAGGATCAGTCTATTTGGGCTTGGATTTTCTATCAGTTCTCACTACACAACGACATCGTATCTTTGCTCCTTTAATGTCGATGTCACGGTATAGTGTTATTGAAACTTACTATGTGTAGGAATGACTAGAAATTGGAGTTTTTTTATTCAAGTTTCAAGCCTCATAAAATGCTCTGGATGCCTTTAACGGAAATAATGTACCGTTGACGTCGCTATCTGTTGGTAGGAAAGTGCCGCCCGACAGCACAGGTCTGCGCATGCTTGCCTAGTTTCCTACAACATGTCCAGTATTGCTTCTTTGTGTCGAAGTAGCCTCTGTGAAATTGGCACGCCTTACCGTTGTTCTCACGTTTTTTGAACGTCTTCTTGCAGAAAATACATAACAGAGAATCTTTCTTTGCGTTTAAGTTTGTTGTAGCCCTTTCAGCGACGGCTGGGAAGGTTTTGGTGTCGTTGGCTTTACGGTGTCTTGCTATTTTGGCAAATGTGTTCGGGCTCATTGTAAACAGTGCCCGATGCGTGACATGCAGACGGTCCATTCTATCATCTTTCAAGGACGTTGGCAAAGTGCGCTCTTCGTTGGTTGGTGTTGCAGGACTTGCAGGCCTGTCCCAAGGAAACTGTGGATGCCGTACCCTCCTAAGATTGTCTGGTTCTGCCCCACCATCGCTAGTTAATATGCTAGGCTTAGAAACCCCAGAGGAACTTGAAGACCCAGTCTCTGTTTCCAAGTCTACTATTCGAGCCAGCCCAAGTTCATGGCCTTTATGGCCTCCTACTTTGAAAGAAGATTGACTGTCAGGGGTGCTATTTCTCGTAGATTCCTCACTACTTTCCTCCATAATGGGGTCCGGAGTACCGAAATCGAGATTGAAGGACAACTTTGTAAAAGTTTGTGTCTTTCTCAGCCGTTGCCTGTGGTTTGGTGGATAGGACTGGGTACTTTTGAACCTCGGTGGTTGTCTGAAAAAGCTTTTACCTGTGGAGGGCGGGTGTGTGTTCTTGTCTCTCATATCTTTCAACTCCGCCAATATTACACTTTTTGTTAAAGAATTGGCGTCCATGGATCTCGACAGAGACCTCTGCTCTAGCTTTAAGGTGTTTATTTCGCTCAACACTTTGCCCATAGCGTTGTCCGTTTCTTGCACCCTGGTCTGTAGTTGCTCTG
Source organism: Branchiostoma lanceolatum (assembly GCF_035083965.1). Taxonomy (NCBI): domain Eukaryota; kingdom Metazoa; phylum Chordata; class Leptocardii; order Amphioxiformes; family Branchiostomatidae; genus Branchiostoma; species Branchiostoma lanceolatum. The sequence goes on along the minus strand of NC_089723.1, from coordinate 8,490,505 downwards.
CTCCTGTCTTGATGAGACGAATATCCTCACAGACGTCACGAGCTGTGAGGTTGAACTCTGCGAGCGTCGTCTGAACGGCACACACCCTTTCCTTGAGTTCAGACATCTCCTTATATGTCACATGCATCTTTGAGGCGTTCGTTTCCAAATCATCTCGGTTCAGTTTGTCCACCTTTGCCTGAACGGCCTCACTCTTCTTCGCTAGGCTGTCTACTTCAAACGCCATCCTGTTCAGAACGCGTTGGAAATTTGGGACTTCTTCGATGTAATGTCGGTTACAGCTTGTCGACAACGTGCCACCTGTAGGTTCCAACATGGACCTGATTTTTTTGTCTGATCTCGGCGATGTAAGTGCTCTTAAAGACAGACCAATTTTAGTGTAACTGGTGTCACTACTGACCATTGGAAATGCCATACCGGAGTCCTTGTGTAGAATTAACGGCAGTGAAGTTTCCTTGTGGGACGGATCTGTGGAACGATGTGCCATCGGTGGGAATGGACGCTGCGGCGCTACTATTCCTTCCGTCTGTCCCAGCATATTCCACCTGAAAGAAAATAGAAGAAGAACTTTATTGCGCGACAATTGTAACTGGTACAATGTGGTGACTTACGCACATGAGAGTTGAACTATTGCTATAAGTGTTGACAAATATGATAACTAATCTAATCTATCTATGACTAACAGTAAAAATTATCTATAGAATAATGTACATGCTGACGCTCTAGAATACAGTCTGTTGGTAACAGTATGCTGTGTCAGGAATGTATGATATTGTCTCGTTTTTGCACAGAGTTATATGATAATATGTTTTATATGATGATAAGAGTATGCTTTCCGTGTGGTTTTATCGGATAGAATTGATAATTCTACATTGGCATTCAAACCTTCAAAGCAACTGTATGTCCTATGAACTGAAGTCTGATGGTAAAAGCCAACAACACCTTTTCACAAATTAGCGTCTAAAATAAAATGTCTGCCAGAAGTTAGATTTGCCGACTAACAAGTAACCAACAAGGCTGCCCTCTTAGCGTGCAACAGTGAAATGAGAGACATCTGCACTGCTCTTAACAACAATCTTTCTCGGGTACGCAAGGCGATTAGATCATCACGGATTCTAGTTTCCCTGTCCCTATGGAGCATAACACTGGCCTGGCTCGTACGCCATACATCAACATTCTAACAGTACCCTACCTCATGAAATGTGCTCTTTTTTCGTCCTCTGGAGTAGGCTCGACATAAACAGGAGGAAAGTCGTCAGTCAGGATGGATTTAAGTAGCCCATTCTCGCCTCTTGGTGTATCTTCCGCCTGTATTTCGAGTGGTTTCATAATGAGAGACTCCGTTCAAAATAGCGTGCGTGTCCTGAGCGGACGCAATATAGATTGGCGTATCAGCGGAAAGGTTTAGATATATGGCCTTCAGTCTCACAAACGATGGGCGATCTAATCAATCAAAGTCGCGTGCGGCCCTCTTACAATCGTTATCATCCAACTCTAACCCTTCCCTATTGTACCGACACAATTTCTATGATTAATTCATTCCTATCACAGACCCATAAAATTGTTTTTGAGAATAATAGAACATGTCCACTGCGAAGTAATGATTACGACAGCTATGACGTAATATGAAGTACAAATTCACGTCAGAAACGTCACGGGGGTGACATCTGCAAAATATAGGACTCTCAATGAGCTAGAAATGGACGATCAAGGACGCACGTAGACAGTGAATTTATCTGTTGCACGTAGGATGTTACGTATGTAACGGCCTTGCCCTTGGTTGCGAGTAGCAACAGTTCAATGTTTACGATGATGAAGGTTAGACATCCAGGTAATACATTGTAAGATACGCCAAAAATGATTACTCAAGCAACTGGATAAGATTTTGAAAAAGTCAGACGTTTCATGATCACATGTACACAGCATGCACTGTGTTTCATCAGTGACTAATGATAGGACTGAGAACACCAGGTTTTATACCAAAACTCTGTATAGATATGTTAATGAGGTTAAGAAAATTTAGGATGTCTTGAAGAAGTCTTTAAAAACAAGATTAATTCAAGACGAAGTTTTATGGCAATAGTTCAATGTTTACATCATGTGTACGCCATCTCACTTATTCAAATGGTATTCCCAACATGGGTGATCAATTCCAGTTAATAAATCATGTTTACTTGTTACCGGAGTATTTGCGATTGCAAAATTATCATTTGAAGAAACGTAAAGCATTATCTACTTCTACATCAACTGGCATGGAACTTAACAAGTCCGTTAATCTTGTTTTAACATAATTTGAAGTAATTAGCTATCTATCAATCAAAAATCGTGACCATAGCTTGTCCAGAACACGAGATCCAGCTGCAGTACCATAGAAAGTCGCTAGAGGGCCCAATGTCTGATCCGATTTCGAGGTCTCATAAACAACTACCCACATACAAAATATCAAGACAACACACCAAGACATTCTTGAGTTATCGTGTTGAGGGACAGACACAGACAGACAGACAGACAGACAGACAGACACGCACACACACACACACACACAAACGAGAGAACGAAAACATAACCTTCAAAGGTAATAAAATGCAAACTTAATTTAATATGAAGGTAATGCCGCTTACTCAAGCAGCACCCGATCTAGATTCAGGAACTTCCCGATCAATAAAGTGACCTTTCTAGCCTTGTATGTCACGCACAGTGATGGTGATTTGCGTGACTAAGATTTGTGGGCGATATTGTGGCGGACTGGCATCTCGTGTGACCTATAGACTTGTTTACTACGGAGCATGCAGTCACATATAGCGAAAAATAGGGCAATATTCATAGCAGTAGTCAGGGAAACGTTGACACAGACACGTGCACAGTGCACTCGTGTAAAATACTAAATATTCACAATGCTCTCTATTTGAAACTAGCCTTGCTTATCATTTGCAGAAGGGCAAGCTTGCTCAAAAACCTACAATTTTAATTAAAACACTGTCATCTCTCTTCAATAGATCCTAAGAATTTCAACCGATTCTTTGCTGCCTAGTAGAACACGCTAAGACATTATAACGTAGAAAGACTGAGCCACAAAGCTACTACAGAAACATAGAATACCCCGCCATAATTTATGCGGCCTCTGTACGCGAAGGGCTCGACTCGTAGAGGCCTCACAGTTGAACTCATGGTCTCAATTAATTGGTAACTGGAAGACCCCGGTTCACTTCTGGGTCAGGACATCTCGGTTGGGGCTGCACTAGTCTTTCGGAAGGGACGTATAATTGGGGTCTCGGGCACGTTAAAGGGAAAGAGCTGGTAACCACTGCCTGTTAAAATAAACCCTGCTACTGAAACGGCAAGGGAAGTTGCTGACATCCCAATAGCCCCATTGGTGTCACTAAGCACTACAAGGGTCTGAACGAATACTTTATGCGCTCACATCGAAGTATCAATCATCTTCATGTGAGTTATTTTCTGCAAGAACAACAATGACGTAATCCAATTAGACTTATTAAAGAAGTAAAAATGAATACTTATTACAGTATACCACAAAGTGCCCACTAGTCCCGTGTGCGTCAAAAACATTCAGTATTCTACTAAATTCCCCAGGTGATCCTCTATTTTCTAATTATAATTAAATCAAACAACCTCAGCCTATGCCTGAATACAATGTACCTGACAAGGTCTGACAAAAGTTAGGTTACACAAATAATGTCAGGGGGACTAAGAAAAACTTGTCTTGTTCCTTTATATCTTATTAACAACTGGCCTTCTTATTGTGCTTAGCCCCCCTCATTTATGCCAAAAATATTCACGATGAAGGAAGTGGGTATACGTATAGGGAATACATGGGTAGGGTCTGTACGGGTTTAGTAAGTTACATATCATTTTACAAAACACACCTTGTGTAATTCACCATAAGCGGAATTCTGTGAAAAGTCGGCTGATTTTGTATTCATTGATACATACTCTAGGGGAAAATAACACTCCCTTCTAGAGTTTAGGACTCCTCTAAGTCCTAAACCATTCGCATTGAACACCCTGACGATAAATTAAAGCACTTTCATTTATTACATATCATCTATGCACACATCACATACTATACACGTCAGATGATGTAACCATATGCCTTGTATAGCAATGTGTCAGAAAGTGTTAGAAAGTCGTTAGAAACGCTATGTTATACTTATACATGTAGATGGTCTCTTAAAGGAGTTATGATATTCAATTTGAGACAATAATACAGAAGGAACTGGTTATAAGAAATAGACCACAGACATTACTAAATCATGATATGCCACCTCAACGAACAATACTGACTATCCACTCGTTCTCATTTAAATGTACACATTTTGTAACTTCCTTACAGTTAAAAGTAAGACGTTTCTGACATTGAGATTTAACACATATAAGGTGCCAAACTGTCGTTTTTAAAAGCCAGAAAAGATTTAAGTCGTCTTAAAAACGACAGTTTGGTACCTTATATGTGGCAAATCTTAATGCCAGGAACATCTTACTTCAAACGGTAACGGAAGTTACCAAATGTGAACATTTAAATGAGAACGAACGTATTATACCTGTGGCATTGTTTTTATTTCATTATTAGCATTAAAGATATATCATTCAAAGCATAAATCTTACAAACATACTAATGGATGTCTAATATTTGGATCTAATAAAGAAAAGTATAAAACTATGAAAAGAGTCTTTTTCAATGAATCACATATATCCATAGTTACGGATACCATCATCATACATCAAATTCTTACATCTAAAAAGGCTGTTGCCATAAATAGAATGTATCCTAATCAATGGTTAGTGTGCTTTCTCGACTTAAGAACCATAACCCAATATGAGCTGCCTGTCACGTCAAAATCAATAAAGCTGACATTTATTGCAGCTTAATTTTACCATGAGAATACGTCAGACACAAAATAGGATTAACGAAACTTGGTAAAATCGACCTGTCTGCATGTTACATGGGAATGTCATTCATAAACAGAAAACCGAGTCGACATTGAAGCCCAGGGAGTTGTTGGTTGGATGTGTTTAGAGATGTTGCAGGTTAGTAGTAGCCTCTGCCGTAACTCTGGCCAGTTGTGAACGCATCGGGAAGTGTGTCTGTCAAAAGAAATCAACACGACGTTAGATAATATGGACATACTATTCTACACAAGCAAGAAACGAGAACCCACCCTCCGGTAGACACGGTTCTGGCGACGTCGCCACCAAAACAGCTTCAGCCAATCAGAGGGTTTGCTAAACCTCATCTTGAGCAAAAGCGCAAAGGACGCTGGGAAGCTATCAACCAATCAGGTTACGTCTCACATCGTTACTTTACGTTCAGAACAAATTAACCGCCAAATTGTGCCAAATAAGGATAGCTCATTAATTATTAATGAGCAACTGTCAGTAACGTCGCCAGAACCGTGTCTACCGGGGCTAAAGAACAGGGCCCCTACGCGAGCGAGCCAACGAATCGAGCGATAGGGGTCCTGCTTTTATAAGGGTTAACTCAGATCAAACGAACATGACATAAAGTGTGGTTCCACACATACATGTAGAACATTGTTATGGACTTTCGGAAGTGTAACGCTAGATCTACAAGTAACTGAGTTTCAAATCAATGAGGGAGGGCTTTATAAACCAAGCGGCTTATAAAAGCAGGAAAGAGCTCTATATACCAAGAAAGCATACTGTGAATTTTTGAGATAATCATAAAGAATGACAAGCGTAGATCTGCGACGACGAATCAAATTAGAAAAACTAACTTTAATACGGAATGTATGTGCGAAAGTAGTACTAGTAGTTTTCCTGGATACCCGTTGATTTTAATGAAAGATTTTGACCAATCATATGATCGCTTAGAGACGTGATAAAAAGGGACGTACCGTTACACGTGTAGGTAAGGTCAGACCAAATGATCTGTTCCTGTGAAAAGCAGAAGACACCCAGTCGGCCTCCCCTCATGGTGGTATCAATGATTGTTCCCGAGTCGGCCACCAAATTCGCTCCCTCGTACAGGCGCACCCTGGTAAAAATCATCAACATTACAGCGGATAAGTCTTAGTTCGGCATGAATGTCCAAACTAGATTAAACCTGTGGCACGGTTGGTATTGTTGACATAGAATCTACAGGTTCTGTGTTCAAATCCCTGGTAAGCCCTCACTTCACTTGGATGAAAATGAGTACCTAGCTCCGGTTAGAGACGTCATCTCGGACGTTTAGAACCCACAACACTTACTGGAAAGAGTGTGTGGATCAAACCTTACAGTCCGGTCTTACGTGGCTTATACTTACTGTAAAAAAACTGCATCTAAAGGCCGTTTACCGGTAATGCAAAACAAACAAACAAACAAACAAAATAACAAACAAATAAAAAGTAATTTGTCCATGAAAATGTTGTTCCAAATGAATATGCAACTTACAGGAATGATATAGAAGTTCCACACAGCCTGACATCTGTTCGCTACCTACCTGATGTACCCAACACTCGGCCTGTGCTCAAGTTGCCAGCGGTAAGAAGCCTTGTCCTTCCATCCAACATTCCTGGGGTCCTTCCACAGAAGTCTCACCTACGAAGACACAAAATTACATTGATAAACCATTTGGCGCAATCGGTAGGGTGTTTCGCCCAGAACCGAGAGGTCCCGGGTTCGAAACCCCGATATGCCCCGATGCTGTGCCCTTGGGAAAGGCACTTTACACGACTTTCCTCACTCCACCCAGGTGTGAATGGGTACCTGACTTCAGTTGGGAAGGTCATATTGAGGTCATCTGCTGGCGCCGAATAGCAGCCGCTCAGACCCTTAAGCCGGCGTCACAATTCATGCGAGCATCGGCCGATTTTGTAGATCGCCGGAAGCTCGCCGAATTCCAAATTCGCCCGAGCGTCGACCGTATTTTTCGCTGAAAACCTGCCCCGTCACAAATTGAACGGAGCTCGGGCGACGTCCGTCGAACACTAATAATCATAAATCCCACATAAGACGGTACCATCTCTTGGACACGGACGAAGTCAGAATCAAATGGCCTGGTAATAATCCCAAATTTCGACCAACTTTACTTTCTGAGTTGTGGCAAATCTGTAGGGCACGAGTGAAGTAAGTGGGCACACTGAAAATGATAACATAAACAGGAATTTTGTTATAGGCCAATCAAAATACAAGCGCAGGAGCCACAAAGTCAACAGATCAGTCGTTTAACCCCGATCCAAACATCTTCACCAGATAGAAATCGACCGAAGCTCGGGCAAACGCCGTCCGAGCTTCGACCGACCGTTGATAAGCCTATCGACGCCCTGCCGACGCCTGGGCGTGCCTCGGCAGACAAACATAGATCTATAATGACTCAGTGGACTTTCAACTAGTCATTTTGTGGAGAAAAAACTTAGGAAGTGAAGTCAAACCTCAAAAGTCAAGCCCCAGTTCATTAATATACAAATTGAAACATCCAAACCAATACCAAAAAGAAACAAGAAGCATTGTCTTCGGTGTCCACATTTTATCTATAATAATTTTTTTGTAATGTAAATTTAACTTTGCATTGAATTGTCTTTCATTAGAAAAGTTTGGCAGCATTCTTTGACAAGTTGATATTAGTATTTAGTAAATATTACAGTATCATTTATCATCTTATGTTATAAACATTTATCATCTTATGTTAAAGTTCTGCCGAGGCCCGTCCAAGCTCCCATCGACACCTGCACAACGCTCGCCCGAAGCACGCCTTACTTTTCATGAGTCGGCCGGAACACTGACGACGGTCGTCCGATTATTGAAGAGTTCGGGCGACCTCCGACCGACCAAAAATCGGGTCTAAAATCCTCGGATGCCCGCCCGAATATTGGCCGAGCGCTGGGCGTTGCTCGGGCGAGCTACGGGCAAACTGTTGACGAGCTGTGCGAGTTCAAAAATCGTCGCCGAGGCCTCGCTGAATTTAAGCGCAGCTTCCAGTGACACGCGAACGTCGGCCGAGCTCCGAAAATTCGCCCGAAGCCCGTAGAATCGACAGGACGTCGGTCGTACTTCGGCCGAAAATCGCCATTTGGAGCTCGCCGACAAGTCGGCCGAGCAAAATTGTTGATTTGTGACGGGGGCTTAACGACAGTTCCACAAAGTGCAAGTGTGGAGCAAATATGTATCTGTTCTGTATTATATGATTGTAAACCCTGCAGCAATTCAGCACTGGCTGCCATTGCTCGGGTAATTTCTGACCAATAATCCATTATTTTCATTATTTCTCATGCCTACAACTGTTATAATGTTGTATTGCAAACTACTTGTAGCATGTATCATACAATTATGACGTTCAGACTACTTTTTTTACCGACCACTCCCCAACCAAGGTCGGCGCTGGTTGGGAGAAGCCTGGAATCTATCCAATTCTAGTACCAGTTCGCTCCCCTGAACGGATCCCTACAAAATACGACTCTCCCGACTTTGACTTATCAAAATTCATTGTCAGCTGGCGCAGACGACTAGGCAACGTCGCCGACCAACTCCCGGCCACAGATGACCTTGCTCACGACTACCTCCCAACCATGGTTTGGAGAAGGTTTGGAGGCCATGGTCGGCTATGTGTACTCTTCAAGCAGAGGAATGGATCCCGCTGTTTTTTGACGTGTTGTACGGCTTGCTAACTGGCGACATAAAGAAAACGGGACAAAATAGAAAGTCCAACAAAAACGCCTAAAAACACGTCAAAAACCAGCCGGACCCATTCCTCTACTTGGAGAGTAGGCTATGTGTGACAGGCACGTTAAAGCCCCCCCCCTCTCACTGGAATCGCGGCACGCTGGCGGCGTCGCTGCGTCCTAAACTGGATTTGTGTTACCCTTGACTTTATAATGGGAATATCATTCAAAACGTACAAGTATGACAAAAAGACAACAAAACACACAAAGCGTGAAAAGATCAGTTTTTTTTGTCGATGAAATTCGTTGAGTGCTTTGTCAATTCGATCGATCGGCCGCAGCGATGCCGCCAGCGTGCCGCGGGTCCAGTGAGAGGGGGGCTTAAGGTACTGACCTGAGACTCTGTGTCTCCTGTGTTCCACAGTGCGTTTCTCAACATCTCCCCGGGACCGGTGTTCGACTTGACGGCCTGTTATGAAAAGTGAACATAAAAGAGTAGACTATGAAATTCATCAATTCACATGGACCTTTCAAGCAATAAGATATTGTGAAGTATAATAATTCACTCACGTGAGTTCTCTTGCATCAGTGCATAGTTGAATTCATACATGTCGTCTAAGTTTAGTGTGCTTTGAACATTTTTGAGGAATTATTTTTATTTTTTTTACAAACATCAGAAAAAACCATAAGGGATCTATAAGACAGAGAGTTGATAGTGTTCGTGGCAGAAACCTTAAATGAATGAATGGCTGGTTTATTTCATTAATAAAATCACAATAAAATCACACAATCAATAACATGCCATTGCAGCTACACAAGCACTGATCAAGGCATGGTTTACAGTTACAAAACGTTTTATGTACAGGCAAACGAGAACAGTTATTCGGTAACTGGATAAGAAACGGCAGCGTGGTGTTCCTAAACCTAAAGCTGCGGTCCTGGCTATGCAACGATTCCTACACATCGAAGATGAGTGTCGTTGAAGAGGTTCATCAGTCACGTATAATAACAGTTACAAGAATATTCCTCAAACAGTGACTTAAAAAGGTAGCGAAATACGCACCTCCAAATTTTCACAAATCTTTACAAGTCTCGGCCTAGTCTTGTGTTCTCGCGAAACTAGGTCACTCCCTGAACAAAACGTACAGAAGACGTCGAAAATTTGGAGGTGCGTATTTCACTACCTTTTTAAGTCACTGTTTAAGGAATATTCTTGTAACCAAAGATGAATGTGCTTTGAATATTGCAAGTCTAAGTTTGAACCTTAAGCTGAAGCCCAGGCTCTGCCACGGCACGGAAGGGCGTGGCCTGCCAGTAGGTCTGCTCTTTCTGTTTCCACATGACGACATAGAAACTGCCGCTGTCTTGGTACGAGAAGATGAAGCCTGCGTAGTCGTCATCAGTTTCTGTGTTGACGTAGAAGGTTCCACTGAAGTCCACGCCGTTGAAACCTGTGAAGCCTGAAAACACACACACAGGGTGTAAGGTGGATGCTCAATACAAACGTTGCTCAAGTAGCTGGATAATTTGTGAAAACAGGTAGATGTTTCAGAGAGCTCCGGCTTCCACCACAGTATAAAAGTTGCTCAATTAAGTGAAAATGTTTCAGACAGCGTCCGCCGTCTTCCGTCACTGGATGTCTAACCGTCATTGACGCAGTAAGGCGGATCAAATGCATTTTCGTAATACTCCTGTATTGTATGAAGCGAAGGATAAGCTTAATGCCTTTAAATTGACTAACAGAATTTTTCGAGTTACCGACGAAACAGGACGATGCAAGACCGCAGGAAATTCACACGCCTAGTCCTATTTTTCAAATCAATCAATACTCTAGTTGCCATACCTTACTAAGACCACACTCGAACAGAACACGAGGACACTCACATCGCTTCCAAACCCATTACTGAAGGAGGGAAATATACAGGGCGAGCTACTTTCCTAGAACAATTCAGGAGTGGAACTGCCTACCTGCCAGCGTAGTGACATCAAGATCAGTCAACAAGTTTAAGGTGGGGTTGGCCCAGCACCCCCTCCCCACCCCCCAGTAGTTGCATATAATAGCTAACGTAACATGACCTATTTACGTGCAGGAGTAGTTTACGTCCAGATTGGGTCATGTCCACATGTCGCGGTGTATTAGGCCAAAGCCTGTTCTCATGAGAAACAAAGAACGTCATAAGTATGATCCTCAGCCATCTCTCTCTATTATACAAAACATTTAAAAGGGTTTACGTCCAGCGACATAAGCTCCTGAACCAGTAACAACAAGTTGCACGGAAGCGTCATGCATGACGCATTTCATATGTAATTCGACACCGCGTATTCCATCATGTTTTTCTAAGTTACACGATAGCTAGTATCTTTTAAAAGGAGCTGACGTTAAACCTTTCTTTGATATGCAGACTATCCATGGTGATTCGAGGTTTGAAACTCTTGCCAGTTTTAGGAAGGTTTGATACAACCTAGCGACCCCCCCTCAGATGATACATTTTTGTACGACATAACATCATGGCCATGCGTTTATCACGTGAACGACAGACCATGCATTTTCTTGTTAGAAGAGCTGATATTTCTACCCATGGGTTAAACATTTGGCTCTGTCCGCGCGGTTTTAGGATAAATAACGTTTTGAATAAATCGGACGTTAACTGGTCATGTTACGTTAAGGTGGCCATCACTGCACCATTTATTTTCATTTTTGTTCATGTTGTTGTTCCTTTCATTACCGTTAGTTTAGCTTTAATTTTGCACTTTTTGTGGAGCACCACCACCACCGGCCGCCTTGTGCGTGCACCCTGGGCGTGATACCCACTCCGGGTCTTGCCCAATAATATAGATAAGATAAATAACAATTATGTCCAGGTGTATTCACCTTTCCTAAAGGTACCTACATCTCAAAGATGACATCCGCAGCTTTTACGGTAAGGGAAATACAAGTTTATGCAAAGATTATGCAAATCAGGTCCTCATTAGCATAATTTATTGCCAGGTGTATTCACCTTTCCTATAGGTACCTGCATCTAAAATATAGCATCCGTACACTGTAACATAAGGTACATATAACTTTCTGCAATGCCATTAGTAGAGCTACCACCGCACATCTACTTGGTTTTTGGCAGAAGAAGAAGAAAGAAGAAGAAGAAGAACAGGCAAGCAAAAACAGTATATTCCCTTCCCACTGGAAGGGGAATATAAAAATACATCTTTCGGCATATCGAAATTGTTTGTGATAAGATGATGCTACTCACCGACGGCCAGACCCGGGTCACTGTTCATAGTCTGCACAATCTCCCGTCCCTGGTAGACACGACAAAGGCAAATGACAAACTGTTATGAGCACCAAACAATGTCAACAGCAACAACAACGACAGAAACAACAATCAACGTTAAAAAATAGAATTCCTTTACTACTAAAAAATAATACCATGGAAGTAAGTACAGATTCAGATACATGTATGCAAACCTAGGTCAAGTATAAAATGCATCTATTCCGTCATATATGATAAGGATGATAAGGATGATGATATAGTTGACGGTCAATATGAAGGCGTCGTCTCCAACCAGCTGATGCTGGGTGTTTCAATGGCTGTACACGTCGGCGTAAAGCTCCATTACTCGAGGATTGTAGATCTCTGTTAACATGCTCACTCGCCCCTTGCATCACTGCAGGACAGCCTGTATCCTCAGTGTTACTTCCAAGTAGTCCACTGTGTTCTGCTGCAATGGCATGAACACCCTGCAGCTGCAATCAGTCTTTCTTCAAATCCCTCCGCCTTGTCACTGCCAGACCGCTGTACAATGAGCGCCTGAGCGCAGTTCTAGTGTCAAGTACTTCATGTAGCAACTTTCCTTCAGCAGATGACATAGTCAGTGGCTCCTCCTCTCGCAGATCTCAAGTTGTGACGAGAAATCTTCAAGGAAAGACTACCAGGAAGTGACGTATTGACGACCGAACTTCAACAGAGCATCTTTGTTTCCACGCGAGAAGATGTTGAGAATGGTGAGGCCCAGCTCAATATTGATCGACCTCTGTAATTCCTTCCAACCAACTGACTGTTTTGGTTGGTGTTATATTAGTGACAGTGCTGTTGTGAGCTTACGGCCGTTACGTTAACTTATTGCACGTGTGATTGCATAGATGTTGTTGTGTTGACTTTAAAAGGCAGTGAAAGCGTCATACTGCAAGAGGTTGTAAAAAAACAAAACATTGTTACCTCTCTTGGGGTGCCTGTGGTCCACTCCTCTAACGACATGTACAAAGCCACCCTTTGTGAGTTGTTTCTCCTTGAAACTTACCGCCTTACGTAACGTAACGTAACGCAACGTAGCGTTACGTAGCGTAACTTATTCTAACAGCGCCTTCGCCATATTCAAACTCTGTATACCTGGCGTTCTTTAAAACTTCGTTGTCAGCCCAGAAAAATTATTAACTGTCTACAACTAACAGTTTCATGGTGCAGTCGATTTTCACCGTCAAAGGTGTCAATAATGTCAGCATCGTTACGGCGTTAGCAGTCGCCCCTATCATTGTCTGATGACTCAATGGCGTCATTCAAAGACATTAGTTAGTCAAAATCCTCCCACACCATAAGGTGAATAGTGCGGTGCCCATCCCCGTTCATCCCCGTTTCATAGCCCTGGGCCACACTGTGGTGCAATTACTACAGAAGGGGGCTAGTCCACTGGCAGTGGAGTGTGTTTAACTTCTATACTGTTTATGTACAGAAGTATGTACCGTTTTCATAAAGTCTTTGGTATGACTCAATGCGCCTCTTGTCCAGAGGTGTCCTACCCGGGAGTTGAACTCGGTCCAAGTAATTTGAACCAGATGTGGCTAGTAACAGAGGCGCAGACCACTACACCACAGGGTCACCCCCATTCAAAGACATACAAACCTATAGAGCTACCTAAAACGCCAACAGTGAACACATGTCTGATTATGTTGGGGGGTGGGGGTGCAATTAATATTGCCATAGAGGGCATATAAAAATTAGCGACGGTATTCAATACAGCCGTTAGGCCATGTTGATTTGATTATATGAATGACATCTGCGCGCGCATCAATTTTCGTCCGTTTCCAAAAAAAAGGTTTTCGGCCATACTGTAAATCATACAAAGCAGCAAAAAATATATGCTGTAAATGGCAAAAAAAATACTTCGGAAAACGTAACATTAAAAAAAGTGAATTTTTAAAGTCAAAGAATAAGTTTTGAAAGATCAAAATTGAATAATTTATATTTGGGTATACCATACTCCGTGTGCCTAGTTTTGTTCAACCTTCCTGACCACATAGATTTAAGAATTCAGAATAAAGCCAACTTTTTTTTGCGGAACTTTTTTTATTCGCACGCTCACGTCAGTTTTGGGGTCCCCAGAGGATGTCATCTAAATAATCAAATAAACATGGTATAATAAAAGCAAAAGCAAGCCATATCGCAACACGGTTAGAAGCAAACTCACCTCGTTCAGAACAACCCAGTTGGGGTCTATTTGAGCTTCTCCTTCAGGGTCCAGTACAACCGTCTGGAAGGCACGGAAGTCTGTCTTCTGAATGGCCGCGTTTTGTGGACACACGTCAATCCAGTTCACCACGTTATCGTTATCGAAATCATCTTCGCAGGCATCACCGACAAAGTTGCCTGTAAACAGAGACTCACGTGTTAATTAAGAGTGAAACAACATGACAGAACTTGTAAAGTTTTACCTCGTTGAGGATGACCCAGTTAGGATCGATTTGAGCCTCCCCTTCCGGGTCCAGCACGACTGTCTGGAACTCCCGGAAGTCCGTCCGCTGGATGTTGAAGTTCTCGGGGCACACGTCTATCCAGTCCACCTGATCATCGTTGTCGTAGTCGTCCTCGCAAACGTCGCCTTTTCCGTTCCCTAGAAAGCAGCCGGAACAAGTCGCCTACCAACTACACTGGTCAAGGCGTCTAGACCTAACCGCTACCTTTCGTGCGATACGAGGGGGTACAATAAGAAACTCCAAAGGGTGTGGTCAACTTGAAGTCAATTCAGTCGCTGGTAAGAATGTGAAAAACAAATTGAGATACATCAGTCTCAACTCTCAAGAAGAGATGTTTCTTTCCATCTGCGCCAAATTTCATGCTATGTTCAAAAAGGCGTTTCTTATTGTACCCCCTCGTATATTACACGTGCATATTTCTGCTTTGACTGACTGTTTTCCACTAGAGCGCGATCGCTGAGCGACCGTACAGCGATCAAAATCGGAATCGTGTAACCTTTGATTTCATGATTAGTTAGAATATGCAATATGTAAACGTATGATCTAAAAGACAACAAAACATAAAAAATGTATAAAATCGTTCTTTATCTATGGAATTCGTTGAGCGATCCGTCAGATCTTCGCTTAGTGGTCGCAGCCTCTAATGGAAAGGCTTAGAGGAAAGGTTAAAGGTTATGCTCGTAGGTCTTAGCTCGTATCTATGTAGGGCTCCCTTCCCAGGACCCGTACCCTGGGATACAGACTGTTTGTCGGGACTTTTAGCTGGTTCTTTTTAGTCGGTTCCTTCTGGCTAATTCCTTTGGCGGCCCAGAGCTCCAAGCCCGCCGGTCCACTCCCCCGGGCTACAACTCCCCGGAGCGTTGATTAAGATCGGGCGGGCTGACTGTTCTTGGGCCGCCGAAGGAAATCGCTGGCGACCCGGTGCTAGTCTGGGCTCCCAGGGTAAAAGACCCATTAATAAGACATACTGTTGGTGTCGAGCTGTGTCGGGTTCACCACCAAGCGGCAGTTGTCGCTGGAGTCCGGGACGCCGTCATTGTCGTCATCATCGTCACAGTTGTCGCCTGAAAAACAACAGCAAGTGTTGTTTTTTTCATAATTTTATTTAATCAATCGTCTCAAATTACAATCAATCGTCTTAAATTACAATCACAAAACACTAGGTTACAACATCAGTTTGCGTATACAAGCATAATATGTACACATAAAACTTAGCCTAAATCACAATTCATTATCTCACATATACATACATACATATGACCTTACCTTAAAAAAGCTGTCGCTATGTGCGTGGCCATGTTTTAACCTGTGCCTTAGTAACTGAAGTACAATCTTCGCCTTACTAATAGAAGGTTATCTTCACATTGTCTTACAAGTTTACAGCACATTTTCTTAACAATGAATCCATTCTGTGCTCTAACATCTAACATTGTCTCAATGCTTATGATAAAAAAAAAACAGAAAGAAAAGTTAAAGCTTATTTCACAGCTGGGAACATCATTTGTATGGCAACACCCAGTATATTGTACTTCACACATATACCTGGTACAACAGCAAGTGTTAAAGAAAGCCGTACAAATCCGTGTATGACCCATTCGAATACCTACATTGGTGGCAGCGGTGGGATTCAGAAGCACGGTTCACATAGATGAGATTCATTCCGGACTGGCAAAGCCTAGTGGCCAGATCGAGCTTCATTGGGACAAGTAAAGTCAAAGTTCCTTCCCGCACCGATGGTGCATGGGGCGGCGCCGACATCTCCGTTTCGCCCATCTCCGTTTCAGTAGCCCTTGGGCCACACAACTTTGTGCAATCACTACAGCAGGGGGCTAGTCCACCGGTAGTGATGTGTGTCTATAATCGCGGTCTATAATCTTGTCTCTATCCTAAGCCAGATGAGGCTCTAAACAAAACTACACAGTTTATGAAATGGTTGACGCGATGCTATCATTTTGAAATTTGCCAATGTACCCATCTTTTTGAGAAAAAACAAACACATGTAGACATTGCCAGCGCATCATGGTTATAGTTATCAATCTCTCGTTCTTTAACAGCCCAAAAGAGTTTCTCTTATAGCCATCTCCTTACCTATGCCGTCGACATCTGAATCCAGCTGGTCACTGTTGGGAACTGATGGGCAGTTATCTGAGCTGTCCTGGTAGCCATCACCGTCCCTAAAAAAAAAAATTTTGTCATCCAAAGCCAAAACCTCGTACTAGTATCGTTGAAGAGGTTCATCAGTCACGTATAATAACAGTTACAGTTATAGGTAGTAGTACGGTTGGCTTGAGGTTGCCCACTACTACTGCCTATTGAATTCCCCCAATGGAGTCGACTTCGCCGGTGAATCGCTCTGGAGCTCCGGACCCAGAGGAGATCCTGTACACCAGCCCAAGAACCTTCACCAAGAGAAGAAGCTAGAAGAACATCGCCGCCTGAACCAAGTACAACAAGACTGCCCATCCACCACAGTCCAAGGTTCTACAGCGAGAAGAGAGTCCGAAGACGTCGCCACTGTTGCTGAAAGCCTGCAGCGCTGAACGCCAGAGCCTCCACGCGGCCAGTGCGAGACACAGCCGATGCAAGGGCAGAGACAACGCCAGAAACCACACTCGGACTCCCTTTTGTTTACACGTTTTGACCTTTGTGACAACTGTAATTGTTCTAGAACAATAGTTGAAGTCACGTGAGGTCAAGTGAGGTCATGTAGTGCACTTAGACCTTGCAGTTCAAACTGCACTGACATATTATTTGCTGTACTGTGATTGGTTACGCCACCAGGGCACTTCGCACTGATATTTATATAAGACAGGACACACTGTACTTGGCTCATTCGAGCCTTATACCATCGAGAAAGCCACACCGGCAAGACGAAACTAGTCTGGATGTGGGCTTTTCTGAAGATACGGCGTGAGTGTGTACGGTTGGCTTGAGGTTGCCCACTACTACTGCCAACAGTTACAGTTATAGTTATAAGACGTACAGAAGACGTCGAAAATTTGGAGGTGCGTATTTTGCTACCTTTTATTAAGTCACTGTTTGAAGAATATTCTTGTAACTCGTACTAGTATCATTAACAAGTGTGAACTGATTATATTTTAAGTTTATAGAATCTACTATTCTACTTTGAATCTCTGAATTTCTTTTTGACTGTCAAATTAGTGCACAAATGACCAGAATGTCCCAAAAGGTGCCCAGGGCACATAATATTATGATATAATTATAAGATGCCCCGCGGAACAAATACCATAGATAGTAACAAGGTATGGAGATGTGAATTGTTATGAGTGACGGCTTTCTACTTACTGGTCTTCGTTCGTATCGCAGGAGTCTCCGACCAAATCGTCGTCACTGTCGTTCTGTGTAGAAACAAGAAACAGATGTTATTGAACATCAAAAGCATAGCAAGTCAGAAAACGTGCTAATAAAAATATAACATAGGTTCCCATCTCTGTAGCAAGGCTTTTGGGTAATGCAAACGTGATGGTGTCGCGACTATCCTACTGTTGTATTTGTACTATCTGAGAGTATACGGGAAAGGGAGTTCTCTTCGGAACTCGTGGAAAAAAGACGAATGTATTTCTTGTATTCATCAGACAGTGACATAGTGAGGTAACATGCCTGTGTTGGGTTGCTGTTGTCCGGACAGCTGTCACACTCATCACCGACTCCATCACCGTCCCTGTCCACCTGCCTCTGGTTCGGGATCTTCGGGCAGTTGTCCAACAGGTTGGGAATACCTCAAAGAGAAATTACAAATTAAATTTTAAAGCCCCTCTCACATCTAGCCGACAATGGCATCTCGCAACTCCCTGATGTTTAAACATTTTGAAAGATGGCGCAGCCAATCAGTAGCCAATCTCGCAGACTAACTACCAACCACAGCCGACCTTGCTCCTAACTGACTCCAATCCATAGTCTGGGGAAGGTTGGGAGTGGTCGGGAGGCTATGGTCAGCTTCATTCATGTGTGACAGGGGCTTTAGCTTTAGCTTTAGCTTTAGCTCTATTCCATGAAGCAAACTGTACTATCAGCTCTCTAGACCTTTGTCTATAAGAGTAGAAATGCAGAGATCGATCGCCCATTTGGTTTGAGATGACTTTCTGAAAGCAAAAACAACTTTTCTGTGGAATAAAACGACACAATACAATTATCCGAAGAAACCCATTGTCCTGATCTACATATTAAGTAAAACCACCATTAACTTACTGTCGCCATCAATGTCGTTATCGCAGGAGTCTCCCACGCCGTTTCTGTCCGTGTCCAACTGGCTGGGGTTGGGCACGTTCGGACAGTTGTCACATGCGTCTCCGTCTGAATCCGTGTCTGAATTCTGCTGCCCAGTGTTCGGCTTCAACGGACAGTTATCCTGCGAATTTGTAAAATACTTATTATGAGTGGGTGCAAACACTGCATGTGCGATAAATGCATGCAACTAGAACCACGTGTGTTTGATTCTCCCCATTGCAGATGACGAATCTCACGTATCAACTTGACTTCTGTTCATTTGTTGAAATGCCCCATATTCAACAGTAAGTACCACTTTGTAATGCATAATTACCGCAGGGTTTTCACCAAATGGTGTTCCCCTGTGGTGGATTTCAAACTGAAGGCTTACATATTAACCTATGGACCCGGTAATATTCGATCGAAGTATGGTCGCAAACTGAGTGCATTCTTTAGTCGTGCATGTGCCACACAAATTCAGCTGTCCGGTTCAAATCCTGCGAAGGGCATCCCGGTTGGGGCTGCACCCGTCTTTCAGAAATCCCCTCTGAGTAGAATGGGGTCACGTTAAAGGGAAAGGGCTAGCAACCCCTCCCTGTAAAAATATACGCCGCCATTGAACTAGCAAGGAAACTGGCTGCCCTATGGCACTAGGCACTGCAAGATGAACTGTAGTGTTTCTACGGTAAGTCGGACTGACCTCCATGTTGGGTACGCCGTCACCGTCGGCATCGTCATCACAGGCGTCTCCGATCCTGTCTCCATCCGCGTCCTCCTGACCGGAGTTCGGCACCAGGACACAGTTATCCTAAGAAAGAGGGAACAGGCGTTAGGGTTGTTTCTGGTGTGTTGTAACCTGTCATAACTATGTTTTATTAGGTCTAGGAAAATTGATGTTGTGTTTCCGATTACGATTCTGTACAAAATAGGGTCGGTAGGTAGGGATTCTCTTTTTTTGTGCCTTAGACCTCGGCCGAAGTGTGATTCCAACAAAAACAGTAAAGCAAACCTGAAATGCTACAGGACACTTGTGTTGTCAAAATCATATTGTGCTTAAATATTGTACAAGCACACATTATTTATTGCGACACAAGTGAGGAGAACATGTTGGAAAACAATTCTACAATGTTTCATCCCTCAGATGTGAAATGCCATGTTCCTTTCCGTCGGTCGGACCCCAAAACGGCTAGGGGCGTCAGGGTTTTGCTTCGTTACGTCGGGTTACCGGAAATACAACATTTCCTCTTGGCCTTGTATGATGTGATTTGCATCCATTGATCTTCAAAGTCTTACGAAAATGTACCGCCGTTTGAAAATGAGAATATATGAAGTAGATTTCCGTCTAGTTCAAAGTAAAGATGGTTACATGTGATGTGTATGATCTCCTACTAAAGTACTCACCGGGCGGCATTTAGGATCAGAGCACGGGAGAGCCTCATCTGGGTAGCCGTCAATATCCGTGTCCGGCCCGCACAGGTAACCGTTTCCGCCCCAGCCAACTTTGCACTTCGACATAACGAAGAAATAAAGGTTAGTGTTGTTGCTATTTGTTGAATGAGTTAATTATATCGTCTGTATTGATATTGATTCTTCCAATTAATTGAAGGGAGGAGGTTACTGTAGGCATTAATTGGCAGCACTTATGATAAAAAGTATGGAAGTTAAACACACAACATTACCAGCGGATTGATAAAAAGTATGGAAGTTGAACACACAACATTACTAGCGGACTAGCCCCTTGCTGTACGTGGTGATTGCAAAAAATGTGTGGTCCAAGGGCTATAGAATTGTAGATGGGCCCCACCCCTATGATCAAGGCGCCAGGGTGACTTAAACTTAAAACTTTTTAACGAATTGGGAGACGTTTTTGTTCCTGTGATATGGCACATATGCAGCCCTCGCGACTTGCAGGAGAGAAAATATAATGTCAACACTGCGACCGAAGTCATCGAAGCCCGTAAGAGTCAATGTAGTAACTTCCAGAACAATACTGGCTCTTTTAAGAACACTTATGTCTGTGTTTGTGAACAGCATAACTCGATAGTCGTGGATGTATCTTTATGACATTTGTTATGTTGGTAGGTGTTGGCAAAATGAAGAAATGATTAGATTCTGGGCCCCCTGGCGGCTTTCCTAGCTAGGCACTGCAGCAGCACTTCCGATTTTGATATCTTCGGGTTCTGGATAAATTATGGTCGCGACTTTTGGGTGATAGATATTTCTTTTTTTATGTCACAGAGACGATTAAAACATGTATGCAAAAAGGCTATTGGCATAAAATCTGAGCCAGTAGTTTTCTAACCTCGCAGCTGTACTGTCCCGGCCGGGGGACCTTGCAGTTCGCGTTCTCGTCGCACGGGTTGGTCCCTCCGTCAGAGCACCTCCTCCCCGGGCGGCACCCCACCGTCTGGTTCCCCACGTACCCCGTCAGGCACGGCCCGCACCGGTACGAACCCTGCAGGAAATATCATATGTTAAAGCCGGCGTCACAATTCATGCGAGCGTCGGCCAACTTTGTAGATCGCCCGAAGCTCGCCGAATTTCAAAATCGCCCGAGCATCGACCGTATTTTCCAATGAAAATCTCGGGCGACATACGTCAAACAATAAAAACTAAAAATCCCCCATGAGATGGTACCATCTCTTGGACATGGACGAAGTCAGTATCGACTAACCTGGTAAAAGGCCAATATTTGGATCAACTTTTATTTCTAAGAATCGACCGAAGCCCGCGTATTCGACAGGACGTCGGCCGTACTTCGGCCGAAAATGCACATTTGAAGCACGCCAATACGTCGGCCGAGCTGAATTTCTTATTTGTGACGGGGGCTTAAGGAAGCGACCAAAATTTTGACAGATCGCCCAACGAGTATGTGATATAGAAAGATTTTTTCTACATTTTAGTTTTGTTGTCTTTTAAATCAATCATACTTCTACATTATATATTATATCAAATATTACATATTTCAATTATACAACAAACGGCCACACAAATCAAATTTTCTCCGCTTTCGTCGCTTATCGGATTCGATTGTCTAGTGGAAGCAAGAAGTAATGTCCCACGCAGGGCAGTTGTTTTATACCCGAGTCACCCATGCGGTATAACACGAATTCAAAGTAATAAGCTTCTCAATATATGAAAATACATGATGACAACCCCTGAAGTCATAAAGATACATCTTCTTAAGACGTTTTCGGAAAACAATGTACGTCGGAGAAAGTTGAGCAGTCTATCGTGAATTTGCGAGAGCATATTCAGAGGCAATAACGTTTTGTCATATAAATCAAACAAAACAAAACCGTGTCAAAACCAAACTGTCAACTTTTAAAAACCAAACAAAGTGTTTTTCCCACCATAGTGTTTGTGCAGACTGAGTTCGGCACACAGCCCCCGTTGTTGCCGTCGTTACATTCGTTCAGATCCCGGCACACCTGAAACAGATGGAGTCATCATGCGAGTGTCTAAGAATGACAGTGCAGTTAAAGATTCATATACTTGCAGACGAACGTTCAGGTGACACTACGATGATGAGTGCTAAAAGCGCACATAACATGCCCTGAAAATGCACAGCTTGTTATCACTGTCTATCCCTTTTCATTTGCTTACCACGGAGCAAAAAGGAATAGCTAGGGTAACTATGGAGGATGGTACCCATGCTACTGTGTTGATTGATTTATATACGCATGAATGCATTATCACTCGAGATGACAAAGAAAGGTCCTCTATTTAAACAGCAACTAGAGTTAAGTATTTGTGCTACATATACTTCAGGTTTGCTATGTAAGCTTACCGCTTACGGGTATCTTTATAAATATGAATCGGTATTGAATTTTCTTTTTATTTGAGTTGAATGTGTGATACTTGTGTGCCGATTTGTTAAAAATAGAGAGAACGCTAGCGACCCCAAAAAACACCCCTCCCAAGAAAATGGTACAGCGACCCTGTGACGTCACAATTCAAAATGGCGGCCATCACACATGCCAACGGATCCAACAAAGGTTTCGCTACGCAAACCTGTAAAAAAGCTGAACATAAAGTTGACCACCACACGTACCTGTCTGTTCCTGAGCGCGAACTCCACGCCCACCCCCTCTACCTTGTTCCCGGTGTACCCCCTGGGACAGGACCGACAGCGGAACCCTGGGGACAGGTTCTGGCACGTGGTCAGCACGGAACAAGGTGTCGCAACACGGCACTGGAAAAGATGGCGAAGTTACTATTTTGTCATACTATTTAAAGAAAACATAACTGACTGTAAATTATTAAAATAGTGCTGCTTGAATATCCCATACAACAGTTATTATTATCATTATTCTCCTACGCAGAGCCTTTACAATATATATTGAGGAGTCTCTGCTAAACCGGGCTGAGGTTTCCACTTTTGTGGGCGTGGCCTATAACTGTCAGCTAATCAGATAAGCGACTTTACCTAAAGAAAACATCTAGGCGATTCTCTGATTGGCTGACAGCTGGTTAGAGGCTACACCAACGAAAGTGGAAACCTCAGCCCGAAATAGCAAAGCCTCTTCAATGTATAAATGTATAGGCCATGGGCGATCAGGGCGAAGATCTGCGTTGGAGAGTGAGTAAGTTGAGAGACGGAAATTAAGAAAGAAACGGTCCTCACTTCGTCCACATCCTCGCAGTGTGTCCCGTTGCCCTGGAAACCGCCGGGACACGCCCCGCACTCGAACCCGGTGGGCGTGTCCGTACAGGAGACTCCCGCGAAGCACGGGTCGTCATTGCAGGTCCTGCGGGGCTGGGGAGGACCACCTAGGAAAACACATTAAAGGTAGTTTTAAGAACAAGACGTTACAAATACAAGATGGCGACCCTGTGACGTCACAAATACAAGATGGCGGCCCCCATTCAACCCAACGAAACCAACAAAGGTTTTGCTACGCAAAAGTCACACAACCCAATGATATACAAAACGACCCTGAGACGCCACAAAAACAAGACGTCACAAATACAAGATGGCGACCCTGTGACGTCACAAATAGAAGATGGCGGCCCCCATTCAACCCAACGAAACCAAGATAGGTTTTGCTACGCAAACCTGTAATTACAGTCCTCCACTAGGCAGAATTCACTGACTATGCCTATCCATGAGCCTATGTACTTGTGACTGTATGTTGGATGATGATATTTTGAAATAAAATTTTTTAAAAATTTCCATGGGTAAATCAAAACCCTTGCAAAACGTGTTGATATGAAAGTATTACCTTTGTAGAACTTTTCGTCCGACCATCCAGTTTCATTTTAAACCCCTTAAAACTGGAGTTCTATTTGTCACTAAGCGTAAAACAAATGCAACATTACCTCAGTCGAAAACAGAGACGTTTCGTGTACTTATGTCATGTCCTGAAACAATATCTGTATATCTAGGCCAATATATTTATACATTTATGCAAAAAACAATCCGTGAACTAGCGATTTAGTTGTATAAGACATTCATCTCTTCATCATGTTATTTTTTAATTGACATATACGGCTCCATATTGTATCTCCTGTTGATATTCTTTACCTCTGATAATATTACATCGATAGTGCTTTCTTATAGTTTGAAATGGAGCATTGTACAGCCTAGAACCTAACCATTGTATAGCATAGAACCTTCCTGTAGCTTTTAGTAGTTTGATATAAGTATCCAGTAGTATTTTATCTTTACCTTACATTGTACCTGTTGCAATCGTTGTGCAATAAACTTTGACTTGACTTGACTACCATCGTGCTTATCCATGAGTAAACCAGCCTGTTACTAGCCTGAGTACCATCCTCCGTAGTAACCGCTGGCTCAATGCTTTTTGCTCCGTGGTTGGCAAGCGAAAAGTATTGAGCCAGTAGCCTGGGTGCCATCCTATTTCTACCGGGGCTCCTACACTCGCTACCTCGGATGAAATAGGATGGCACCCAGGCTATTGAGCCAGCGGTCACTACGGAGAATGGTACTCAGGCTAGACCGTTACCTCCGCAGGCGTCACAGTTCTCCATAACAGTCCTCAGCCCAGCGGTCTCACGGGCCTGGACATAGAAGAAAACAGTGAAGCAGGGTAGAACTTTGATGTGTATGTGCTAGGGGTGGGTACCGGTACCGTGTACTGGTACAAAACCGGTAAAAAAAACGGTCCGTAAAAAATCAGTGGACCGGCCTATTGACCGATTAGAAAATTCAAAGTACCAGGCTACCAGCAGGCGGCCACATAACTGGTCTAAGAAAATACAAAACAGAAGATTTAACGAGACGTTAGTTGTGAATTATATCTACACTTAAAGAATGAGTAAACAGACGGCAAGGAGAGTATAGTTATAATTTTGAGACAAAGTGAAAACCTCAGAAATTATATCGTTCCAGACATGACGTTTGGAGACTTTTACGTGTGTCTCGCTCTCCAAAATATGATGTACTGCGACACTACTATAATCAGGTACAGGTACAGGTACAGGTACAGGTACAGGTCCGGACCTGGACCTGACCCTCTGGACCTGGACCTGGACCGGACCTGAATTTTATGTACTGGTACCCACCCCTAGTATGTGCGGTATGCATCGAGTAGAGTATTGCATGATGACATGCAAATGAAACTGCAGTTTGCTGGATGACCACAGGAGGCGCTCGTGATCAATCTACTTGATAACCGTAGGTCACGTCTAATTCTAAACAGGGCGGATGGGTGTCAAGAAATGTTTTCCTCGCACATTCTTTGTTATAGAGATGGAAGAATCTTTTATAAGTTAAAGGAAACTGAAAAAGTGAAACTGCAGTTTGCTGAATGGCCACGGGAGGCGCTCGTGATCAATCTACTTGATAACCGTAGGTCACGTCTAATTCTAAACAGGGCGGATGGGTGTCAAGAAATGTTTTCCTCGCCCATTCTTTGTTATAGAGATGGAAGAATCTTTTATAAGTTAAAGGAAACTGAAAAAGTGAAACTGCAGTTTGCTGAATGGCCACGGGAGGCGCTCGTGATCAATCTACTTGATAATCGTAGGTCACGTCTAATTCTAAACAGGGCGGATGGGTGTCGAGAAATGTTTTCCTCACCCATTCTTTGTTATAGAGATGGAAGAATCTTTTATAAGTTAAAGGAAATTCTGAAAAAGTGAAACTGCAGTTTACTGAATGACCACGGGAGCCGCTCGTGATCAATCTACTTGATAATCGTAGGTCACGTCTAATTCTAAACAGGGCGGATGGGTGTCGAGAAATGTTTTCCTCACCCATTCTTTGTTATAGAGATGGAAGAATCTTTTATAAGTTAAAGGAAATTCTGAAAAAGTGAAACTGCAGTTTGCAGAATGACCACGGGAGGCGCTCGTGATCAATCTACTTGATAATCGTAGGTCACGTCTAATTCTAAACAGGGCGGATGGGTGTCGAGAAATGTTTTCCTCACCCATTCTTTGTTATAGAGATGGAAGAATCTTTTATAAGTTAAAGGAAATTCTGAAAAAGTGAAACTGCAGTTTGCAGAATGACCACGGGAGGCGCTCGTGATCAATCTACTTGATAATCGTAGGTCACGTCTAATTCTAAACAGGGCGGATGGGTGTCGAGAAATGTTTTCCTCACCCATTCTTTCTTCTAGAGATGGAAGAATCTTTTATAAGTTAAAGGAAACTGTGAAAAAGTGAAATTGCAGTTTGCAGAATGACCACGGGAGGCGCTCGTGATCAATCTACTTGATAACCGTAGGTCATGTCTAACTCTAAACAGGGCGGATGGGTGTCAAGAAATGTTTTCCTCACCCATTCTTTCTTCTAGAGATGGAAGAATCTTTTATAAGTTAAAGGAAACTGTGAAAAAGTGAAATAGCAGTTTGCAGAATGACCACGGGAGGCGCTCGTGATCAATCTACTTGATAATCGTAGGTCATGCCTAATTCTAAACAGGGCGGATGGGTGTCAAGAAATGTTTTCCTCACCCATTCGTTGTTATAGAGATGGAAGAATCTTTTATAAGTTAAAGGGGGAGACCAAGTTGTCTTAAGATGGAATAGATGAATAGATAAGACGCACCTGCGTTCTGACGTCCCTCTGGAGTTGTCTGACAGCCTGCGTCAGCTCTCGCATGGTGGTCACAAACAAATTCATCTCGCTAGCTCCTGAACACAAAAGTTTGTCACGTTGGATAACAAATGAGAGATCAGACTGTACGTGTGTGCGGCACTATGACATGCCTTGTTGATATTTGTACCTTGAAGGAACTATATTGGCAGGCGAAATCTTGCATACAACAGAAATATTTGCTACGGTATGTTATACCAAAGGTAATTCTGCGCATATGAACACAGAACAGGTCTTCAAATAAAGAATAAGCACTCACCAAAGGTACCAGGAACTGGAAGAGAATAAATAAAAAGATTCAGTACAAATAATGATTATTATTTGTCACAAGTGCATTTGCAAACATATCCACGCAACAAATTATTATTAGTATTAGACTCTATAACCTACTTGCTAGCGAACAAAAAATCTTATTTGCTAGTTCTTGTCTGAAATTAAAAAGTATTTTAAAAAGTATACAGACAGTAAAGAATAACAATGGTGAGGAACAATGGACTACAGTCAAACCTGCCCAAGGCGACCACCCAGGGAACCCAGCAAAAACGGTCGCGATGGACAGGTGGTCGCCATGAAGAGGATTCCAATCATAACATGTTTTCAGCTCGAGGTGTTCAAATACCGTGTACCACGTAGATGGATGGAAAATTATGTGATTTTAGACAGCATGACCCCCACCAGGTTCAATTCTCATTGACAGAAATATCCTACAGAAATTACATTTTCCGTTATCGTTGTAATATTTGTATACCGTTACATCGTGAACAAATGTTCGTCATAATCTTGACTAAAAACAATGTCTGCCTCAATGACCTTGCAGCGCCCTCCCGCATTCACACGTCCTTGGTTAAAGTAAGAGTACACACACACACACGCATATAAAATCTAGGTTTTAAGGCCTGAGACAAATCCCTAGAAAACACCTGTAGACCCCAGCCTTTTTTTGGGCGCCGACCGCTGGATTAAAGCGGCAAAAAGTTTTCGATCTGACAACTGAAGGATGGAAACGGAAAGTTGTGATACCGCCGCCGAGCACGCGACCGCATCAAAAGGTAACACTGGAGCAGAACGCACAGCGTCGGCGATTACAAGCAAACAGCGCCCAATAAAGGTTTGTGAGAGTCATGGAAATAACAAAAATATAAGAATATTAATTTTCATCAATAATGAGAGTATTCAAAATATTCATACACAGAAGCGTTGTGTTTTAGAAAAGTCAGCGTTATGCCGCGCTGAAACAAAGATGGCGTCGCGGACCAAGAAACAACATGTCTCGGCCAACGTTTTGCCCTCCACCGCGGAGTCATTTTCCGGCGGAATTTAGTAAGACAGAGACACATTTTTGTTGAAAATACAAGAAATAGATAGTAATTTCTGTGAAATCTGAATTTTTGACGCCATGCACTACGTGATCGTTTTGAAAATTGAGTTCAAACCGAACCGAGCTTGCGGTAAACTATAAGATTACGATGGGCACAACAACATCGATATCTAAGTATTCACAATCCTTTGTACAATGTTTATAGTGGGAACGTTTTGTTAAAACACTTCATGGAGGAATCAATGCTTTTGATATATTTTTGTCCGTCAAGGTCTTAAAAACATTTCCGCGAAATCCGACAGCAAAATTCGATGTCACCACACGCTGGAAAAACGCGGTCGCCATGGGCAGGGATTGTGCTCTATGCGGTCCCAATTCGTGGCGGTCGCGGTCGCGTTAGACGGGTGGTCGCCTTGGGCAGGCAGCTTAATGCTTGTGCCTATGGGGAAAATTTTCGGGTCCGAGAAAAAGCGGTCGCCATGGCCAGGTGGTCGCGTTGAAAAGGTGGTCGCCTAGGCAGGTTTGACTGTACTAGCATTATGATAAAAACTGCAATAGAATATAATCTAAGCTTTTTGCATTCGACCGCTTTTTTGGAATGAGTAATATACCACTGACAAGTAAGCCTTTCATGGATGAACAGAATGCCCATATCTCAAAATATCGCAACTTTGAAGCGCCCCCTACCGACATTCCCGATCACATCTCTCTGCGCAGTGGACCTTCCATCCTGTGCCTGCATGCAGTCCTGGAACTGCAGCACTGACAGGAGGTCTGTGTTGAACATCAGCCGAAGGTTCTGCAAGGTACCCTGTCAAGAGATACACGACGATGTTTTGTGAAAAGACACCCAAAAGTCGCAGTCTCAATACTAGTAACCATCTACACACAGTTGCACCAAAATAGTTACTCAAGCAACTGGATATGATTTTGACAACTTTTGAAGATTTTGAAAACTTTGAATTTTGAAAATTTTTGAAAACTTTAGAAAATTTTGAAAACTTATTTAAAAAATTTAAAATTTTATACACAAAGTTGGTTTCAAAATATATACTGCAGCCGCGAAACGTCGACTAGGTACTAACTCTTTGGTTGTATAGAGACTTTGTTATCCGCTGCACTTTTGCACACAACGAAAGAGTTAGTACCTAGTCGACGTTTCGGTTACCGTCTGTCACCTTCCTCGGGGCAATACTAACTGGCTGTACCTCACATTGCAGCTAGGTGTCGCTGCTGCAATGTGACGATTTGAATTAAACGTGACATTTGGTAGTATACTTCGTTATCCAGTGATCTACCAACCTGCTGAAACTATCAACGGACATATTCTGCAAAATCTCTAAAATCTTTTTTTTTTTCACAGTTCTTTGTACCAGGAAATAAACTTAATTCTTCTCTGAAATCAACTAACAAAGATCGCTTTTTTCTCTCAGGTCCATGTCTGTCAACATCAGTGTACATTCCAGCTAATTTCACCGCATATTTGAGAAGTGTAAGAAAAGACGCTGCACAATAAGTAGGGCAAGCTGTACCGAGCTATACCACGTAAACAAAAACTGTTCCTCATCAAGTTTCTGTGGATTACACGGAGTCTATTTGCCGCGGCTGTTGCCTGAGGGCAGAGACCATCGTGTTCAAGTCAGCAGTTTTCAATAAGACTACACATGATGACGTGATCTGGTCTCTATGTCCCGAGGACCACCGGGTAAGAAACGACACACAATATGCCGGCGCTACCAAAACAACAGGTGAGAATAATTTGGAAGGAGTGTGCTTTATAAAAACATGACACGATTGAGCATTGGCCTTGGCATTGCTCGTTTCATCCCCTGACTTTTGCCACAATTGTTTTCCGTTTGAGCATGAAGTCGTGGGAATGCGTCGTGAGTACAGCCAAGATACCGTCAAGTGAATTGGCTATTATGTAACAAATCTGTGAATGCTGTCTGTCGGGGATAATTACTCTTGACATTTTCGGAACCGGGACAACTACAGACCTTCTTGAACTATCCCTCGAGTGTAAAGCCCCCCTCTCACTGCACCCGCGGCACGCTGGCGGCGTCGCTGCGGCCGATAGAATTGACAAAGCACTCAACGTATTTCATCGACGAAAAACAAATCTTTTTCAGCTTTGTGTGTTTTGTTGTCTTTTTGGTCATACTTGTACGTTATCATGATATTCCCATTATAAAGTCAAGGGTAACACAAATCCAGTTTAGGACGCAGCGACGCCGCCAGCGTGCCGCGGGTCCAGTGAGAGGGGGGCTTATGGTTGATACATTTCCTTGCAGAATCGTTACAACACTATCAATGACGAATGTTTCATCATAATCCATTTCTAGTCAGCATTGCTTAAGAACACTCTAGAGGGTCAAGTAATATCCTGTCATTCAACAATATTGTCTACGACTGAGCGCATGTTGCTGGTTTAAAATGTCCCAACAAATTGACCAGGCTTAGCCTCCTTCGCAGCCTTCGTGGAACGGCGTCGTATATATTAGGGGGGGGGGGGGTGTTACGCGATTTCTTACACGGTCCTCTAATGCCGGCTTAGGGACTTTCGCCCTATAACTCCCTCGGCGGCGCCCACAACCACACACCCATATTTACGCCGCCGTTCCAGGAAGTCTGCGAAGGAGGCTAGACCAGGCTAGGCTTCTTTTCTCACCAACCTTCTATCCATCTATCTATCGACCTATCAGTATCAGTCGGGACAAGCTAGTACATATTTCACCCAACATAGCCCTGTCAACTTCTCATATTCTATCCCGGTATGTCTTATTAAAGTGTCAGTAAAAGTAAGCCTTCTGAAATGCCCTCGGCCTTTTGGTTTCCATAGGAGAACGGATGAAGCTATTTCCTGCTTGGCTCACAACTAATTTTTCACTCACCTTGAACTTGAGCTGCCCCTTGCCAGGTCCCCTCTGCGCCACTCTCAGCTCGGCCACGGTCTCCAGGTAGTCGGCGCCAAGGGACTCCAGCACAGGTGCGCTCGTCCTCACCTGCATAGTGACAACAATGCCAGCGTTACGACAAAGTCTTTCTAGGTGCAAATTAGGTGCCAATAGAACAAGACGACACACATGACCCCCCCCCCCCTCGATTTACATCCAAGAGTATAGAAGTGAAGTGAACTTTATTGCTCAACAATCGTACATGGTAACGTTAGGTAACATAAATTCGTGGGGTACTTAAATTCGGGATTTTTCGAAAACGGGGTATTTAGGGATATGTGCTAGATGCAACATCAGTAATACCGCTAGAAATGCAAACTTGACAGACTAACGCATTCAGAACACTGTCTGAAAAGCTTCGATAACCATTCATTAGAAGTTGGCGACGTCAAAAACTCTCCGTCCCTTATTGACAGAGTCTGGGGGCTTCGTGGGAGACTCACACTGCAAGGTTGTTCGCTGGTTTATAAGACAAATGTCACATCTCCTGCCTGCTAAACACAATTATTTACAAGACAACGTATTACAATCTCTTTTGCTAACCTGCAACTGGATTCTAAGTGTGATCAATCATCAAAACTCCTCTTTGTTGCTACAACCTACGGCACGTGTATTTTCCCGCCGCCATATTGTTACCCAGAATCATGTCGTCAAGCAGACGACAAAGGTTTGTGAGGAACACTTTTTTGTCTAAATGTTGCGTGTGATAGTGGACTGAAGACGATATTTTCCTCAAAGTTTGCTCCTAACACAACAAGGAACACATGGACATAGTAGTATAACCATTACTACGGCATCCAGCTAACTTTCCATGAATAATGTAACGTTACACGTTGCCCGATGATGACGATGGGCCGACTTTGAGTGAAGTTCTACCGACTCAACACACGGGTTGTTCCCGAACTGGCCTGATGTGTGCGGTACGGCCGTTTTTTCGTGTATTTTTTTTACTTGGACACGTCTATATCCATAGCACTCTCCTCAAGCCAAGGATGGAACGAATAGCTGCTGTATAAAATGTGATTAGCGGTAAGATATTCAAGACGAATCTTCTCTCCCGAATTAATGTGCCCCCCTGTCCGACAGCACCGTCATTGTGCGTGCGGCGGACGGTAGTTTCAAGTTGAAATATTATGGTGTCAGCACGACTAGAGACAAAATCTACCATATATATGATTAGTGCAAAGATAGTACATGATACTGACAGAATTATAGAAAAAAAGGATGGTTTATTGTTCTGCTAGATTGATTTCAGTCAACCATTATCGGAAAAATCCCGAATTTATGTTACCCAACGTTACAATGTATGGCATGAAATCAACAATCTGTTCTACAAGGCTAATCTATCCTACAATTCTAAGTACAAAATATATTCGAAACCAGTGTATTTGTTACAATTTAAAGTCATGTATGGGTAATTCTGTCTCGCTTTTCGAATGATTTAGAGGGTCTATCCACAGAGTACTAGTACTTCCCAACACCCAGGCGCAATGACTTGCTGGCAAGGAACACCGGTTTGTATATCGTACTTCCGTGCATCAAGGTACAAACCATGCAGGCTACCTATAGTGAGTTACCGTATACCCTATAGGTAAAGACAACAACAACAACATACATACATACATACTTCTTACTCTAACCAAGGAGGTTAAATAACCTCCTTACTCTAACGAGTTGAAGCATAAACAAAGCTTTAAGATGACAACCCTACTACCTTTATATGTTAAAACTGTGGCCGGGACTGCCACGCAAGGATTGGACTGACAAGTCACACAAGACGCTCCACACGGCCACAGCACCATAGAAGGATGCCTACTACTGCTACCTACTATGTATGAAAAGACTAGCCTCCATAGCATGCTCTCTGGGCCTTTTGTTGGCTCATAAGTCATAATACACTTTATGCTGATGACTTCTTTTTGTACTGGGTCGTTTGTACAGTACAAAAAGAAGTCATCAGCAAAAAGTGTATCATGAGCAGCTCGGACATGTTGTAAGGGATTGCATTCGTCATTTCGCATGGTGACGTAAAGCCGGCGGCCCCGTGTATGAGGGAGCTTCGGACACATGCCTCAAGCGTCAAACCTCTGCACGTAAAAGAACCCAGCACACTTATCGAGAAGAGTAGGGGTGACCCGGTGTGCTTGGCCAAAAAACGCGAGCCGTGGCGAAGCTGCATTGCACTACCACTAGCTCCTTGAAAAAGCATCATGCTTCACCTCAATTGAGGATGACTGCTTTACCTTTACCTATGAGCACACAAAAAAGGCCCAAAGAGCCTGCTATGGAGGATATGACAAGACCGCCTATGTAGCCCCCCCCCCCCCTCTCACTGGACCCGCGGCACGCTGGCGGCATCGCTGCGGCCGATCGAATTGCCAATGCACTCAACGAATTTCATCGACAAAAAAAATATTTTTTAAAGCTTTGTGTGTTTTGTTTTCTTTTTGGTCATACTTGTACGTTTTGAATGATATTCCTATTGTAAAGTCAAGAGTAACACAAATCCAGTTTAGGACGCAGCGACGCCGCCAGCGTGCCGCGGGTCCAGTGAGAGGGGGGTCTTTACCTTATCGTCCAGGTTACAGTCCACGTACACCTCCACGGTGTTGGAGTCGTGCAGCACGTCAGAGATGCGCACCAGGACGGAGTGCCACTTGTTGTCAGCGATGGGAGTCTTCCCCAGGTGGAGGGACGCCTGCTCCTCTCCTCTCAAGAAGTTCACAGTCACTTAGGATAAAGAATAGAACATCTGTTAATGGTTTGGTCAGGTTGGTAAGTCAATTTAACAAATTCTCTTAGGTTTTCAACTTTTTCTCTACCCACGAGTAGCTACGGAAACGTCAATAGAGAAAAATGAGGATGTGTAAGAAAACTACGTTGAAAAGAAATAAAACATTTAGACACTTTGCTTGATATATTATATTGGATACAAATGGGCACTTCCGTTCTAGCCTTGCTAACATCGTCGTGATCGTGAGTGTACGCTCGCCCGACTGACTGGCTGATGTGTTGAAACAAGCGTACACTCACACAAGAATGGTAACTACAAATTTTGACATTAGGCACTTCAAATGAATAAAAAAACTGAGGAGGAATACCAATGAGGTTTTATAAAGACTCCTTGGGAAGACGGACCGTGTGAGACAAATTAATGAGGAAGAGGAGGAGGCATTTTCAAAACTTATTTTCAGACTTCC
This sequence comes from Branchiostoma lanceolatum, assembly GCF_035083965.1. Taxonomy (NCBI): domain Eukaryota; kingdom Metazoa; phylum Chordata; class Leptocardii; order Amphioxiformes; family Branchiostomatidae; genus Branchiostoma; species Branchiostoma lanceolatum. Next base: position 8,456,375 of record NC_089723.1, on the reverse strand, counting down.
AAACTAGATATTGATCTCAGAACTCTCAGGGCAAATCACATGCGCTAAACGCATCTTCGATCTTCGTGCAGGAATGTGTTCTTCCGACTGCTACCCCTCCCCGAGAGCCCGGCAATCAAGGCTCGAACGCTGAGAAAACGTTTCAACGATTTGCCATGCCGCTCCTCTGTCAGCGACGTGTCCCGGCCCTCCCCTGATCTCTGGGCGGCGCGTGGCTCTGGGATTACCGGGAAAGGAAGGCGAGGAGACCGTGAAATCTCGAGATGTTCTGCTCTACTTCTGAACACGCAAACACGTGTAGGTCTAGCGTGGTTCTAATTAAAAACTGCATTTCTTGCACACTTAGTAGGTCAATGATTTAGGATTGGTGACCGGTGCGATGGGTAGAGTGTTCGCCTTGCATACGGTAGGTTGTGAGTTCGAACCCCGGCCGGGTCATACCAAAGACTCTAAAAATGGTACATACTGCTTTCTCTGCTTAGCACTCAGCATTTGGGAAAGAGTATGGTAGTTAAACACACACCACTACCAGTGGACTAGCCCCCTGCTGTAGTGACTTGCACAAAGTTGTGTGGCCCAGGGCTGCCGAAACGGAGATGGGCGCCACCGTATAGGTTCATCTTAAAGATATCGTATATCGATGTCTCAGTATAACACTTGTGACAAATCTGCTCAAGACATATGGCTACTTTTAATTGACAGGGGAATACTGTACATGCCTTTTTATTTCGCGCTAAGGCGAAAATAGAGTGTTCGCGGTGGTTTTAAGTTCGCGGCAGCGCTATTGTCACACACTGCTACCGTATTGGACAAAAAGGTTCGGGGTGGTTTAAAGTTCGCGGTGAAACGCTCGCCGCGAAAACCGTGAACATAAAACTACCGCGAACATTTCTGCATTTACAGTATATTGGCTATAAATAATGAGTACATAAATCACACAAGACGTAAGTACCCATGACACCCCGCGGCGGTGGGTGGAGTCCTGGGGGAGGGGGGCAGATTTATGACCTGTCAGTATTCACGAAACATATGATATATTTCATCAGACATGGCGACGGTGTTCGAGAATAAAATCCATCTTAAAATCCACGCAAGACGTGCCGTATGATGATTCCCTTAGTTTCGTGAGCCTACAAAAACCCTGGCGACGATTTTCAGTGAGTTCTCACATCACAACAACGTTATATTTTTGCATCATGGACGTCGCTATACCTTGTGATAGTGTTGTTTGAACTAATCATGTATAGATGTGACTAAATAATTTGACTTTTAAAATCCAATTCTTCGGACCCCAATATTGCTTGGGTTTCCTTTAGTTGAGGAAACCTGAAGATTTCAGGATCGCACAGTCACGGTACGATTGATCACCCATCACTACAGCAGATGGAATGTACAGAGTGCAACCAGAACGTTATGTGAGGCCATGTTGATTTGATTATATGGATGACATCCTCTGGGAACCCCAAAACTGATGCGAGCGAGCGAATAAAAAAAGTTTCAAAAAAAAAAGTTTCTTTCATTATGAAATCTACGTGGTCAGGAGAAGGATGAACAAAACTAAATACACAGATTATGTTTCTGGTATAACAAATAAACAAACAAACAAACAACCAAACACCGCAAGAAAGATTCTTCTTTTTTTCTTCTTTCAAAACTTCTTCTATGACTTTGGAACCAACTTTAGTACTCTTCGACATTAGTATCCGTTTTCTGAAATATTTTCTTTGCAATGTACAGCATGTATTTTCTTAATTTGCAGCTGCTTTTCACGATTTACAGTATGACCGAATTTTTTTGGGAGGGGGGGACGAAAATTGATGGGCGCGCGGATGTCATCCACATAGTCAAATCAACATGGCCTTAGTAGAGAAAGAATTAAAGTGATCTTGTACGAGTGTAGCTCAGATGAACTCAGTAACCGGTCGAGCTACTCTTCCACTAGCACTGATGGCGACAGAGAATACAGGCGATATGTAGAGTAAAGTAGAGTACTCTCCAAGCAGAGGTTGGTGGAGAAGATTGTGACCTTTTCATCATATGCCCCGTTTTCACGAAAAGTAGATAGAGTAGATCCTTCGGCCAGGCAGGAGTCCTCTTAGCCTGGGTGCCATCCTATTTCTACCGGGGCTCCTACAGGGAAGCGAATGTAGGAGCCCCGGTAGAAATAGGATGGCACCCAGGCTAGAGTCCTCTTGCTCCAGTATAGCATTCACAAGCTCATTGCACCGGAAGAACTCGCCTAGCTCTTTTCACCAAGCACAAAGAACATAGCCTCCACCAGGCCTTCCTACGGGCGAATAGATCGTAGAATTCGGCAAAAAAGGAAAAATCGGCCAGTAGTCCACGGCAAGGATTAATAAATGAAACCCTCTGGTGACCAAACTTCCCTGGCAAATGTTCTCCCTATAGCTGGCGTAGTTAGTCTAGTAGAGACTACAATGGACAGACATTGAACCTAAGGACTACGACCCTTTCCAGTAGAGTGCATGTCGGGTGAGTGACACAGCCTGGATTCGAACTCACGACTTCCTGGTCCAGAGGCAGAGTCACTAACCACTGGACTACGCACGTTATTTACAAAGTAAAATAAAGTGATCTTGAACCAGTTTAGCTCAAGTAAGGAAATTAGTAAGTAGCGAGAAAGGGCAAATGGATGACAATGAGGTGGAAGGTTTCGGCATATCTATAAAGCCCCCGTCACAAATAAGAAATCAGTCAGCTCGGCCGACGTGTTGGCGAGCTTCAAATGTGAGTTTTCGGCCGAAGTACGGCCGACGTCCTGTCGATTACGCGGGCTTCGGGCGATCTTTGAGAAATCAAAGTTGATCCAAATATTGGCCTTTTACCAGGTTAGTCGATTTTGACTTCGTCCTTGTCCAAGAGATGGTACGGGCGATCTACAAATTCGGCAGACGGTCGCATGAATTGTGACGCCGGCTTAAGCGACCTAGCCTGAGTGTCATCCTGTTTCAGTTCCAGGCTTTACCTTCACAAACGTTTGTGAAGGTAAAGCCTGGAACTGAAACAGGATGACACTCAGGCTATAAGCGACCCCCCGAGGAAGCTGCATCTTGTGACCGCCCATGAGGAACAGTGTCCCGAGATGACCTGAGATGACCTGTGCGGTTGTACAGAAATTCTGCGAACAGTAGGCTATCTCTGTCCGACATCAGGAACTGATGAACCGTTCGTGCAGACACCTGGTAACTGTCACCTCCATGTAAGGGATTCGGATGAGCGAAGAACAAAAAGGGCCTTGTTTAGGACGGTGCACCCAGAGACAGGACAAGTTTGTTGGTGATAAATCATGCTAGGGAAGGACCATGGAGGTTTGCCAGGGGGTGGGGGTTAAAGAGAGTGGAGATAGATACACATGACATGATGAAAGAAAGAGAGAACGAAAGAAAGAAAGAAAGAAAGACAAGGATTCGAAGAGTTCAAATGAACTCAATGAACAGTTGAGCTACTCTTCCGCTAGTGGTAGAGAAGACGGGCGCTACATATGTACAGTACTAGTATTTACAGGCTCATTGTACCTGGGAAATTCATTCCCATAGCTTTTCCACAAGTACAATGAACAGTTTCTAAGGACTGCGACTTGCAAGAGTAGCGTGCATGTCGGGTGAGCGACAGAGTCAAGATTCGAACTCGCAGGGTCACCAACCTGCCACTGGACTACGCACACTATGAACTGTTTTAAAAATCACATTTTAGTGTACAGCAACCTGCACTTTAGAGAGCGTTTCCTAAACTTGGCTTCAACCACAATCCACCCCTCAATATAGGTTAAGAACAACTGTCAATGTCGCGATCGTCCAGACGAAACGCATCCACAAAATTTCTCTGCCAACTGGCAGGAGCTGTAGACCATGTCCAATCCCGCTGACAGCCAGACAGACGTGGAACAGCCTCAGTTCAACTTGGTACTGACCAGACAAATGTCAGACACAGGTAGTTCAACGACTATCTCCTCCTTTTTCTCACACCGTCTTGGCAAGTAACGTAAAGGCTGCACTGGGCGGGGGCCTGGGCACTAGACTCCGCCTGTTTCGTAAGGTTTGAACCGGCTATTAGACAGACGATCATGGTGAAATATGCAAGGCATCCTTCGTCTCACGTTGCCAATAAAAACTTTGAGTTTAATATTTCATTCTCTCCTTCCATAAGGTAAGGTGCAAGCCAAATCTGTATTTCATGAAGGCCACAAAAGAATACATCTACATCGTGCGTAGCAGTTTTTTTAAACGTGCATGACCGGATCACATTTGTGCCTAGTAGCGCCGTGCCAAAAAGTGACGTAGAACGGGACTTCAGTGTTTGAAGTTCGTTGACTCTTTCCGCTACACATCACCTACATCGATCCTGACGTTTATGTACGTGCACGTGTGATGAGGCACCGAACGATGGATTGGACATGACACGTGCCAGAAGAAACACGACAGGTGTGGCAGTGAGGGCGGCACGTGCACGCAGCAGGCACGGGCGGATCATACATCATGCTGGTCTCTACCATAACTACGCCATTTATTTATTGGTTCAGCATGTACATGCCAGGGTTGCCCAACTGGCCGCGGATGCTATTACTACCGGTAAGGGCGACCCCATGTGCAGCCATAGGACTGTAGGTTTTGAACCACTCACACCGGGAAGGACCCCTACTCTTTTAGATAAGTGAGGTGGGTTCTTTTACGTGCTCAAGGTGTGGCTATAATCAAACACGGGACCTCCATTTAACGTCCTATCCGAGGGACGTCACTAACCGAATCTAGGTACTCATTTACACCTGAGTGAAGTCCATAGGGTGCATTGTTAACCTTACCGTGGACTAACTCTACTGGCCAGTTATTTCCCCCTTTTCCCGATCGAATTCTACGATCCATACCCCCGTAGGAAAGCCTGGTGGAGGCTAACATCATGCAGCAGTAGATTGGAACAGACCTCAACATCAAAGTCACAGACACTGAGAACCATGGAAAAACCTGCCCACCTTCGTCTACCCACAAATTGAATCCGCTTTTCATTATGTGTTATGCTTAGGTCCCAATTGGAAAAGGGGCCCCGCCGGGTTGTTCACGGGCTGTTTTGGGCATTTTCCGGCGTGACACCTACGTGGCTCCGTCGGACACTCAGCGGTTGCCGGGCTATTATGGGGCATGTCTTTGGATCCCGAATTAATTCAACTCAGGCTTAAACTGAACGCGGGACCCGGTAACAAATAGATGCCGTGAGCTAATCGTGTGAGCACCAGGAGGTACCCACACGGTACCCGGCAGTCTACCGGGACAAAGTTGTGGCTTCGGGGCCCGGCCGGGACTACATGTACACCCCCCTGTTCGACTCAGAACCAAGAGGTCCCGAGTTCGAATCCCCCTGACGCCACCGATGTTGTACCCTTGGGAAAGGCACATTACACGACTTTCCTCACTTCGCCCAGCCAGGTGTATAAAAATAAAAATGGGTATGTTGTTATCTGTACGTGGCACTGTTAATATAAGTTATGAAAAACTTGAGTGCAGTTCCACGTCGTCCTTGTCTGTCCAAAACCGAAGTAAAAAAAAAAAGACCACACCCCCGACGGGCACCGGCGCATTTGGGACCAAAGCATTACTAGTAGTGCCAGGTCAACGACAGTCTTCCTCACAGTGCCAACTACAACACTGTACAACGTCTACTTTGCGTCTACTCAACCTATCACAAATTGAATCCGCTTTTCATCAAGTGTTACTAGTGCGAGATCAACGACATCCCGCCTCACAGTGCCAACTACAAATCACGGTGGGCCCCGCTAAAGATAAATGTGAAGTTAATCAGCCAATCAGTCGACATGTGGTTCTTATATCCGGCGGTAAGGCACGCCTTCATGTCTGCGATTACCTAAGACAACCCAACACAGGTAGCAATTTGGAGTCCTTATCAACACGTTTCAGAAGATAGGGTCTTTCCTGCAGCGAAGTCTTTGAAGTCATCGTGACAATGGGTAAAGGGAGTCGTCACATTACGAAGTCACACAGTAGTTAATTTGAGAAATAAGGATAGTCAAAGACCGGTGCGTCTTGTGTTTAGAACTCAGGCTACCGCCTTCTTCCCGGTTCAATGGCATTGAGCCTATCATGTATGCCGTAGCTTTATCTGTTACTGCTAAAAACTAAAATGTGAGCGCGCTAGCGTGTGTGGGTGTGCCAGTGTCATTTGCTTGGCTTTACGTGCATTCACATATGACAGGTGAATTTTTCTTAAAATCTAACGTCTGAATACTGGGGTTAAAAATCTGTCTAATTGCTTGAGTGATAACGTTTGTAATGTGTATCTTTATTTTCATTACCTGGATGTCTAAAACCTCAATTAACGTATAAAAGGTGAAAGGTTTACGAAACCAAATACGCGACAATAAGGTAAATAAGTCCATTCGTAATTCCGACTACGCATGTGCAGTTTCAAAGGTAAAGGCCCCTGAGACGTAAACAAAACCCGTCTGGACGTTGTTATGCGAATCTAGACAATGTCGATATGAGAACTGTTTACAAACCAGGGGCCTTCACCTTTGACACTGCACATGCGTAGTCGGAATCACGAATGGGCTTATTGTATATTGTATATCAATATTTCCTTACCTTTGTTTGTCTTGCCATTTAAGACGACGTCAAAGTACTGTCTGTGACCTTCCATGGCGTAGACGCCGAACAGCACGCCAGTAGTTTTCGGGGCCATCTTGACATTGGCCATGACGAACACGTCATTTCCGGTGTCTACGCCCCTGAGGAGCTGCGTGAAGTACGTCCGGTTTGCCACCAGGCTACAGAGAAGGGACACATTCAACAGGTGGTTTAATACAAATACTTTAAATGCAGAAATGTTCGCGGTGGTTTTGTGTTCGCGGTTTTCGCGGTGACCGTTTCACCGCGAACTTAAAGCCACCGAAAACAGTTTTGTCCAATACTGTACCAGTATGTGACTATAGCGCTGCTGTGAACTTAAAAAACCACCGCGAAAACACCATTTTCGCCTCAGCGCGAAATAAAAACAACGCGAACTTAAGTGCATTTACAGTACTGTATTTTGTAATCTACTATGAAGTGGTAAGCCGGAAAAATTGAAAAGGATCATCTATAGTCTATGTCTTCGTGTCTAGGTTTTCGATCTGTTTGTTTGTTTGTTTGTTTGTGTTTGTGTGTGTCCTTTGTTATTTGAATACACCTTCAGTAGTGACCTGGAGTCAGTGAGTGGGAAGATGACCGCAGAGGTCAGAATTGTCGAGTGACAGGAAGTATAGTTCAGAGGTGGTAGAACTAGCCGTTAATCCGCCATGACAGTCCAGGTCATGGGGTCAATGGAAGAGGCTGCTAATTCACAGAGAAAATTTTTTGGGTTTGTCTGTTTGTATTTTCGCAGTTATGTATTTTGCATATGATAGCCACACCCAGTGACAGGAAGTTATCAATGCATGCATAGACAGTGCAATGTCAATCAAAACCTTATCTTTATGATTAATGGACTACTATTAAACAAGACATACGAGAAACTACTCGTGGCTTCTTCGAACTCTTGTTTCATTCCGTTTATGAATTAGCTAACGTTACACCCGCGATATCTCTGCGATATTAAAAGGCGTATACCTTGCTGAAAGAGGTGAGTGCAGATAAGACACAGTAACGTTACCTTGGCACGCGGTTTCCATCGAAGCTGTAAGCGTATCCAAAGTCCGGGGTGACCCCCTTTGTGACCGTCACTCCGTCCGGTAGGGATCCGTGCCTTTGGGGAAGCGTATCCAGCAGGTCGATTTCTGTCAACAGGAACGTCAAGATCACAAGTTATTAATAAGCATCTCATATTGTAAAGCTGATGGCATTGTAAAATGTAGCTGGACCAGCCCTAAGAGACTTCTTCCTCACGACCCCTACAGCTATCTATCATTACCATAGCCTGTCCAGAACAAGAGTACCAAAACCGGAAGTTCTGCTGCAGTATCTTGGAAAGCCGCTGGGGTGTGTGGGGGGGGGGGTAATCTAACCATTTCATCATTTTCAAACACTTACCAACATATCAGAAAGACCCATCCACAACTCTACTTAATGCTGTTCACAAACATACACACACAGTCACACACATTCGAGAAACTATATATTCCAGTCAGTATTTCATTTCTCCTCAGGTGTTGTTGGTAACCGGGTAACGATGTCGTGACCTTGGCGCCAACCTAGAGTAACCTTGAGTCACACTGAACCCGGGGAAGCGGCACTTCCGGCGCATGCCGAAGTCAGCGGGCCGGCCATCCGGCACAGGCCAACGCCTTCCTTTTGTCTTTGAGTTGACATTGCTCAGGGATTGAATACTCTCCAAGCAGAGGTTCATGGGGAAAATTGTGCCCCGTTTTTGTCAGCTCTCCCGACGGGGTATATGATAAGAAGGTTATAATTTCCCACAACAACCTCTGCTTGGAGACTACTGTAGGATTGACCGATGATGTGCTGGCAGAGCTACAAAGCTACAAAAGAGAGCCTGTGCTGCTCATTTTTTAGAAATTGTCATAATTTTGATGACGCCTATGGCTCAGATTAGCCTGGGTGCCATCCTATTTCTACCGGGGCTCCTACACTCGCTACCCTAAAGCCATCCTATAATTTTAGGGTAGCGAGTATAGGAGCCCCGGTTGAACTAGGATGGCACCCAGGCTAGGTACACCGTCTTGTCAAGTGGCTACTGTCAAATACAGAGGTTCATCGTACGTAGTTAACTTGTCTGAGAAACCCTGAGTAGGGCAATATGCGCAAAAAAAGTTACTCAAGAAACTGAATGAAATGTTGAAACGGTCGGACGGTCGGACGTTTCAGACAGCATCCGCTATCTTTCGTAATTCGTATTTACAAAGTTGTCATATAATCTGTGTCTCGACAATCAGAGGCAGAGAGGCACAGGGCGAAGACAATTAAGGTCTGGGCAACGGCATCAGATCCTACTTCTGAATCTAAGCTGTATAAGAAGCCACAGGCAAACCATATCCTTTAAAGTTGGGAATAGACGCGGGTGGCCCCAGCTAACTAGGTGCATGGTTCTTTATCTTTATCAACAGTCATATCGGATGTAGGAATGGCACCATTTCCTAGCAGATAATTTCCTCTTGATACTACATTGACCTGGAATTTCGCAATAGCCTGGACAATAAACTAGATCAAGGGATAGCATTTCGTAAAGCCCCCCTCTCACTGGACATGTTGGCGACCTCGCTGCGACCGAGCGATTTGACACCGTGCTAAACGAATTCCATCGATAAAAAAACGAATCTTTTTACGCTTTGTGTGCTTTGTTGTCTTTTTAGTCATACTTGTACGTTTTGCATGGTATTCCCATTGTAAAGTCAAGGCTAACTCAAATTCAATCTAGGACACAGTGAGCTGAGGTCGCCAACGCGTCGCGGGTCCAGTGAGAGGGGGGACGACTGAAAACAGTGTTAAAAAGCTTTAAAAAATTCGTTTTTTGTCGATGAAATTCGTTGAGTGCTTTGTCAATTCGATCGGCCGCAGCGTCGCCGCCAGCGTGCCGCGGGTCCAGTGAGAGGGGCTTTTAGAAACGTTAAGATTTTTCCTGTCTATAGCCTGGATGCCTATCATCATTATTTTAGAGATTGTGAGTCTGGCATCCAGGCTAGCCTGTCTATATCTGCTTGGACCAGAAAATAGATGGTTCCAAGGCATAGCAGTGACCCGCGGTGGCAGGACCTCACATCCGCGGGGAAGTCGAGTTTCAGTTCCCATGAAACTTTGTCCCTCCCGAGGAGAATTACGCCTTTTTGGGGGCCAATTAAAGCAGCTCTGGCACGTTTGATCGCGGTGGGCCTGTGTTCTCTTGGCCCTGAAGTAACCCCCTGATTCTCGCAAATGCCAGACAACAGCGAAGAATCTTTTTATCACTGTCAAACGCGGACACAGATGTCTGTAACCAGAGTCTTGACTTTCCTTCGGTGTGTCAAAACCACTTTAAACAGCGTTTTGATCATCGCATATTTACTTTGCCCCACTGATGATGGTGATAAATATTACTACAATAATCAAACGTGGATTATAGGGCTCCCAGAAATCAGTTACTTTGATAACTGAAGGGACTACAGTTATTTTGATAACTGAAGGGACTACCCTAAAGATTAATAGAAGAAAAAAAAGTGAGCTAGGTCCTATTTTTAATCAAATATACAATATCACAGAAGCTCATCTGTGTTGGTAGTAATCATAGTACAATGCTAAACCTTCTTCCAACACTAAGGTATACACGGATCAAATTTTCAACGACTACTGTCGCCTTCTCCGGGATCAATAAGAATGCAGTATATTGAGATTTCATTCGGCAGAATGTATTAACTGGTCGACCGCTCACGGTAGCCTTAGCTCTAGTCTACCTAGCCTGAACTCAATCAAGCTCCTGTAACGGCTTGCCGCCCTGTAACCGCATAGCCGCCCAGGAGGGGAGAGAAACCCCCGGACAGCTGGAGTTTGCGATATACAGACTATAGTCTACCCAAGGAGATTATATATTCCTTCTAAACTCCTAGGTCTAGCAGCCTAGTAGCCTGGGTATCATTCAATTACTCTAAAAGGGAAGCGAGTACGCGAGTGTTACTCTCCAAGCAGAGGTTCGGCTCAGGTTGCTTTTGACGTGATTTTAGGCGTTTTTGTCGGGCTTCTATTTTGTCCCGTTTTCTTTATGTTTGGCATGGCGACATCTGTTTGGAGAGTAAGCGAGTGTAAGAGCACCCAGGCTAGCAGCCTAGTAGATGACGAAAGAGCAGAATATATATCATCTACGGAAATGGCTCTCTTTCACAATATGGAAGGCTTGCAAAATATTATGGTCTCATTCCTGAGTTTTTACTCCCAAAGAGTCCGTTGCCCAAAAAATGAACGGCTGCATGAACGTGTGTTTACATCGGTGGGAAATTCCCTTTTAGCCAGCGCAACTGATCTCAAGCGTCAAACTGATGAAAGCTTGTTTGTTACTGAAGAAATTAGCCGGTAAAGTTTGGCAGCCGCGCGCGAGGTCAGACGTCCACAGCCTTGCATTTCGGGCGATGCGGTCGAGCGCTTCCAGCTAGAAAATGCCTTTTTTTGGTGTAGCTAAGTACCAATTGTAATTGCTATAAACAGATATTTGAAAGTGTCGGCATTTTTTTGCATGATCTATGGTAAATATTCTCAACATAGAAAGAATGACATTGGTGCATTTCCTATAGCTTCATTACGAACGAGTCCATATATTGTGGCTACTCATACATTTGGTATACCGACAACCCTAATATAGACGTTAGACAGACATGTGCGCTGTTAAGAAGAAGATTAGAAGATATGTATATTCAAACATTCTTTCATAACCTGTTGAAAGATGAAGGAAAACTAAGATTTTACAAAAACGTAAAAACGATCTACGACATGGAAAATTATCTGTATCATAATGACTTTGACCAACGTGCGGCAATATGTAAGATAAGAATTAGCGCGCACCCATTAGAAATAGAGAAAGGGAGATACAAAAAGCTACCGGTCCAGGACAGAACATGTAAACAGTGTGCAACGAAAGCAGTGGAAAATGAAATACATTTTATATGCGAATGTCCCGAATTTGAAACCGAAAGAAACAGATTATTCACGAAAGTATCCGAAATTTCCAAAAACTTTTCTAAATTAAGAAATACACAGAAACTCATATTCCTTTTAAAATCTTCCAACCCACTCATCATTGAAAGTGTGGGACTTTTTATTTTCCACTGCTTTCAGAGAAGAAATCAAACCCCGCATTAGTACCGTAGATATAGAAACTTACTGTAGAATAGCAATATAGAATGATTTTGTATTCATGTATACCTTTGTTTTACCTTACATTTGTATTTCGACGTTGTTGTCAACATGCAATTAGCCTACGGGCATGAATTTGCAATAAACTATTATTATTGATAATTGCTACAATATAAAACACGTATTATAGCATGTAAGCCTATGGGGCGAAAAAAACTCATGAATGAGACCTTATCTACCATCGGATTAGGTGTTCGTTCAAACTCACTTCAGAAATGTGTTCTCCCCACTCCCCCTCGTTCATGGGGACATTTTACATGTTCTGAGACGACCGTGGTCGTTCCAGATCATCGTTCGAATCTGCCTCAGGACCTCTAGAGGTCACAGGTCACAGATTAGGGTACAGAGGTGAGCTCCCCCTACTACACAATTGTTTCCAGATGTGCTACTGTACTACGTCACACCGCTTCTCAAATGGACCGTTCTTTACTGATTGGCTGGTCTCTATAGCCTCTACCAGGCCCCGCGGATGGCTGGAAAAATAGTAGAAATTGGCCAAATAGAATGACTAGTATGCTAACGGAGAGAGGGTCCAATATGCAATCCTAGAGTGGCAAACTGTACCCATTTAGCAAACTAACTACTCTTGCATGTTTTCCTGTCTATTTGGCCAATTTCTACTCTTTCCAACCGCCTCTGGAGCCTGGTAGAGGCTATGGTCTCTACCAGACTAACTACGCCGGCTGCTATAGGGAGAATATTTGCCAGGGTTTCATTTGCAGGCTCCGTTATACGGGCGAAATGTGATCTTCACCGTGGACTGACTCTGCTGGCTAATTATTCATTTTTCTGCCGAATTCTACGATCCATGCGCCCGTAGGAGGGCCTGATGGAGGCTACTACTGATTAACTACGTCCATGTCCAGGGCTGGGTGGTGAATGTCAGCCCGAGGTCACCTCGACTCTGTCGTCGCCCTCCGTAGGCTGCTGGCATGGCAAGGCACGTCTATGCCCGTTTAATGAGGGCATGCATGCCCTTTTTCCGTAAGGTATAGCCAGGCTTTTTGATTTCCCGTAGTCCGTAGGTAAAGTCGTCTTATTCACGCTATTCGTAGCGAGGCGACCAACTTTTTGCGTAAGTGCCTTCCCTGGTGCCTTCCTTAATTTTAGCGTTATACGTAGGGGGTTCGCCTGAAAACGCGATAAAGCGTTGCCGAGACCCCCCATGCAGACCCTCTTTAATCTTCCCAGCGTGAAGGAGTAGCAGATGGGAAGGGTTCAAGGTTGTATATAGGATACAATTCCGTCCTTTTCCCATCCTGTATGTAACATTTGGCAGCCAGACAAGAGACGGACGAGCCTCGGAAAACCAATAGACAAAGGCCTCAAAATAGTATCACCCATGTAAACGTAGCGAGGCACCCACGACGCCTTCTATCTGTCGGCAAACTTTAAATACACTGCAGACCAACATTTCTGTCAAACCGGTCGGTCCGCAACACCTTGGTCCGCAAGGCGTTATTCTAGTGAAAGGTCCTACAAATATCGCGAAAACACACTTAAGGAGCCCGGAAGGCCGCAAAACACACTGAAGAAGCCCGCAAGGCCTTGTTGTATACTGAAAGAGCCCACAGTGTACGATTGTGTGGGACTGGCCTATGCGAACGTGGGGAATTCCACCACAGGAGGCGGACTGGTGAAGGACTGACATCCTTGGGGAGTTTACCTAGGCTAAACACAGACGACAGAGAAAAGAATTCTTTCTCCTTTCCGTGAGAAGCGCGGGCTCGTCGCAGAGGCCTACAGTTTGGCCCAGATCGCCAGGTACGAGGTTTGTACCCGCTGATTCGTCTAGACACGACTACAATGGAGAAAACTACTAAGACAGAAGAAAGGGGGCTAAACGTTGCACATCTAGAGCATTTTCTGCATCATTCACAGCACTTTAACTAGTTGGTTACACAGTCATATGTATAACGTTGCTGTGGTCGACACATGTGACAAAATGTAGCCTCTACCAGGCTCCACAGGTCGCTGGAAAAATAGTAGAAATAGACAGATAGGTCGGTGTACTCCCTGGCCAGCTAACTTCTCCGATATGTTTTCTGTCTATTTGGCGGATTTCTACTATTTTTCCAGCGACCCGAGGAGCCTGGTAGAGGCTAACAAAATGGAGAACGTCGGTGAAGAAAGGGCTTCGGTTTACCTCGGTGAATTTCTGCCGTATTAAGAACACCAGACTGTTCTATGCTTCACCCAAACAAACGCACCACAGACCCAAGTTCATGTTGCCACTTACCGGTAACTCTACCGACGCTGGAGCAGACCAGAGCCACGAGGACGAAGGCGAGTGTGGAAAGCATTTTGTCGGCGGGTTTCTGTCGTGGCTGGGGAAGATCAGAGAACGGGCGCCAAGTCAGTGGAAAATGGAGAAGCAAAGTTAGCAGGATCTCTCCAAGGGAGACCTACATTAACATAGAAAAACAAACAACGCTTTTAGCTCGTCAAAACGTAGCCAGGGACGATACGTACCTGTGATTGGTTCACTACGCCTGTGGACCGGCCACACTGCGAGAGTGAAGGCGATGGGTTGAGTGAGAGAGGGACCGGTTGCGAAGGAGCCTTATAAAAAGTGTGCTTATGAGTAGGTGCCAAGTCCTGCGCGGCTTGTAGCGGGGTGAGGTGGCACTGTCAGCTGCTGGGGGGACGGCCGTTGGGGGGCCGCCTGTCAGGGAGAATTGATTAGGGCACCGTCGCCTTGGGACACCGGGGGATGAGGAATCGGAAAGGGAGGAGAGAAGGGTTGCTGTACATCTGCTACGTGAACTGAGGATATTTGTAAAGGCAACTGTTTTTGCATGATAGTTAACTCAATATATAAAGGGTTGGGCATTTCATAGAACTAGTAGTGTAAGTGATAGGTTAAACTCGGCATGTTGAAGTATTCATAAATTTGTTATACTTGTACGTAGGTTAATCATTTTGTATCCCATTGTTTGTTGTTTGCATGTATAGTTGTAGAAGACCTTACGAAAGTCGCTGTACTTTTGTCGTGTCAATAAAGATTTCTATATCCATCAACCAAAATTGTATGAATCTAATTTCCTTCACCCATTATTACTTGGAAGTTTTTGCAAGGAATGCGACTGTCGTGTCAGAAAGTGTCAACTATATCCATATATCGCTGTTGGAATTAAAATCATATCAAGGTAAGTTTTGCATGGCATATATGCATATGATCACATTGACAAAGTATACCATGACGAATCAAATCTACTGTATTACCAGACAGAACTTAAAGCATTACTGACGACAGTGTCCCGAGACTGGACGTATCTACTGTGCATATTTATCTCCATGAAAAATGGAGATATAGTTTTGGGTGTGTCTGTGTGTCTGTGTTTGTTTCCGGACTACTGTAGTCAGCATAACTCAAGAACCTCTTGATGGATAACGATGATATTTGGTATGTGGGCGGGTGTTGTGAAGTCAAAATTCAAGGTCGATTTTTGGCCCCCTGGTATGTGACCTTGGTACTGCAGCAGAACTTGATTTTTTCTATCTTTTGACCTGGACATGCTATGGTCTTGATTTATTTTGGTTGCAGATAGCTTGTGATGTAATGAAGAAGTGGTGTAAGTTTGGGCCCCCTAGCAGCTTGTTCTGGAACTGCAGGGGCATTATTTTGAAAGTCTTCTAAGGAGAATAACTGAACAGAGGAATGTTGGCTTTCCATGATATTCGGTATGCAGGTAGCTTGGACAGAGATGTACATAATGAAGTGCAATTTATGCTAATTGAGACTTAATTTGCATAACTGATGAGGAAAATCTATATTCACAGTGTTTTCAATCATAAGACTCAAATACATGTTACATGTGTAGTTTATGGAGATATGAGGTCTACGAACTCTTGTTTATATAAGGATTTTTTGTTTCGCGAATATGAACTTGAAGTTGTGAGCCTAGACTGCAGGTATGCGCTCCCGTTGAAACTTTGCTTCAGTTGTGCTACGAACAGGAAAGAGTGGGAGGTGCACGGTGCCTTGAGGGACTCTGGCTAGACGAGACGGGATCATTACCGTGATTAGGGGCGGAATTTTAAGGTATATACGGAAACGATTAGGTAACTCTCAGGATACCCTGCGGCCAAGTCGTCTTGTTGAGGGAAACGAGGCTCTCTTGGCAGCATTGAGACCGACACTGGACATCTGGAGTACAAGTTTGCGCTGAGAAAGTAATCGCATACAACACGGAATCTAAGTTAGCTTTGAACTGGGTCGGAAGATATGTTGTCAGAAGCTGAGGTTGGTGACAGTGCCTGGCAATAATTCATCAGGAACAGTTATCGTCTCGATACTCCAGAAAGACTGATCACAATGGCCTCTATCTATGAAATTGAAGATGATCCGCATGCAGCCTTGCTCTGTCTATTTTGAACTTAGGCAAAAGACGATCTCATGGGAAAAGTAGTAGCCTGATATCCAAGCCTATTATAGATAGGGTCTGACTCTTATAGCTCCCGACTCTTAGCCTCTACCAGGCTCCAGGGGCGGCTGGAAAGAGTAGAAATTGGCCAAAGAGACAGTAAAACATGCAAGAGGAGTTAGTCTGCTATAGGCCAGGGGTACAGTTTGCCGCTCATGGGACCCTCCCTCTGTAGCCTACTCTCTTAGCATACTATTCACTCTATTTGGCCAATTTCTACAATTTTTCCAGCCATCCGCGGAGCCTGGTAGAGGCTCCCGAGTCTCTTCTGTCCTAGGCTAAACACTGAGAAATTGGCCCCGTTACATTTACATTGTACCCGTTACATTTGTTGTGCAATAAACTTTGTTTGATTGATTGATTGATTGATTCATTGATTGGTTGATTGGTTGATTGATTGATATGGACAGGAGAGGCGTAGAGGACAGGAGAGACTTGGGAGCTAAAAATCAAGTAAAATTGTTTCGGATGCCAGGCTAGGACTGGAGGCGACTAGATGTGACGTCAGCGTTACCTGGTGGAACACCTGTGTCAACAAACATCAGGAAATCGGGCGTCTTTGAACCTGTGCGTGGTACCTACAACGGGAAGACGGTCGTCTTTGAATTTTATTTAAAAGAAAGCTTTTTGTATAAGAACTAATTTTGAAAGGGATGGAGAGATTGTTGTCCAGCTGATCAGACAAAAAAGGCGACACAAGATACTGTAAATGCATTTAAGTTCGCGTGGTTTTATTTCGCCCTGTAAGGCGAAAATGGAGTGTTCGCGGTGGTTTTAATTTCGCGGCAGCGCTATAGTCACATACTGCTACAGTATTGGACAAAAATGTTCGCGGTGGTTTTAAGTTCGCGGTGAACCGGTCGCCGCGAAAACCGCGAACATAAAACCACCGCGAACATTTCTGCATTTATAGTAGTAGCCGTGACGTCATTACAACCCCCAGTCCCCCTGGTTCCGTATTTGGACGTGTTATTGTCGATTCATGCACCGGTCTTGGTCACGACAATGTACGATAAAATGAAAATTGACAGCGGGCGTCACATAGATGAAAGCATTCCGAGAGCTGGGTTCGGCGGGTACAAGCTGCGTGAGTCGAATGTTTTTGACAGTTCAAGATGCGGCCGGATTTTGTGCTTCTTTAAGCAGTGTAACGTTACCCAACTCCTTAGAAAGCACACCCAGGCCCTCTCACCTGTTCCGTATGTTACAATGGGCCTTTAGTTTGTTATCGTAGCACTTTTCCACAGTAAGAAGGTTTTCCTGTGTTATGCCAGTCTTGCTTCGTAAAAGAACTGGTAGCACACTGGTCTTTTGAAGAGCTTCATACTTTACTGTGTTGCCTCCGGGACTTATAACATCCTGCAGAGATTAAGTGATTTGTTTTGGCCCCGTCTTTCATCGTAGAAAGTCGACGGAACCACAACTTGAGAGTCATCGGTTACAATCCAGACACTCAAGACTGGTGGGAAATTTGAAGGAGCTGAGTATAGTAAATCAAAGCCAAACGTACTGTCAAAAGATCGATTGAAACAGGTGTACACACTGTCATCTGTGCAGATTTAGCGAACATCTGACAGCAAATATAACGTTAGTGCACATAAACTCGCGTGGTAAATCGCTGTTTAAGACAATAGGATTAGACAAGAAATGTACAAAAATGTGAAAGCAGGACACTTTTATATTCCTGATGTCATGTAAGAACGAACATATAATAGACAAAATATGTAGTCATGTTTCCAAATGTTTCAAAAAGAGAGAAAAAACTACTAGGTGATCAACATTAGTTTAGCAATAGTTCTCAGTTTGTCTATCTTTTAGTTTTTCAATGTTAGAAAGTAGCTGCTTATCAATTCATGTTTTGCATTATGCTTCCTATAGACCACGTGTGGTCATATGTGCATTTAGCCCACCTGGGCAGCGCAGGAATATATAATAAAGACTATTATTATAAACTCGGGATTTTTAAAAAACGGTGTATTTAGGGATATCTGCTAGATGCAACATCAGTTAACGTTACTACATGTAGATTTATTTATAGCTATTCGTATTCCCTATCTCTCATTCGATATGCTATCTACTGACCGAAAATTCTACTCTACTCTACTCTACTCTACTCTACTCTACTCTACTCTACTCTACTCTACTCTACTCTACTCTACTCTACTCTACTCTACTCTACTCTACTCTACTCTACTCTACTCTACTCTACCCTACCCTACCCTACCCTACTCTACTCTACTCTACTCTACTCTACTCTACTCTACCCTACTCTTCTCTAAAGAGAGAACTGATCTAGGTCAATCTAGAACAACAGGAAAACACTTTTGCCTCTGACTCAGAGGCAATTTTCGTCAGCAAAAGTGTTTTCCTGTTGTTGAAGATTTTCCCGTGAGTACTGTCTGTGGCATTGATTAGTTCTACACTCTCGTGGTTTCCTTCAGCCCTGTGGAAATTTGACAGACAAGAGGAAACAACACGCTGTGTGAGTCACAGCCGCACACAGGGTCTGTTCCCTCCGCGCCGAGGGGGATTTTCTAGCCTCCACCAGGCCTCCCTACGGTAGCCTGGAGTCCAGCCTTTTTAGCTGTAGTCCGCTACCCAAGCTCCACTCTTGGCCAAGAAGACTGGACGCCGTTCTTGGCGAGGAGCGGAGCTTGGGTAGCGGACTGCGGACTAAAGTTAAGAAGGCTGGACTCCACGCTATTCCTTACGGGGGTATGGATCTTCGAATTTGGCGAAAACTTGAAACGGGAATAATTTGCCAGTAGAGGCAGTCCACGGTAAAGTTAATATTGCCCCCGTAGAACCTACGAGTGAAACCCTCCGGATCCGTTGGCCAAACTCCCCTTGCAAATACTGTAAATGCAGAAATGTGGTGGCTTTATGTTCGCGGTTTTCGCGGTGAACTTTCAGCACGAACTTCAAACCACCGCGAAACTTTTTGCCCACGTATGACTGTAGCGCTACTGTTGTTTCAAACGCGAAATTAAAACCACCACGAACACGGCATTTTCTCTCTACCGTGAAATAAAAAACAAATCCTCAGAGATGGAAGACCGGATGACGTACTTTTCTCCGCACATCTGCTTGAAAACGTTTGGAGATGGATGCTTTTGAGTCTGGCGTTTGAAGTTTTCAGAGTAGCGGAGGGATATCCATTACAGAAGAAGTGACCTCTCCAAACTCCATCCTGTTGTTCCAGATGTCTGCTTCACTTGTCGCAAAGTAGTCCCCCTTCCCCTGAAATTCGTTAGCACTGAACATTGTCAAGGTCACCTTGAGAGCAATGCCTGGGTTACCAGTACCTTAGCTCAGTGTCCTTGGCTGACCCCTATAAGGGGTCATGACAGTCATGACAGTTGGGGGCAAGAGTGCCTGGTACAAGCAGATGTTTTCTTGGAAACCACAAGCCTAGGGTAAGTGGAGAAATTCCAACTAATTTCCTTTACTATTATCATTATTGGGTAGGCCGACTACTTTCTCTTCGCAGCCAAGGGCTGAATTGCGAGGAGCGCACAATTGGCGGGGATAGATCGCAAGGGTCTAGAGCGGCTGCCATTCGGCGATAACTCAGGTGACCTCATACAATTGCCCCATGTGCGGCCATAGGACTGTAGGTTTTGAACCACTCACACCGGGAAGGACCCCTACTCTTTTCAATAAGTGCGGTGGGTTCTTTAATGTGCTCGAGGTGTGGCTCTCCTCAAACACAGGACCTCAACTATTTAACGTCCTATCCGAGGGACGTCCCTAATTACCGAAGGTAGATACTCATTTACACCTGACTGAAGTGAGGAAAGTCGTATAAAGTGCTTTTCCAAAGGGCACAACATCAGGGCATATCGGTGGTTTAGAACCCGGGACCTCTCGGTTGTGGGCAAAACACCCTACCGATTGCACAACACGATGCCACACAACTATTTCCTTGCCATAAATGTCTATTGGCAACTGTCTATGTCTTCCCTCACTCACAACCACACGCACACACCTTTCCACTAGTTTCTCTTTACAGCTGACCATGGCTGGTATAGAAGGAAATGCTGATAAAGTATCTACATGTGGTCCGAAGTCATCTAAACCTTATGTCATACGGCATAACTTGTCTTCTTGAGCTTAATTCTCTGGCTAGCATATGCGATTTTTGGCACCGTGTAGATCTGCTTGGAGATTAATGATAACTTACTGTAATGATAACTTACTGTAATGCTATTGAAAACAGATGAATACTTTGCAACAGAATGCTCAGTTTTAATGTCAGAATGATCTACTCTATTCTAGCCTCATAGGCTACGCCTTAAAGGCTTTTTACTCAGAGTTTATAAATCACACAAGGACAGTCCCACATGGCTATTGCATTTCCTTAATACAATGCTGAGTTATTTTCCCAATAATGTGGAGTCAAAGACTTAACAGAAAGTTTTGTCTTCAAGTGCAACTTTTACTGGAAGAAATATCAATAACTGTAAATGCATTTAAGTTTGAAGTGATTTAATTTGTCAGTAGGTAGAAAATGGAGTGTTCACAGTGGTTTTTATTTCGTGGTTGAAATAAGGTGGTAGGTGGGCAAAAGACAAAACAAGCATTTTCGCAGTAATCTTAAGTTTTTGCAGTGAAGAGGTCATTGCACACATAAAACCACCGTGAACTTAAATGCATTTTCACTAACATGTAGACATTGTTGGACAGCAAGCTAGCTACCTTTCACCCAAATAAACAAGTGATTCTGTAAATCAAGACAAATCGAGGGCAAATAACCTTTTGAAGATCATATTGAGAATGGTGGGAAATATTATGAAACATGTCGGCAACAGATATGATTTAAAATGCAAGGGGACAGATTGCACACAAAAACCACCGTGAACTTAAATGCATTTACAGTAACATGCAGACATCATCGAACAGCAAGCTAGCTACCTTTGACCCAAATAAACAAGTAATTCTGTAAATCAAGACAAATTGAGCGCAGATGACCTTCATAAGGCATGGTAAGATCAAATTGAGAATGGTGGAAAATATGATTAAACATGGCGGCAACAGATATGATTTAAAATGTAAGGGGACAGATTGCACACAAAAAAACACTGTGAACTTAAATGCATTTACAGTAACATGCAGACATCATCGAACAGCAAGCTAGCTACCTTTGACCCAAATAAACAAGTAATTCTGTAAATTAAGACAAATTGAGGGCAGGAAACCTTCTGAAGACATGGTAAAATCATATTGAGAATGGTGGGAAATATCATGAAACATGGCGGCAACAGATATGATTTAAAATGCAAGGGGACAGATTGCACACATAAAACCACTGTGATCTTAAGCTGCCAGTCCCGACTTAATTAGGGATACAGAAATATGCCTTATGTGCTGGACCCGGTTATAACCGGGATAGGGTATTCCCCAGAACAAAACAGCTTTGTGTGCGTGTAGCGCGCGAAGCCGGGCAGTTAGGGGAGTTAGCGCCGCCGGGTGTTTCGCGGGTTTCGTGAGGGAGGTCAGGGGTCAAACATTTTTGATTTTTACTTGGCTGAAAAACCTGGCAGTTTAAGGGTTAAATGCATTTACAGTAACATGCAGACATCATCGGACAGCAAGCTAGCTACCTTTGACCCAAATAAACAAGTAAATCTGTAAATCAAGACAAATCGAGGGCAGATGACCTTTTGAAGATCATATTGAGAATGGTGGGAAATATTATGAAACATGGTGGCAACAGATATGATTTAAAATGTAAGGTGACAGGGACAACTGAACCTGATGTAATATTTGGCTAACTGCCACATAATGTTACAAACCAGATTTGTAGTTGGGGTTTATAATTACAAATTTGCATTGGAAACTGTTAGTGTTTAAGCTTTTGGTCATTGCACATCCCTATTCTTTTTGAGAAGTTTCCTACAAGCAACACTGGTTCAATGTTCTTTATGATATATTTCATACATGTGACACTTACTAACCACGGAGCAACAAAAAAAAGAACAGCCAACGGTAAACTACAGAGGATGATAATCATGCTACTAATTCTTAGGCAAGTAGAAAATCTAATAGCAGTATTACTGCTCATTCTGGAATAAACGCACCATTAATTTACCTTGTTTCCCGTACCTGAACAAAGCATCAGAAAGTAACTGATGAAAGTAAATCTTCTTTCATTAGGCCACAGCAAGTAAATTTTATGGATGACATCAGCGTGCACATTTATTTTCGCCTGATTTTGAAATAAAAAACAATTTTTTTTTTTACCGTTTGGCAATGGTCAATATGCCCAAAAAAATGAGGCAATATTTCGCAAAAGTCTGTAAGTTCTATTGCAAAAAAAATTCTAGATGCCGTAAAAAGGCATGTAGGACATGTGAAAAATCCGTACAAATGTGTTGTACAATTATTGTGTATGCAAGGTGTAATAAGATTGCTCCTCGTCACCAACTTACAGGAAGTTAGTTAATGTTTTATTGGATACAGGGATGAAAGACATGTTGGTTGTGATACCATGTTTTATCGCTTAAATTCTTCTTACATCATTTTATGGTATTCATGTTTGAAAATGTGGATATTTTATTTTCTGTCCTCCTTGTTTTTTTCCGCCTGCGTGCGCACTAAATTTGCAGAGGATGTCATCCATAAAATTTACTTGCTGTGGCATTATGAATATGATAAACATAAATTTTCAATGATTTTCTACAACAATCTGGTAACGTTATTGTGTTCCCTTGAACTGGGAGTATAGCAACCCTGTTGCAGATATTGCATCACCCAAGCCTACAGTCCTGATAGGCTTCTTACACACTAAAACTGGACTTAACGCAAATTCCACCTTTTCCCTATTCCAGCTTGTAACAGGATGGTACGAATCGTACTGGACTATCCTCCTCCTGAGTGGAGGATGTCGCACAGATAGTGGAAACGCTAGTGGAATTTTTAAGTCCGTATCTGCAGGCGTGATGGCCTCGTCCTCTCCGCAAGCCTGTTGCGGCGCCACCATGCTCCCCGCTGCAGTGGCTGATGGGAGATTGCCCCAAAAGGCGGGGAGGGCCGCGGTGACGTGGAACGTCAGCGAATGGAAGTGGATCCGGGAGAAGCGCGATGTGGGGTTGTCTTCCGAGTGGCCATAGGTGTGGAGGAGCCAGAAGAGGATGTCGTTCACCGCTGGGATTTCTGGCTGGCCCCCGTCCAGAACTTCAGCATGAAGAGGTCCGTCCACAGACTTGCACAGGAAGGCCAGCTCCTGCTCATTGAGACCAATGGAGTGAACCACAGGGAAAACCTGCAATCAAACAGAACAGTTTTAAATTAGTAAGTACAGAGCTTATCTGAACAAAATGGATCGCGCATTTTATCCAATATGGTGACGTTAAGATTGTCGGAAAGGTTGGATAGTACTTCGATTACAATTTTGCAAAATATAGTTGCGATATTGTGAGTTAGTTTGTATGTCTAGCTCAAAATCCTATTATGCCCCCCCTCTCCTCCTTTGGGACGTCAATATCGCTAGTTCGGACAGTCGTATAGTTCGGGGAGTCGTATAATTTGCGCTGACAAAGGGCTATACAGATATGCGGAATCTACTGTAGTGATTAATTGTAGAAAAATTATAGAGTGAGGGCTGTAGGGGTAGCTTTGAAAGAATTATTGATTTAAAAATTCTAATTGAAAAAGAACTTCCAATCTTTGCATTCTTTGTTTGTGCCTACAATCCTATGATAGGTTTGCAGAATGGAGATAGATGAACTTGAATTACTTGTATAAAGTTGTAAAATGAAACCTTATAAAAAATCCCTATTGCATCCAACTTCTGAAGACGATACATGCTTCACCTCTTCTCTACTAGCCTGGAGTCCAGCCTTGTTAGCTTTGGCCCGGAAGCCTAGCAGATCTTGGGGAGCGGGCCAAAGCTAACAAGGCTGTACTCCAGGCTACATCCCTACCACCTGCTACCTCATTACCTTTGCCAAGAAGGTTATGTTTTGGGTAGCGTTTGTGTGTATGTATGTAGAAGACCAGCATAACTCGAGAAGGCCTGGATGGATTGTCTTGATATTTGGAATGAGACATGGAAACGATTAGACTTTGGGCCCCCTGACAGTTTGTTACGGTACTGCAGCGGAACTTCTGTTTTGATTTCCTGTGTTCCGTACATGCTACGGCTCTGATTTTCAAGTGGTAAATAGCTCTTGAAACAGACAGTAAGTGGTATAGATTTGGGGCCCCTGGCGGCTTTTTCTGGAACTGCAAGAGCAGTTTTGCTTCAGACTGTGAAAGGGGCTTGATGGATGGTCATGATTTTTGGTAAGTAGATAGCTTGAGTGATGATTTATTTGCATATCATTTCATAGTTTTTTGGTTAAAAACCTGCTGATCAACAGATCTTGCTCAGTGTCACTGATGAAAGGTAGCCTGGACGCTATCTGAAACGTCTGACCGTTTCCAAAATCTATCCAGTTGCTTGAGTACTAGCTGATTGAACCACGCCATAGTGGCAGGCCTAACTTCTGGCCCCCGCTCCAATATGGAAGGGCCATAAAACCCCTGGACAGTGGAGTTTGCGTTACACAGACTACTTGAGTAACTGAATAAATCTTTGTACGGTAGGTCGTGAGTTCGAACCCCGGTCGGGTCATACCAAAGACTTTAACAATGGTACATACTGCTTTCTCTGCTTAGCACTCAGCATTTGGGAAAGAGTATGACAGTTAAACACACACCACTACCTGTGGACTAGCCCCCTGCTGTAGTGACTTGCACAAAGTTGTGTGGCCCAAGGGCTGCCAAAACGGAGATGGGCGCCGCCCTATGAACCTTCGGTGCGGGAAGGACTTTAACTTAACTAACTCACCTCAGTTGCGATCTTTTTCAGGAACCCCATGTCGACCATGCTGGCCAGCTCCAGGTGCACCGCGACGCCTTCAGGAATGTTCCTCAGCACGTGGACGATCCTCTCCAGCCGCGTCTGCCTGAAACTCTCCTTCTCCTTCTCCAGCAGATGCAGGCCTGACAGGACAACCAGGTCGGGGCCGAACTGCTCCAGCTGTCCGAAGAACGCCTCCAGCGGTTCCATCCTCGCGTTGGAGACGTCGTTGGAGAAGATGAAGCGGGTGGCGACGCCCGCCTCGACGTCCCCCCAGGTCTCCCCGCGCCCGAACTCCAGGATGAGGTGGACTTCGTCCTGCGCCCGGATGCAGTCCCGTGGGACCTGAATACTCGAGCTCAGCAGCTTCATGGCCTGTGGGCCCATTGGTCCACCTAATAATACCTGAGGATAAAGGAAACATGGATGAAGGAATAAAAGATGTACGAAGAAATAAATAAAAGAACATTCAGTTCTTGAATTGTTTTGTTTTTGCTGTTCAAATGCTGATGCAGGACAGGCTTACCGAGTTGGCATCATGGCATGATGTCCTCCACAGACAAGTTATTCAAATATTTTGTAACACTATACATATAGAAAGAGAGCTTACATATTCATAAACAGTGCATCTTACAAAGTGTTGATCTTCATTCAAAGTGACGGAATGACATATACTGCATGCTTAATCTAACAAAATAGCTATGACTGAACAAGTTCCTTCCCGATAAATATGGAGATAATTCTGCCCTTTCTAAACATTGGCACTTTAAAATCAGAACTAAGACATTTGCTTTGCTTGCAGGAATTCAATGTAAAAGTGAAAGTTGATGTACATGTACCTGAACACCCATGGCTGCCATTCTCTCACCCATCAGTGCGGCGTTACCACCAATCATAAACTAATGGTAATAAAAAAGACACAAAAGTTAACAAGCTATCTGCCACCCAAATATCAAGACCACAGCACGCCCAGGTCAAAAGATACAAAAACGGAAGTTCTGCTGCAGTACCAAGGTCACATACTAGGGGGCCCAACATTGACCTTGAATTTCGGCTTCACAACACCTACCCACATACCAAATATCATTGTATTCCATCCAGAGGTTCTGGAGTTATGCTGTCAACAGTAGTGCGGAAACACAAACACACATATGTGTACACACATACATACACACAGACACACACACAGACAGACACACCTAAAACTATATCTCCATTTTTCATGGAGATAACAAGCAGTTTAAACCATTATCATCATTCCTAGCAGATATTGCCAGACATGAGGCCATCTGCCTGGAAAAAAATGATATCAAGATTAACATGGTACATGTACTGTTAAAAACTCTTAAAAAATCAAATCCTGGACTATTTTAACGCTACATTTGTCTACTAGCAAAATGACAATGGGATCACTTTGAAAAACCTACTTTGAAGAAATATATACTTAGGCATGGTGTGGAAGACATCTAGCAGATCAGAGAAGTACTGCAATAGGTCAGTTTCAAAGGAAGCTGGCTGTAATCTCCAAGCAGATGTAAGGGACCAACATTGTGACTGCTGGCTAGGATCTAATTGCTGAAAGCATGGCCAGTCACGATTTTGCCCCTAAAGATCTGATTGGAGATTAGTTCGTTGTTCAATACACATACATGTCAAAAGCAGTTTACTAACTGTAATTATATATTATCATACTGTAATCAAGGTCTGACTAATCTAAAGGTGTTACTAGTTATGGTCAGGCCAACAAAGCAGTTATCGTTACTCATACACAAGGTAACAGTTACTCAAGCAACTGGATAAAATTTGGAAATAGTTAGATGTTTCAGACAGAATCCACTGTCTTTTGTCGGTCACTGACGAAAGACAGCGGATGCTGTCTGAAACGTCTGACTATTTCCAAATTTCATCCAGTTACTTGAGTATTATAAACTGTTACCTTGAGTATCTTATTACCTGGATGTCTAACCTTTATCGAAGTGTTACTTATACCTTTTTGTCAGGAAGGTTCTTGGCCACCCCGACTATCCGCTGGAACAGTGCCCCGTCCCCCATGTAGCGCTCTCCTGCCGCGCCCTTCTCCATGTAGTACGCTACGGCCTCCTCCAGCTCCTGGAGACTGTCCAGGTGCAGGTGGTCAGTCCTGGTCTGGCTGGGGGTCAGCCCCAGACTCTCCAGCAGCTCTGTGGCAGACACGATCAGGTCCACTCCAGCATTCACTCTGGAACAGGGATGTGGGATCATTAGACTACTGGTTCCACTATTCTCATTGTAGTAACAACTATGCAAGGCACCCTCCTAAAAGTAGGACTCCTATTGCTCGATTCGTTGGCTCGCTCGCATCGTTACTTTAGGTTCAGAACAAATTAACCGCCAAATTGTGCCAAATAAGGATAGCTCATTAATTATGCATGAGCAAGTGTCGGTAACGTTGCCAGAACCGTGTCTACCGGGGCTAAAGAGCAGGGCCCCTACGCGAGCGAGCCAATGAATCAAGCGATAGGGGTCCTGCTTATAGGAGGGTGATGCAAGGAGCCCCTTGACATTCTCCAAGCAGAGGTTTATGTTGGGGGGCTAGTAGTGGCTGCTAGTTTTTCGTGTGCCTCCCTCCACAGACCAAAAAATCTCGGCCACTACTAGCGTCCCGACTGAAACCTCTGCTTGGAGAATAGGCATTGCCAACAACACATTGAATGTAGAAATAATTGTCTGATTCAGTCTGATCATGAACTTTGCCCCTATTCTCCTTAGGCCACACCAATTTTATTTGTTTATTCTCAAATTCTTTCGGAAAAAGAATTGGAGCGACAGGGCAAAAAAAATGCTAAAAAATTTGGGGTGACGATAAGAGTTTACATAACATAAAGAATAAGAGGATTATTCAAGTTTCAGCTTTGTATGGCTCGTTTCAATGCAATGCACCCCTTTCTTTGATCTAGCAGTTATAATTTCAGTAACAAAATTACCCTTTGCCATGTAATGTATGGATTGATATTGAGAAATATAGTTTTAATAAATGAAAAATTATAACTTATGATCAATGTGACCACACTTTTTAAGTATGTGTAGGCCTTTATAATCTATTTTGGTGGCTATGGAGTTTTACAACTGAACACATAGTAAAATTGGGAGTTAAAATTTGTGAATGGGAATAGATACCCAATTTATTTTTTCAAAATGGGAAAAACAGGACAGGCTATTCCGAGAAGCAACAAAAAAAATTGCTGTGGCCTTATTGTATCTATTGTGTGATGATTTATGTCCAAATTGCAAGTTGTAATGTAGCCAGGCAATTAATGCTGCCAGGTCAGGGTTAGAGGTAAAACCATACCTTGCATAACTGTTTCAGAAAGACAAGTCACAAGTTGTGCCACTTTTCATATCTTAAGGAAATTCAATCTATCATGGCAAGATTTTTTCCCAGGGGATGACTTTTGAATTCATTTTTCAAAGTCCATGTTGTGTTCAAGCTAGCTTGTTTGAGCTTTCACAAGCCAATAATCTTTTGAATCTAGGTCACTAGGTCAGGTATGTTAAATTATGTCTTCAGGTTGTTTTGTGACATTTTTCTTGTCATGAGTTCTAAAAATATCAAACAAATCAAAATAATTCCAACAGTCTCATTTTGCAACAGTTGACCCCCAATGGTTTTCTATTCAACTTCTTTTACCCGTGGCGAGCCTACCAAAAAGTAACCGAAGTCCACTCCAAGTGCACAAAGTTCACAAACAAAACATTAACGTGTTAACGTTGACACGCCCACATTTACAAAACAGATATGTTAATTTCTAGTATCTCACTTCTATCCGTTGTCAGCTTAAGAACAGCTAGTGTTACAACTGGCATGCTAAATGTTTCCTATGCAGTCAAAGTTTGTCAAACACTATAATTGTTTTGGGATTGACCCAAGTACTGCTCACCCAACCGCAACTCGGTGAAAGCGGACCACTGGTAGTTTGATCTGAGACTGCCATGATTTCAGGGTCCTATCCACGTCTCCAGGGGGTGAATAGTACATGTAAGCTCCAACAAATACACAGAAGGCGATCACAAATCGTCCTGAAACCATAGTTCAAGACTTTGTTCGTACGGCTCAAGTAGGACTAAATGTTTGATGGGTCGACCATGGAACACCCAAAATGTTCAATATACAAACGCGTTACACAAAATAGTCCGGCCAAGTCTACAAAACAGATATTCTTTATGATAAAGCATATCAATCTGTTAAAATATCATGAGTATATTAAAGTCTATAGTATCACTTTTAGGGCAAATTTAAATCGACTAAATGGAACAGAAAGTTGGCGCATTGGTTTGACCCACGTAAGCACACCGCCGTGACCCAAGATGGCGGCGCCTATGGAGCTGTGGTGTTGGAAGGGGGACTGGGGCCTGCCATCGATCGATGTAGACTGTCTAACCGTTATTGTAAGTGTGAAAACGATCTAAAGCATTGACAAGACTATACCTTACATGCTAAAAAGAATTACAGTATAATTTATACCTATAATTGGCCAATAAAGGGGCTAGATGCAATATTTGAGTGGGAGGGGGGCGACTCGTCTGACATCCGATATCAACAAACGGCAAGCTCCGTTCCTAAATATTTGCAAATTTAGATTTTACGGCCAGACTTGTATTGTTTTTAATTTGCTTTTATACACCCAAGAAGTGCCGAGAATCCAACATTCGTGCGATGCTGGCACACCCTGATTTCATGCTGTTCTCTCGTAACAGAATCGATCCATTATTGAGAAATTGATTTTGGTAAGCTGGCCAAATCTACCGAGTCCAATTTAAGGTTGATACTGCAGGGCTCGAAATACTGGGTGCATGTGTACCTGTGTGCACCCAAAATTGGAGCTGTGCACCTGATTTTTAGCGAAGCCTTATTGACACTGGGTGCACCAGTGCACCTACATATTTTCGTACACTATAGTAGGGTAAAGGTACTATGATTGTACACTAATATACAGAATATTATTGAAATTATAGTATCAGAAAGAGCAATGTAACCTTTTGTTGTACTTTTTTTATGTATTACTTGTTTGAAATTTTGAAGTTCATAGAACTATAGAAGGTCATAGAATTACAGATTGAAGTTCTTAAGAGCGTTGGACATTGTAATTATGCTTTGCTGACATTCAACTTTATTTTCTGTGGTGCACCCAAAATTTGTTCTGTGCACCTAATTTGTTTGGTTGGGTGCACCAGTGCACCTACATTGTATATAAAAAAATGAATTTCGAGCCCTGATACTGTATTTCTCGGAATTAAGGGGGTGCTTTTCAATTACATTGATTATTTATAAATTTAGGCAGATTGAATGAAAGACATTAATCACATGTTGGTGTTCTTTTGTCTACTCTGTAGGCTTACGCAAAGTTTGCAGGTGCCCCGCTGAAGCTGAAGAAAATCAACAACCCATGGAAATCTCCATCAGGTATGCACAAGTCCCTAGGGCCCTCTCTACCAGTGGCGATGTTAATACATTGTATATACCTGATTTTTAAAGATTTTTCTCTCTACCCTATATATATAGATACTCGCACGCGTAGGACACAATTCACTGATACTGATTTCACTAAAATCCGGCGCTGATAATGACTTTGAGTGGAGCAACTTCGATCTTTTTTTCAATAACTTTTGAGGAGGACTTTCCATGGAAAGTCCTCCTCAAAAGTTATTGAAAAAAAGATCGAAGTTGCTCCACTCAAAGTCATTATCAGCGCCGGGTCGCAGCCGTGAAAACAAAGCAAATTCGCCAAGCGCTGGGCGTGGGGTGTATGCATATTGGAGTAATTCACACCTTGACGCGACATTGACTTTTCACACCAGTTACACCCATAGTACAATAGAGACTTAGCCCGTCCTCTCTCCTTCTATATAAAACCTCCTTGGTTAGACATAAGATACGCAACTGGACAAAAGGCGATGGATGCTACCTGAAGTGTCTGACCGTTTCCAAAATCTATCTAGTTTCTTGAGTAACTGTTACCCTGTGGAAAATGGTGTAGATTGTTTTTTGAATTTGAATTTTCATGCATTGGTGTGTACATGTTATCTTTGTACAGGTGCCCTACCAGTGTTCAAGAACGGAGAAGAATTGATCTTTACATCTCCTGGAAAGATACTTGACTACCTTAGACAAGAGGTATGTGACTTCCTTGTCTACAAAAACATTTTCTGCTTTTCAATATCTGATAGTACATGTATAGGGATAAAGTGAGCAATGCTCCTCTCCAAACTTTCTCCTTTATGCGATTTTTACTATAGTTGTGCAATGGTACATGTGCATGTAGATATGATGGGTGTGACTATGTGGAACCCTATGTCTTTGTGATCATCCGTCTTACCCTGAGATTGTATTATGTTGCAGAAATTCAACGCTGACTACGAACTGACAGCAAAGCAGAGCTCTGATGTGGTGGCATTCAAATCACTCTTGGAGGAAAAATTTGTACCAGCAATGGTAATGATTTTGACATTCATTGGGGTACATTGTATATCTTAAAACAACATCAATTGAGCCTGTTAGTATCTTCTCCTGGCTACCTATCCGCATACGTGTTTGGTGCCAATCAGGAGGTATATGATATAATATTGGTATATTGCTAGAGACTATATACCAACATGTACCTTGCCAAAAATGATGTCTTCAATACACAGTACTCTGTAGTTGATACAAGTCAGAATTATTTCTTATGACTGAGCTTTCCTACCTGTTGCTAGTTTGTCATCATTCCTTATTGTCATCATTTTCTCTTGTATCAGCTTCACTCCTTCTGGATGGATGCCAGGAACTACGTAGATTTCTCGCGCCCGTGGTATGCCCGTGTGCTGCCATTTCCTCTGAACTTCTTCGTCCCCGGACGGATGCAGCAAGCTGCGGAGGAGAGACTAGAGTGCACGCGGGGTGGGGACCACCTGATAGATGGGGAGATGGAGGCCCAGGTAATTTTTTTTCTTTTTTCTAACAAACTCGATCAGTGCAAGGCCGTAGGGGGCCACTCATCAAAGCACTGAACTAATTGTTACTGTAGCAGCATCTCTTCGCCCTAGGTCAGAAACATCAATGCTCGAGACAAGCAGGACTTCACTGACCCATTAGGAGAAGCAGGGGTTACGAAGGCTGCATGGGAAATTCCCTACCCCATTTAGGCCGGAATGTTTTGATCCACTCACACCGGGGCATGCCCCTACTCTTTTTTGAAAGATGTGGTGGGTTCTTTTATGTGCTCAAGGTGTGACTCTCCTCAAACACGGGACCTCTATTTAACGTCCTATCCCTAGATGAGCTAGATACTCATTTACAACTGAGTGAAGTGAGGAAAGTTGTGTTAAGTGCCTTTCCCAAGGACACAATTTGCAGTAAGATCCAGATCCAGCTTCTGATGTAATGTTGACCTGTCATTTCAATGACTGGAGTTCAGTTAAAGTCTTTGTTATTCCTTGACAAAGTCTGGAGACAGTAAAAAATTTGGGTACTGTAATTCACTTTATCTTCACGGTAGCAAAATTTCATGGTGTAAGGAAAATTGACATTTTCACTGAACTTAAACTTCACGGTGTTGGCAAGTGATTTACAGAATGGAAGTGTGAAGGAATCATAGGGCCACACAAATTTGATTTCTTGGTTAAAGGATTTTTTTTAAATTTTGGTAAGAAAAAAAATCATATAAACAGAAGGCTGGGGTGAAAACTTGCACCTGACCCTGTTCACACCCCTAAACTGTGTGCACCAAAGTACAAACTTCTGTTTTCATGTTGATTTTGGAGTTTGACAGTTTAAAAAAAAATCTGTTAACCAAGAAATTAAATTAGTGTGGCATAGATAATAACAACAGGTCTTTTCACTGCAATGATAAGTTCACAGTACAGAGGTGACCGTGAAAACAGTGAACATAAAGTTACAGTGAAAGAAAAGAGAATTATAGTATGTCCAATATCTGTGTTGGAAATTACAATTCAGCTTTGTTTCAGAATCATTTTTACCAACATACATACACAGATGAACTTTCAAGCACAAATCGAGCTTGTTATGATTATAACCTGGATGATTAATTTGCATTTTTTAGCATGTACATTTGTCTTGCCATGTCAAATATGTATGACTTTGTAGTCAACTATGATTTTCTCTGACAAGAGCTGGATTTTTTTTTTCTTTTTCAGATCTACAGAGATGCTAAAGAGTGTTTGAACCTTTTATCTGGACGATTAGGAGAGCAGGATTTCTTCTTTGGTCAAAGGTATGCTATATATAATAGTTTTGTTGTGCCCACTGCCAGCCATTGATAATGTACACTCAGTGTACATGGACTATTGTCAAAGAGGCTTACCACTTGAAGCATTGTTATCAGTTGTATACTGTTTGGATGAAACAATTACATTATTATTCGTATCCATTCCAATCTCTGTTGTTGCAAGTGTTAGTACATTTGTTCGTACCACAACTTAAGAATGTTACACACGAGAGAAATCATGTGCAAAACATACAGTATGGTTAGGCCACGCCAATTTTTTTTTTGTTGCTTCTTGGAATAGCCTGTCCTGTTTTTCCCATTTTAAAAAACAAAAAACAAATTTGGTCACTATTCCCATTCACAAATTTTAACTCCCAATTTTATTATCTGTTCAGTTGCAAAATTCAATAGCCACCAAAATAGATTATAAACCCTTACACATACCTAAAAAGTGTTGTCACATTGATCATATTATTAAGTTATAATTTTTCATTTATCAAAACTATAGATATCAATCCATATGTTACATGGCAAAAGGTAATTCTGTTAATGAAATTATAGTACTAGATCAAAGAAAGGGGTGCATTGCATTAAAACAAGCCATACAAAGCTGAAACTTGAATAATCCTCTTACTCCTTATGTTATGTAAACCCTTATCTTCACCCGACCATTTACAAAAAAATTTTTTTAAATTTTTTTTCCGCCCTATCGCTCCAATTTTTTTCAGAAAAAATCCCGAGAATCAACAAATAAAATTGGTGTGTCCTTATGAAAAGACAAAACCTTCAAATAAGTGAGATGCAGTATCTAGATGATTTTATCAGCACTTTTACCTGACTGTGTGTCCTCCCTAGCCCCACCACCCTGGTTGCTATAGTACTTGCCCATATTGCAAAATATACGGTTAGGAAGAGATGAATCCTTCTAAATCACTAAGTTAGTAGGTGAGATGATTGATCTATTATCTGGATGAATATTACCTTGCACTTTTACCTGACCGTGTCTCCCCCCAGCCCCACCACGCTGGATGCTATAGTGTTTGCCCACATTGCCCCTGTGCTGAAGGCCCCCCTCCCCAGCAACCAGCTCCAGAGCCACCTCAAGAACTGCAATAACCTGGTGGACTTTTGCGCTCGTGTAACCAGCCGATACTTCCCATCAGACTCAGAAGGTATGGGTTATGATATTTGCCATGTTACATTATCAAACATCCCGCAAGCATTGTCCAGTGGGTTGGGCATTTTCTGCATTTTTTTTTACACAGAAATCTGCTGCCCTTATTGATCTTTGTGTACCTTTCAAACCTGTAAACAAGTGGTAATGCAACCCTACTGCCTCGCCACCTGGATCGAATTCAGTGGATCCTAGGGCCCGAGTTCAATCCTAGGGTAGACTCCAGGTCGGGCATGTTGTAAGGGATTGCATTCGTCATTTTGGATGGTGACGTAAAGCTGGCGGCCCCGTGTATGAGGGAGCTTCAGGCATAAGCCTCAAGCGTCAAACCTCTGCACGTAAAAGAACCCAACACACTTATTGAGATGAGTAGGGGTGACCCGGTGTGCTTGGCCAAAAACGCAAGCCGTATCAAAGCAGCATTGCACTACTAGCTAACAAAAAAGCGTCATGCGTCGTCGTCAGTCTGAGGTTCGACCACTTTACTTTTACTTACTTAAACATCAAAACCAGGGGAAGGGCTAGCAACCCTTCCCTGTAAAAATATATCCTGCTACTGAAACAGTGAGGAAGCTTGCTACCCTATGTGCCACCAGGCACTACAAGGGTCTGAAGGAAAACATCAAAACCTTTATAAATTGCATGTTTGATACAGCTTTTTTGTAAGTTGTCTATATGTGTATTTGCTGTTGACATAGTTTCCATACAGACATCTTGTTATTGTTATTGCTTAGCTGATATACAATGTACTCATCTATTCCCCTTCAGATGCAGACCATTCAACATTCACACCAACTACAGTAGATGACCGCCAGTACAGCACAACCAACAAGATCCTGTCTGTGGGCGTGGCCGTTGCTGCCATGGTAGCATACGCTCTCCTTAGCGGACTAGTCCAAATTGACCTTAGTGGGGATGATGATGTACCGGTGGCCCCTCAGTCAGATATCAATGTTGAAAATTTCAGGTTTCAGGAAGAAGAACAAGAGGATGACTAAGTTAGGGATTTGTGATTAGATTAATATGCTTGTCTGGCAGCTTTGTTTTGTGACACGTACATGTGGTACTACTTTAAAGGTGCCCTAAGCGATTTCAGGCCCAGTAAAACTTGAAACATTCTGGGGAAAGCAATTCTGTTTGGTGAAATTGACATTTACTTCCCCATATTAGAACATTTGCATCATTATTTCAGACTTTGGGCGTTTAAAAAGAGCACAGAAACAAGCCGTAAAAGGAGTATTTTATTTATTGGTACCACCCAAATATAAGCCTAGAATCCAGCCGTAACCGTTTTCTGTCGACAATTCTGGTAACTTCCGGCCACGTGACGTCACAATGCCCGAGCACATTGAGCCATGACCACGTGATTGTTTCTTCGGAAGCGTTTGTGACTTATTGGTCAGATCGTGCATGTTCGGAAGATTTGAAATGATGGCTTGCCTCCAAGTGCTAAGATTTTCAATGAGTTCCCACCACACAACGACATCGCATTTTTGCTCCATGATGGTCGATATGCAATGGGATAGTGTTATTTAAACTTACTATGGATAGAAATGACTAAAAAATTAATTTTGAAATTATGACTTTCAACGTCCTAATATTGCTTAGGTTGCCTTTAAAGTATAATGAGTAATACGCAGTAGATAGCCTGTGAATGTGGAGCATCAACCATATTTAAAAAAGATAGTCTGATTATCTCTTGTAATTGTTTCAAATACCTACCCATTAATTATGTCTACATTGTCCAAACAATAAGGGCACTTCTAAATCCTTGAATGTTTATGTTACCGATTTTTATGAGATTAGATGGGATTCTGTTTGTACTGAAAAAGCTTACGGAAGTAAATAGTATGATTTGTATTCTTTGTATTAAATCTGTGTAAGGCATTGTAAAACAACTGTTGGTTATGACAAAGATGTCACTTTTTGTACCATCTTTAAATGTACATATTGGTGATGATTTATTGCATTTGCGTCTGATAGTGTTGCTTGAATTTGTCATTATGACAAGATTTCTCTTCCATGTCTTTTTAGGGCAGAGTAGGAAATAAAATTTTAAGCTTGACCAGTAAAAAGAATAGCAAAACTAGCTAGTAATTATGATATTCAACACAGCAAAAGTGCTGACATTCTCCATGATACTGCTGTAGGTTACTGTTGTTTTTCTCGATGTTTGTCACATCATAATATGTAATGTCAAGTTTCACATACATGTTACAGGAAAGAACTTCATGACATTGAAAGGCCTCATTAAAAAAGGGAAAATGATCTGTTGCGTACATTTTCATCTTCTAGAAGTATTTTAATAATGAATAATAATGTTTTTTATTGGTTAGAAATTACCTGCAATGGCAGCCTTTCTAGCGCTGAATTGATGCAGGGTATTACAGGTTTCACACAATACACAACATATATAATATCTTATCCACACTTGCATTTTGTGGAACTGTCGCAAGGGTCTGGGCGGCTGCCATTCGGCGCCACCAGGTGACCTCAATATGGCCTTCCCCAACCGAAGTCAGGTACCATTTACACCTGGGTGGAGTGAGGAAAGTCGTGTAAAGTGCCTTTCCCAAGGGCACAACACCGGTGACATGACAGGATTCAAACTCGGGACCTCTTGGTTCTGAGTCGAACGCTCTGCCGTTGCGCCAATTCGTTGCGCTCATTTTGTTTGCTACATTGAGCATTATGAAGAAATCAGTACCTATTCATTGCTATGGAAGGACAATAGCTAGAAAGTAGGTATTACTGCCCTCTACCGTAAGAGTATGGTACTGCACCAGTCCACAATGTAGGATGACAGCTTGTTTCTTCATGTCATTTGAAATTTTCGAGTCATTTTACACGACTTTCACTGCCATTAAATCCTGTACTCAAAATTTTGGTGCACTCTCACTGAACTTGATGTTTTCTGTTGTAGAAAAAAAATTTTTGCTTCTCATTTTTTTCCCAGGAAACCCTAACAGAAAACCTCATTTGTAGCAAGGGTCACTAAGCAGTACTCTGATGTCTCAAGTAAAGTTGCATTTCCCTTAAATTCCCAGTAAGATTACTCCTTTAAATCTAATGTAAGGAAATTTCCAAAATGTGCCTAATCTTGGCCTCTGCAGAGAACTATGCTAAGGCCACACCAATTCAATGTGTTGCTTCACTGATTTTTTCAGAAAAAAATTGGAGCGACAGGGAAAAAAAATTTTGTTGCAAAGTCACATACTAGTAACATAAAGAATAAGACAGGATTATTCAAATTTCAGCATTGTATGGCTCATTTTATGCAATGCACCCCTTTCTTTGATCTAGAACTATAATTTCAGTAACAAAATTACCTTTTGCCATGTAATATATGATTTGATATAGAGAAATTGTTTTAATAAATGAAAAATTATAACTTATGATCAATATGACCACACATTTTAGGTACATGCATGTGCAGGCCTGTATAATCTATTTTGGTGGCAAGTGAATTTTACAACTGAATAAATAGTAAAATTGGGAGTTAAAATTTGTGAATGGGAATAGTGACCCAATTTTTTTTTCAAAATGGGAAAAACAGGACAGGCTATTCCGAAAAGCAACTAAAAAATTGGCGTGGCCTTACAAAACCAAAACGTTTGGGCATGTCAATACTTACTGCCTTTCTTAGGTTTAAATAATGTTTTTTCTACAAGACCTTCACAATCACTACAGAAACACCATACCACACTTTATTACATTCTCATTTTAATACCATTGTGTTTTCATTAGTGATAGTGTAACACAATCTTGAGGCAAAAGCAAGCAGTGACAGTAAGTCTCACCAGAAATGACTACTACTGTTGTAAGCAATTGACCTACATTCTGGTAACATAAAAATGAAACTACTGTGTTATAATTTCTAAGTAGAGGTGTTGTTTTAGCACCTTTTGAATACCTTGATAGTATGTTGGTTTCATAAGCTAGTGTGCCTACAAAAACTAATCACCAAAACAACACATCTGCTTAAAAATCATGCTAGGATGGTAATACTACAAGTCATTGGGATCAAGTCTTAACTTTCATGACTACATTCACACCAAGCTGCAGTGATATTGTGAATCTCTACCCAACATCTACATAAACAAAAGACAAACAGAAGCAATCTAACAATAGTGTCTACAAGCTCACTGTCCCTAAATGCTTCAGTCAAAGGCATTTTGCTAACAAGGAATATGAATTTATTACAGGTAACCAATTCTTAAAATCATTGACATATATGATGTAATTGAATTCAAACACACAAAACGTCCTGTATTGTATACATAGGTAAAGAATTCTCGGGATAAAAAAATTTTGTTACTGTTTCAAACAGCAATTTTTATAGTGCGATCTAACTGGTCTTGTGGTCATCCTGGGATGAAACGACATGTAATTGTGGGACAGAGTTGTCTGTGACACTCTTAAATGCCGGGTAATTGTATTAAAGGAGAGGTAACTAGTGCTTAGGCCTCTACACGATTCGAAGAGGCTAGTACTCGTAAATGTGTTCAGTATTTGAACCAGCCTTATATAATTTGCATTATGTTACAGACCAATTACCATGTTTGAATCCACTTACACTGTTAGTAAATTTGTCAAACACAGTGGATAGCACCGTACTACCCTGGAATCCAGAGCAATTGTACCGAGCTTT
Source organism: Branchiostoma lanceolatum (assembly GCF_035083965.1). Classification (NCBI taxonomy): domain Eukaryota; kingdom Metazoa; phylum Chordata; class Leptocardii; order Amphioxiformes; family Branchiostomatidae; genus Branchiostoma; species Branchiostoma lanceolatum. The sequence goes on along the minus strand of NC_089723.1, from coordinate 8,417,201 downwards.
CCTGGACCTACACCGGCCCGCGCCCGGAGCTTCCACGGACCTACCCTCTCGCTGGCCTGACAACGTACCCCGCCCCACTTCCCGCTAGCCAAACAAGCTAGCGGATAGTGGGGCGGGGTAGATCTTCGGGGGGAGCGGAAGGGTAGGCCCGGGTAACTCGGAGCGTGGGCCGGTACATATGCTCTGAATTCCAGGGTAGCACCGTACTGGTAAATAAACCAGCATTTTAACTGTTTTATGTGCTCATTTCTGTAATCGGTGCAGGGGTGTAGCCCACATATCAGGACAAAGTTGACCAACACTACTAAATTGCTGTTGGAAACATTCTCATGATTGATTATTGATATTCCTTCTCTCTCTGCACCAAGGCCAGTAGTGCCATCATTTTAATTCCATTCAACTAGTTCACACGACAATCTCCAATTTCAAAATAGGAATGATTCTAAGTCTGATAGCCATATTCCTCAATTATTGAATTAATAACACTCAAGTTCTAAATTATGTGAACTATGTAGACGTAAACTGTGATGTTGTACATTTGTGCTACCACTTATTTTCTCACGCTAGTACATCATGTATTCCGGACTTGCATCAACTCTAACAACATTCAATGTGACAAAAATTCTAGAAGTCCTTTCTAAAAGTCCTCATAGAAAAGTATTCAGCATGCATGATGATCTAACATTCCATCGGCCTGCGTCCGCGCCGGTTGTTTCGCATCTTCTCGAAACGGGCCTCCATCTCCTCCAGGACCTTGGGGGTGTAGCGGACGACGAGCTTCACGGTACCGGTGGCGGCCTTTAAAGGAAACCCATGCAATATTATTTAGTGTCTGAACAATCAGATAATCTTTAAAAGTCAATTTATTTAGTCTCATTTCTAGAGTAGAGTATCATTTCTATACATGATTAGTATTATTTCTATACAAGATTAGTTCAAACAACAGTATCACAATGTATAGCAACGTCCATGATGCAAAAACACGACATTGTCGCAGTTTTTGTAGGCTCCTGAAACTAAGGGGATCATCGTACGGCACGATTTTGCGCGGGTTTAAAATCCTAAGAGTATATATATGAAGTCATTAGGCAAATACCCTAAACAATATTTGCAAATGTCACTACCATAAAGATTCCAGCATTTCTTTTTATTTCCATTTCTAGTCCTAATATTGCTTTTGATACCTTTAAGAGCTCGACGGCTTTTTCGTGGTTCTCTCCCTCCACGCTGACGCCGTTGACGGACAAGAGCTGGTCGCCTCTCTTCAGCCCTCCGTGCCTGTCAGCCACTCCACCGGGGATCACTCGGGAGATGTAGATCGGGGAATTCTGCTCCTTCCCGCCCATAACATTGAAGCCCAGGCCTTCCTCGGTCTTCGGGAGCTCGACGACACGGGGGTGTGCGTGGCCCTCGCTGGCTGCGAAGGCGGCAACCGTCGCCTTTGCGGTGGCGTTAGCCCGAATCTCCTGACTGCCGGTCAGGTCGACCGTTTCGTAGACATGCTCGTAGACCTCCCTGATAGCGTGGCAGAAATCGGACTGCAGAACTTTCTGCAGAGCCTGAAGCTTCTGTGGAGGGATGTCTCCCGTCTTCTGAAGGTTGTCGAGCAGCTCAATGGCCCGCCTAACATCTCTCTCCAGAGTCAGTGCTTCACCTGTAGACGCCATTTTGGATGTCTCAGATTCTCGCTTGCCCTTTGTGATTTTGTGTCCCGCCGCGACGACCAGGAAGTAGTCCCTAACTATTTCCCAAGGTGTGACTTTGATAGAAAGTTTTCAAATATATACTTCTAAACAATAGTATGTAGATACATTTACTTTTTGAATATGGATATTTTATTAATCTTTATTTCTTGACCACAATGTTTACCTCCACACACCCTTCCCGCCCCTTCGACCTGATTACTGCTTCCTATCACTGAACAGTGGCGTAGTGTTCTGCAATAAACAGCTAATTATAATATCAACATTTGGTCTCGGCACGCAGTTCAGTGGAAGCTTGTTGTTTTATCATCATTAAAAATTACAACTCGAAAACTGTTTGTATCAAATGTCTTTGAAATATTTAAGGATGATTACACTTAAAGCCTGCGCTTTCCAGCAAATGATTTGCTGTAGCTTACTGCAAAGGCTGAGTTGTGTGTTTATTAAACAACTGTGGAGTGAGACCAGCACAGTTTCAGGTCAAAGGTGAGGCGCCGAATTTGTTTTCCTTGGACATATTTATTTGTGGAGAAACATCTTTTCTTCCTTTGGTGATCTCACGTGCAGAACAAACGGAGACAAGGATAATGTCTCAGTATAATCTTCGTTCCCGTCGGCCTCTCAAGGCGGAACCAGGGGGGCTAACGCCGGCGGGCGAAGTAGAGCCCTCGGTGGGGAGGGGGGCTGGTATAGAACCATCGGTGGAAACAACATCAAGTTCTAGCACTTTGCTGTCAGTAGGTAAGTTGTTAAGGTAAGACCCTGTGGGGAGGTAACATTAGTGATTCTATAATACATAACCTTGCGATGAGTGACCAGTTTTAAGAAAGGGAATCTCTGTTATTTGGTAATATCAATATCATTGTGATAACACTTGAACGTTTTTACTGTAGATTTTAATTTAATGCTAGCAGAATTTATTACATTGCATGTGTTCAGTGTCTTGCATGGCGTTACTTTGTTGTTTTTTCAACCGCATATCGCAAGGTGTTTGCTATGTTTTAAAAAACACTTGTTGTTTCGGAAACAATTTACAGTACTAACTAATAACGTTATCCTACTACCTTAGTCCTATATACCTTGAGGATACCTTGAGGATTCATCGGTGAAGTAGGCCAGGCCTGTGTTGTCACCCTCTTCTCACTCAGGAAGGTACCTCTTCTTCTCCCAATGTAAATTCAGCCTTGTTTTAAAACAGTTCACAGTATCCGCTTCAACTACCTCATCTGGCAGCGAGTTCCAGTTGTTTAGGTAACAGATGTGAAATCATTAAAAATGTGAACCCTGCAGGAGATGGACAGTTGTTCCTGATGTTGCTGACTGTTCGGTTACTGAATGCAGCAGTGGTGCAGACGGCGCATGTTCCTGACGAGTACTGGCAGTCTCTGGAGGTGGCACACAACATGGTCTTCGGATATCCTTCATAAGGTTGCAGACCACAGTATTTCTCCTATAGGGATTTATATACAGTCAAACCTGTATTAGCGGTCACCTTTGCATAGCGGCCACCTGCCCATAGTGGTCACTTTTTGTCGGTCCCTTGGATTTTTCCCATTGACATAAGCATTAAGAATTAGGCTATAGCGGCCACCTGTCCAACGCGGTCGCGGCCAGACGATTTTCGGTCCCGCGAGTACAGTAACACTGCCGATAACGGTCACGGCGCGCCGGTAGAAGCCGCATCGCCACCGCACGCCGGGTTCAAAATCTTCATTTTTTCACGCAGTTATCAAATTTATGCGGCCTCAACTGGATAGGTTCATAATAAAGAAAACCAGAATGTTTTATCTTTGTTAGAAAATCCATGGTTTGACGCGAAGTCAAGTATAGTTTTCTTCACATGGCTTGCGTTTGTACATCGTGGTAAAATTGACAATTTCTGTGCATTTCGACTGGACAAATATTACGGCAGCCTTTTAGAAAATACAACCCACACATGTACCTGATGCGGTAAGTTCGTGAAATGTTTGAATGCCGGCCAAATTTCCGTTTTCACCGGGAATTCATTCAAATTGTGCTCAAAACGTGTTTCGCGCAATTTTCAAAATGGCGCTGATACAAACTGGATAGGTAGCAGCATAAAGGTCAACGGAAGACACCACTGTTACGGAGGTATAATATACTAAATTTATTTTGCTGCAAAGTATCACTGAGGATAATTACTAAACCAAAAGCTTCAAAATGAATGTGGATAATACTACTATGTTGTAAAATTTGGGCTGTTGCAATTTTCTGAAAAGAAAAAAAGCCCTCAAAAGAGCGACCTTCTTCTGAGTACCCTATTAGCATAATGGTAGATGCTGATCAACACAAGCCACAACAAGAGACTGAGGAAAATTGTCGCCACGATTTTATGTTTAAAAACGGTCGAAAACGAACAGTAAGTGACAACTGAGCAACATGTATTTTGTTCTTATCTAACTAGGAGTAAAAGAACAACAATTGAACTTCTAAAATGTGCCTTACCTGTTTACATGTGTACTGTACGGTGAATAAATGTATCTCAGTGGGTACTGAAAATATGTGTCACTCGTGGTCAATTAATCGACATTTTCTCCATAGCGGCCACCTGTTCTTAGCGGCCAGTTTTGGCCAGTCCCTTGAGTGACCGCTATAGACAGGTTTGACTGTAGTTAAGGATCCCAAGGTGAGAAGCTTCGACGCTTGAAAATTTATAGAAAGGTGCACAATTATGGTGCCAGATGCTGCATGCCAGATTTTTATATGTTTGACTTCAAGGTTCAATCTACAAAATATCTGCAAAATGAGGTTAAATTTGCCGGCTGGTTCTCGTTTAAAAGCCACTTTGATATGACCCCCAGCGGAGGTCACTGTACTGCAGGCGACTTACAGTAGTCAAGCGGTAACAATATCCAGGCGCGAATCCAACCCGACCGAACAAACATCGTAATCAAACTCGTACTGTCTCAAAACTGACGTATACCTCTACCATTCACCGCAGTTTCAGCATCGCTAACGTGCACAGAAGAAAAACTACGGCCTTTTCAAGCAATGTGACGCACTGCTTCATACCCGAACTACTTTTGTCCACGGGGGTCGCCCATTAATACTGTGTTCTGCCTTGGTTCTGCGACCATAATAATTGTAAAGACATTGATTGTTAACCCTCCCCCTTTCATTCCCTTACAGACATTCTAGGTTTTGTTGACATAATATACAATGTAAATCTTCTTATATTACAAACTCATCAACTTCCACGGTTTTATTTAGTGGTAAGAGGGAAAGGGGGTTTACACAGTGTTTTAGTGTCATGGATTCGCAGTGGAGAGGTCACCACAAAAACTGTGAAAATGAAACCACCCTGAAATATTCAATAAAGGTTTGCAATTCTTTATCAAGTCTTCCTTAACCAGTGAAACGTATGGTTACCTGACCTGGGAGTGGCAGGCGGGGCTGCGAGGGTTCACCTACCCGCTGGTGTTTGCTGCCCTGTACAAGATTCTCGCTGTCTTCAGGCTGGACAGTGTCACCTTGTTGGTGAGTTAAAGGAAAACTACACAAACAAGAGCTTTTAAAAAAAGCTGGCGTTTCGGCTACGTTTATAAGTGTGAATTGTCTTTTCCCTTTACTTGAAGTAAAATCTGCCAGAGGAAGTCACTCAAGGGCTGTTCAGTCTATAAGAAAAATTGTCATTTTGGGAAATGAGTACTGTTTTAATAGAGAAAGGCAGATTGGGGAAAGCAATTTTGAAGTTACGTCACTTAACTTAAGTGCTTTTGAAAAAGCTGGTCTTGGCCTACAACTTGTACTTATTTGTAAAATGTATAATAGGCTCATTATAAAAGCTATCAATGTAATTATGTACATGGCACGCAATAAAACATAAAATTTGAAAAAGCACCATTGAATCATCAGCACTATGGTAATTAAGTGAAATAGAAGTTCATAACAGCTAAGGTTCTATCTAAAATGACTACCAAATGTCAAACAAATCAACAGCTACCTCATCCGTATTATTCTGGTTTCCACATTTACAACATTTCTTCCTTATTTTCCTGGGTAATTTTGCTAAAATTCATGAAAATTCCCATAGTTTTGTGCCGAGGGGCGCCACTTTCCACGTCCGTGTTGTCTGAATGAAGTCGATACTGAACAATGGAGCATTTGCTACTGTAACAAAGAATCGCTGTTTTGCAAACAACATCAAGAGCCTCTGTTTACATCGGGGATAGAAGTTTAGTGGCGAGTGTTTTGCAAGAATCATCTTACCGCGCATAGGAGCCGCTGCAGGGTATTTTCCATTACAATGAACAGAAAAATTCGAATGCCGGGTTTGGAATCTATGAAGTCCTGTTCATAAGACAAAGGCCTTGTATATATTAAATGAATATTTAAAAATAACAAATATAAAATATTTCTTTATTTATTAATGAAAAAAAATGATATTCATAAATATGATATTGATAGATTAATATAATATCAATATATATTTTTGATATTCAATATCTAAAAAGAAAAAAAAAATCCATGCACGGAGACGAACCCGGATCTTCTGGGTCCGAAGCGCTTCGCGTTGCCAGATCGGCCAAGCTGCGGTACGTAACTATTCACTCTGGACGTAATGCTATAACCTCACTATATGGTATCATTTATGCCGATTTTTGGTCGTTTTCTTGACGAAATCATTTTTTTTCTTCTGCAATCTTGTGGAATAGATGTAATATGGTCATTTTTCAGGATATCAAAGTCCGAAACCACAATGCAATGATATTTCCGAACAGTTGTAGCAGTTACATGCGGTCGCCGTCCTGTGTCACATGCAAATTTAAATCTAGCCTGCCTGCATTTTCGTGCTCTCTTGCCATATAAGGCAACGGCTATACAACGATTTGAGAACGTATTGCCATATAAGGTCTTATTGTGTGCGACACAGTGTTGAACCAAGCTTCCCTGGTTCCTTCCTTGAAGCCTTGCTTGAAGGTAAAAGCCAGGACAATGCGTTCCGGCGCGCATGCGCCGAAACGCAAAAATTAAAAATCCTACTATGCTATGCTTAATATATTCCAAAGTCAAATTCTTGCTTCAAGTTGTTTCACATAAGTCCGTCATAGTTCTGGGATTTTCCACAGTTTGCAACTTATGCCGTGCTGACGCCTTCTCACCTGATAATTGAATTATATGACGTCAGTGTTTCAAATTTTTCACCTGATGATTGTATTATATGACGTCAGTGTTCTAAAATTCAATCATCAGGTGAAAAATTTGAAACACTGACGTCATATAATTCAATTATCAGGCGAGAAGGCGTCAGCACGGCATAAGTTGCAAACTGTGGAAAATCCCAGAACTATGACGGACTTATGTGAAACAACTTGAAGTAAGAATTTGACTTTGGAATATATTAAGCATAGCATAGAAGGATATTCAATTTTTTGTGTAGCTTTCCTTTAATTGGATCCTGATATGTCAGGATAGAGATTGCAATCTTGCAAAATCGCATTTTCTGCAAGTAGAGATCCCAGTTTATAGACATAGACTCCAATCAGAATCCCTGCTGGCAGAACTTCCACTAGAAATCCTGACACAGAGACTCCAATTTGGATCTCCACCAGTAGAATCTGCAATTCTGACAGATCGAAATTTCTATCCTGACATGTACATTGCTAATAGTATTATCATGAATGTAGTGATCAGCATTGAATAAGTTGTGATTGATTAAAGATTGTAACATAAAGACATGTTGCTTGTTATTTACAGGTTCTTCTACCAAGACTTCTTCAGGGACTCTTCACAGCACTGTGTGACCTTCAGCTGTACAAGGTCACCAGGAAATTACATGGCAAAGGAGTCGCACAGTGGACTGTATCCTTTTTATCACAAACTTGACTTATGCCTCAGCCCTGTACAAAAATATATTGTAGGTATATTGTTCGTTTGTTCGTATTGCATACCCGGTAAACTGCCTCAAGGCGTAACACACTAGCCTCCGTTGCAGTCCTTTTCCCGCAGTGTTATTTTTTTTAAATTCTTTTTTGGGGGGGAGGGTGCGCCGCGTATCTGCTTGGGATCCGGGATCCGCCGTGCCCCTGTGTCCGCTGTAGACCCTGTGTCCGCTGCTGGGGAAGGACTGCGTTTTGTCAGTTCCAGCAAACGCAATTAATGTATCCGCGAGAAGTAATTCACACTACCGGGAGAAGTAATTCACACTACCGGGAGAAACATTTCAAATGTTACGTTGCACAAAGCCCACGCGAAGTGACGCGTGCTTCCTTGCAAATGATATTCATATTGTCTTCAAAGTCGTGTTACAAATTGTCTCAAATGTGGCCTGACGTTTCTTTCTATTGCTGATATCTTCTGTGGATTCAGCCGTCGTAGCTAAGAGATCTTATAAGAGTGTCTTTTATGACAAAGAAGACAACAAAGGGTCAGGGGTTAGATTATGATTGGCCATTGTCTAGCGCAGCGTGCGCGGAGAAAGTATTGCAGCTTTCTCACGCTTTTGTGAGACATGTTTGAGCCACGTTTCCTTGCATGAAAAGTACAAAATCATTATAGCAACTTCGATGGATGTACAAAGGAAAAGAATGCAAAAGATTCGTTCATTTAGGTGTCCGCCCGTCGAATTTTGAAAAGACATCCTGACAACCGTTAGAACGTTGTCGCTGCTCAAAGGGGCGTGAAGATTTCTCTGCGCTGGCCGTGTTTATTACGGGAAGTTCGCACATCCATGGCAATGGTGATAAGTGTTTTTTGATTGGCCTTTGCTGGAACCGACAAAACGCAGTCCTTCCCCAGCAGCGGACACAGGTCTACAGCGGACACAGGGGCACGGCGGATACGGGATCCCAAGCAGATACGTGGCGCCGCGGGAAAAAAAAAAATGCTGCGGGAAAAGGACTGCAACAGAGGCTACTAACACACCAGGTTTGTACTGAAGAGTACAAGCTGCATATCCGGCCTGATTTATATGGACCACACACACCGGGAAGGACCCCTACTCTTTTTGATAAGTGTGGTGGGTTCTTTTACGTGCTCGATGTGTGGCTCTCCTCAAACACGGGACCTCCATTTAACGTCCTATCCGAGGGACGTTCCTAACTGAAGCTAGGTACTCATTTTCACCTGATGAGTGAAGTGAGGAAAGTCGTGTTAAGTGCCTTTCCCAAGGCTACAACGTCAATGGGACAAATCAGGGAACCCCGGATTCGAACTCAGCACCTCTGAGTTCTGGGGCCAAACACCCTGCCACTGCGCCATCGTGACGCCACTCTAATGGCTAATATTGTCACAGCAGTATTTAGTTGTAGCTTGCATAAATGATATCCTAGTCTAGGATACTACTAGTAGTATATTACATTTTGTATACAAGGTATTAGAGCCCTGGCCTTACAATGTGTTTCATCATTTCATGTGATGATTCCCTAACAAGTGTGTCAGCTGTTATGCCAGCTTCTATCCTGGTTCATGTTCTATTGTGGACCCAGAACTCTGACCAACTCCATGGAAACAGTCCTCACCACGGCTGCTCTGTACTACTACCCCTGGCCACAGGAGGCTTCAACAAGAGTGTCAAGGTTTGTTTTGATAACATTCAGCGAAATGATGTTGCACATAGACAGGCTCAAGAAGAATATCTCAACCTTTGTTTTGTTTTTTCCTTTTGATTCTCAATTGTTACCATCTCACATACATTTACAGTCAAACCTGTAGAAGTGACCACCTCTATATGATCTACAAGAGGTCCACCTGCCCAATGTGACCACCTTTTGGTGATCCATGCGGGGTCACTTTTCGTGCCCGTCACAATCTGTGCTTTTTCCAGGCACAGAACGTGACACAGCCCGACCGTCACAGACTGTGCCGGGAAGCGCTGCAATCACTGTGACTGACGGGACAGTGCTGTAACTATTCACGCCCGCGTTTCCATATGAGGCAGCGCGTTTTTGTTTACCGCAGCCCCCACGTCATCTTTGTTTTTTTCGGGGCCCTGGGATAAGGAGGAACAGCGTAATTCTTGCTCTGTAAAATAATTGAATAACTTAGACTTAGATTTGAAGTGGCAAAAAAGACAGTGTCGATAACAAATGCTAAAATACAATTTGTAAGACTAAATTTATTCTACCCTGGGAAACCAGATCTAGACTAGGATCGGGCCACTTGCCAGTTACTTCGGCGTCCCGAGGCAGTCAGCTTGCCCGATCTAAATCAATGCTACGGGAAGTTGTAGCCCCGGGCACTGCCCAGGCACGGTTTGTGACAGTGCCTGAGTATCCCAAAATGTCCTTTTGCCCCAGGCACGGTTTGTGACACTCGGGCACTGTCACGAACCGTGCCCAGGCATGGTTTGTGACAGTGCCCGTTTATCCCAAACCGTGCCTGGGCACTGTTCGTGACAGTGCCCGAGTGACATAAACCGTGCCTGTTGTTGTCTTATTAAGCCAATGATTTCAGAATTTAAACTTTGGTAGCCAATTATAAAAGAAAGGTACAGTCTGATTGAGTTACTCATTCTTTTCTGTTCCCACAGTAAACAGCTGGTGACCTATCTGAGTCTAGCTGCCCTGTCCTGTCTGGTGAGACCCACAGCGGCCATCATGTGGATTCCACTGTGCATTCTACACTTAGTGACCAGCAGGAGCAAGCTGCATACATTTGCTCTACACTTCATACCTGTTGGGTAAGTCTAACCGTCTAACTAGTCTGTGGCGTCGTGTGGCGCAAGTGTAGAGCGCCCGGCTGTCAAACAATGGGACCCGGGATCCAATCCCGGGTTGTGCCCAGAGACATGTCCAAACTTGCGCCCCGACGTTGTGCCCTTGGGCACTTAACACGACTTTCCTCACTTCATTCAAGTGTAAATGAGTACCTAGCTCATCTAGGGTTAGGGACGTCCCTCGGATAGGACGTTAAATGGAGGTCCCGTGTTTGGGGAGAGCCACACCCCGCGCATGTTAAAGAACCCTCCACACCTTTCAAAAAAGAGTAGGGGCATGCCCCGGTGTGCAATGGTCCAAATCTTACAGTCCGGTCTGGGATGACATCTTGAAAAGGTGATACATGTAGTTCACCTGTTATGTCAATCCTTCCACAGTTATCCTTTGTGGTAAATCAAAATAGATAAATAAATAAATAAGACTGATTTGTTGCACCATTGATGTATTTTGAATTGAAAAGTGTCATAATGGCACATGAAAGTTAGTTGACTAACAGGAGGCTAGGTACAGGTAGCACTTTTATTTTGACTTCATTTATCTTGTTATTATAAGTACAATTGAAATATCTCTTCTGTTTTGTCTGTTACAGATTAGGGGCTCTTGCATGGTCTGCTGTTGTCGATAGGATTTTCCATGGGAAGGTATGTTTTATATGCAGAAGAAAGAGCAACCTTTAAGACCTTTCAAGGCCAATAGTGTTCAATTATGTACAGTTGAAAAGCCAGTATGTGTACACGTAACACTGTTCCAATGTAACAGGTTTCTGTTGCCAGCTCCTTACAGATATAAGTTGTTTTTAAATCTTTGATGACAAATGGTGAAATGAAATATTTGTGTAACACTTAGTAGAAGTTTGAACTGATGAGTATAACTTGCTAACTACTTGTATTCAGATCTTGTCTTGGTTGTTTTGAGTAAGTTTTTATTGTTTTTGTACATTTTACAATAATGATTCTTTTGTTGTTTCAAAGTGGGTGCTGGTTCAGTATAACTTCCTGGAGTTCAACGTCCTGAGTAACCTGGGCTCGTTCTACGGGAGCCACCCCTGGCATTGGTACCTCACCCAGGGCTTCCCCGTCACCATGGCAACACAGCTGCTTCCCTTCGTCTTCGGTGCTGTGAAGTTATGGAGGAAGCAAAAGCTTGTCCTGTTTGTCATTCTGTGGACGGTGATGGTGTACAGGTTAGTGTTCTTACATGTATCTTTGATTTAGTTTTTGAGAATACAGTCAAACCTGGGGCAAGCAACCACTCAAGGGACTGAGTAAAAATGGTTGCCGAGGACAGGTGGTTGCTCTCGACAAGTTGGCTGGTTGACCAAAATACACCTTAGTTCCTTGGAAACAAATTTACAAGAGATGCTTAATCCCCATGCTGTTATGTAAACAGATTTCAAGAAACCAATGTTTGACCATCAGAACTACATGATTGTTTGTCTAACAATCAAACATGTTTTTTTGGGTAGTTTCTAGCTCCTAAAACAGCCTGGTGTTAAAATTCTCATATTGAAGAGGCCGCTAGCTACTGGCTTGGATGCTGCTGTCAGTCAATTTTGGTTGTTGAGTAGATCTAGAGGATAATGACAAATTAGACAAAGTACTGTTACAGTAGTAGGTATCCTTTTTTTATTGTACCTTTCTGTGAAGATGTACGCAGAAAATATGATAAAACTTTTGGTATAAATGTGATACCAGTAATACCGGCAATTCCACAATCACTTGGTACATGTTAGTCTTTCTGACAATGTTATTGGATCTCTGATGTTTTTCCAGCTTCCTTGGTCACAAGGAGTTTCGGTTCATCATGCCAGTTGTGCCTTTAGCCATGATTTCTTGTGGTGAGTATCTATTGTAATTAAAACTTTGTTTTTTCTCAGAACTAGGGGTGGATACCGGTTCGATGGACCTGATTCGGACCTTTATAACATCCAAGAACCGAGTCCAAAAAACCTGAAAGCCAAAAACCCGAGTAAAAAAAAAACTGAACAAAGTACAAATATATTTTCTATTTTGTTTGATAAAGAGTTTTTTGGGTCTCCCCTTTGCCAAAAAAGGCATTTAAGATAAGTGCAACATTCAAATATCAAACCAGGTTTATTTTGAAAGTCTTCTCACCAAGAAACTTTTATAGTTGTCAGTATTAATTCTCTATGCTTAATATTGTTCTAATAAAACAAAACATCAACTGGACAGGATCAGGTCCGGGTTCAGGTCCGGACCTGAACCTAAACTTGGACTTGGACCTTATTAAGCCGAACCGGTATCCACCCCTACTCAGAACTATCATTGAGTAGAACTCATTGCCACCAAGTACTGTAGGGTGATCCTCATTAGATACCTTTAAACAACGCTTGCAGCTAAATGGGCAAAGTTTAGGTGTGACAGGTCGTTCAGTGTGATTTAAGGTCTCGGTTCTGAGTTTTTTTTACGATTCGGGGCCGACCTGACTCAATTTATTTGCTTCTCCAAACATCCTTTTCCAGGCAATTTAATGTTTCCGATGGATAGAGGTGCCTTGCCACTGACCCACAGATGCATTTGATATTTTCAGTTGGAAACATCATTTTTTGTGAAAACCGTAATTTAAAGCAATTTTCATCCCCCAAAACTGCAATTTTGGGGCATTCTTCCAAGGCCGCTGGATGGAAAATAAGAGTTTTCCTAGGATGATGACTGATATGAGAATTAAGGTCATCATTCTGTCTGTGCAATTAAGAAAAATGAATTTCTGCAATTCCCTGATTGTGCGAAACCATGCAAAACGCACATAGAACGCACGATTCGGGCTAATCAGGCAACAAGGCCGTGTCACCGTCATCGCGCACTAATACCAGGAAGTCCTCGTGGACGACCAAAACTCTATGAAGATCAGGCTTTTCAGGAAGTATAAAAGATTACACACTGCTATAGCGATAGCGGAAAAATCTGGAGCCAAAACTACAGAGAAAACCTAGGATTTGCGACTTGTTTTAGGGACTCTTTAGCCATCTGGTCACTTGAAATTCCAAACCAGAACCTTAACTAGCTGCTGTTGTGCCACATATCTGCAAAACTGGTGTGTTATGCCGAAGGGTAGTTATACCGACTACACCGATACAGATTGTGAGGTGAAAAACGATTATATCTTTACATAGAAAGCTTTGTTGCGTGTCAGGCTACGTGACCGTTTCTCAGTTTTGCTAACTGCCAACTGATTTCACATTGTTAGGAGCCTAAAATATCCGAGTCTCTTGCCTCGGTGGCAGTGAAGCTGGTAAACAGGGAAATATGCCAGCATGTAGCTGAATATGCAAATGCCAAACATTTGTGCCACTATTCTTGGAAGAGCAGTGACCAAGAGAGTGGCCTTTAGCTGGAGAGGGTAATAGGCTACGTGTCTGTACAGTTCATGGTTCACAGGGTTTTTTGACTTCTAAAAAATCAAAATGTGAGTACATAGTACAAAAAGTATCTTTCTGAAAAGCTATAATAATATGATAATAATAGTATATTCTTCTTCCAGTTATGGCAAGAATACAGTACAGTTTGCACAGCTCCTATGTATTTAAAGTACTTAATGAATTCTCCTAGCTCTCTTGAAGAATTTGGGACTATAACACTTCCCAGGAGCATGCAAGTTGTCCCAAAGAAGGGTTGATAGCTATTGATTGAACCACATGCAAATCTACAGTCAAACCTGTACAAGCGACCACCTCTAGCACATAAGAACCTCCTGGCCAATGTGACCACTTTTTGGCAGTCAAGACAATTCTTCCTTAAGAATGCTGTCTGCGACCACCTGTCCATGTAGACCAGATTGTATCCGCCTCCTTCAAGTGCTCTTAAATTAAGGGTTAATGACCCGCCCTGAAGTGTATATGGTGTCATAACGCCTGGTCATGTGCTATAACCACCGAATAAAACCACCGAGTGAGCGAAACACCAAGGAAGAGGCGGGTCATTAACATTATTATCATATAGCCTATCCAAACTGACCCATATAAGAGTAGACAATTCCTGTATGACACATACATGTAGATCCCTTATACTATCAAGATTCAAAGAATGCATTTCAGAATTTACATTTTTCGTTTTTGAACAGAAGATGATAGATTTCATTTTGAAAACCAACATTTCCACAGATAATATTTAATAACATTGCAATATTGGCATGTCAAATCTAGTTTCATCATTCCTCCCTGCTGGGTATCCTCAATCTGACAATGCTGTGAGCGGCTCCACTTACAGTTCCGCCCGTTTAGATTTGACTTGTATTGAAATGGTTTATTCTATTTTCAAATTGTCATATGCTTACAAAAGATTTGATTTATTCTAAGATAGTAAACATTTTTGGGAACAAATAAACATTATACATGTACGAATGTTAACAAAAAAATAACCTCCCCCTCTACATAATGGGAGGAATGATGATCACGGGTGTGTTATGGCGTCATAACACATGGGCAATGGAGGCTTCTGATTGGTCGACGCCATCTGGCTATGTGATAATGAGTCTTGACTGCCCATCTGTTGTGTTTTTCCCAGGTCTGTGGTTACATTGGCTGTCTCCATGGCTGCGGTTCACGACGATGGCGTTCCTCCTGGTGACTAACCTCCCCCTGGCCCTGTACACCAGCCTAGTGCACCAGAGAGGCACCGTGGACGTCATGTCATACCTGAGTCAGGAGGCAGACAGACACGGGCGGGACATGTCTGTGCTGTTCCTCATGCCTTGCCATTCGACACCCTTCTACAGGTGTGTTGGAATGACCAAGCATATATTATGTAAATGTATAAGTCATTTACATAGGATAGTTCATGGAGATATGAAGTCTACGAACTCTGGTTTGATTGCATCTATATAATCTCCAAGCAGATCTGATTGAGGTAGCGTGCGTAGTCCAGTGGTTAGCGATCTTGCCTCTGGAACTAGAAGCCTCGGGAATTTTCCCGTTACGATGAACCTGTAAATACTGTATATAGCGTCTGTCTTCCCTGTCATGACCAGTGGAAGATTAGCTCATTTGTTCATTGAGTTCACTTGAGCTAAACTGGTTCGAGATCACTTTCCTTTCCTTTTTTTATCTCTATGGGGGCAAAATCGAATGAGCCTGCCAGAATCTATGGCTGATTCGATTCTGACCCCGTAGATATCTGCTTGGAGATTAGCATCTTTACAAGCAGAAGGTAGTTGTTATATTTGGTGCTTTTCTTAGCAACAAGCTGATGTGTTATTCTGGTGTGTCATGCCGAATGGCAGTTATACTGGCTGTACTGATACTGAAATGGTGAGTCAGCTTACCTCGATGTAGGTTAGACATCGAGGTAATAAGATACACTAAAATAGCAGTTACTCAAGCAACTGGGTATGATTTTTGAAACGGTCAGACATTTGATGTATTGTCCTGGTGAGCTGCATCCATTTTAGGGGGTTACCGTCCTACTTCTACCATGATTGTAGCATGTACAGTTAGTGCTGTGTACCTAAACCCGTGTTCAGGTTCAGGTTCAGGTCCGGATTTAAAATTTTTTTTTGCTGTTAATACATGTTAAATTGCATATTGGCATTATATGATACATGCAATTTGAAAACTATATATGCGAAGTTATATTCAGTCAGTAGTAAACACAAAAGTTCAGACTCTTATCAACACAAAAACAGCAATGTTTTCATATTATTCCAGTGCAAATTTCATGATCTAAGGAAGGTTTAAGATGGTTTAAAACAAAATGGAGAGTATAAGCGAGAGATTTTTTTTCAAGTCCGGACTTGTTTCCAGACGTTTAGGTTTTTTTGGACTTGAACCTAAACATTAGGTCCAGTTTGGTCCGGGGTTTAGGTACGCAGCACTATGAACAGTACTCTTAGTAGACTAGTAGTACTTGTTGGACACTTGTGCAGAAAGAAGAAAATTTACTCCATTGCAAGGGATGTGGGCAAGGTCTGGAATTAAACCTGGCTCGGAAAGAGGGCTCTTTGATAATTTGGATGAATTTTTTAGTCTAAACTCGGCAATAGATGAGTTTCAAAGACCCCATCCATAGCCTAATAGATTGGTCAGTTTATTTCTACATTGTACTTCGATATGTACTAAAAGACTCTTTTTTCACTGGTAATCTTCCAGTCATGTTCACCACAACATCAGCATGAGGTTCCTGGAGTGTCCGCCAGACTTAGAGAGAAGGCCAGGATACATGGATGAAGCTGATATATTCTACCAGAACCCCTCAGAATGGCTGAAGAACAACTATGGGCCAGATGTCCCACTCCCGACACATCTTGTCATGTTTAATACTCTACATCTGGTAAGAACTCTGACTTTGACAGTTACTGTAAAAGAACCCATCGCACTTATTGAAAAGAGAAGAGGTCCTTCCCGGTGTGAGTGGTTCAAAACCTACAGTCCTATGGCCGCACATGGGTTCGCCCTAAACTTAGTAATAGCCTCCGGCTAGTTGGGCAACCCTGGCATGTACATGCTGAACCAAATACTGTAAATGCAGAAATGTTTGTGGTGGTTTTATGTTCGCGGTTTTCGCGGTGAACTCTTTACCGCAAACTGAAAACCACCGCAAAAAGCTGTTCCATTGTGTGACTGTAGCGTTACTATTGTTTCAAACAAGAACTCAAAACCATCGAATTTACTCCCTACTACGAAATTAAATCCCTGCATTAAAACATCTCTGCATTTACAGTACTTTCCAAGCAGAGGTTGTAGGGGAAAATTGACCTTCTTATCGTATGCCCCATTCTTTGTCAGCCCTCCCCAACAACCTTGCCAGTCAAAGGGTCAAAGGCTATTAAGGTCTTATTCATGAGTTTTTTCGCCCCATAGGCTTACATGTTATAAAGCATGTTTTACATGGGCGCGTTCGTAATGAAGCTATAGAAAATGTGCCAATGTTTTTCATTCCATGTTGAGACCATTTACCCTAGATTATGTAAAAAAATTGACAACATTTTCACTTTACATACAATCTCTTTTGATAGCAATTACAAACTGCACTTGGCTACATCCCCAAAAAGGCATTTCCAGCTGTAAGCGCAGGACCGAATCACATACACTGCCCGGGCTGTGTACGTTTGACCTCGCGCGCGGCTGCCGAACTTTGCCTGCTAATTTCTTCAGTTACAAACAAGCTGTCATCAGTTTGACGCTTGATATCAGCTGGGCTAGCTAAAAGGCTTCTTTGATGCCCCATTCTTTGCTACTATATTGTACTGGCATGGTGTAAGTTAAGTCTAATAACTGAAAAGATTTCGTAGCAACCGGTATCATAGTCATCTATTAACACCTTCCAAGACCACACATTGTATTTTTTCTGTTACTTTTTGCATTTACCATGTAACTTGGAGTTATTGTAAATGCATTGCAGTAGGTAGGATTGATACCTATTATGAATATGGTCGTCTTCATCCTAACTCTCTTCTGTACTACGGTAGGATGTTGAGGACTTCATTGCAGAGAAACAGTTTTCAAAGGTATGTTTTTTACTCTTTTTCATTTCCTTGGTCTTTTCTAAGCATTCTTTGTGGCATTACTGTTAGCAAGTAAACTCAATCCAGGTCTTCTTACTTGATAGTGTATTTTAAAAGTACTGCCAATTGGAGTTTTTTCACATAATCCTGAAACTATGCTAATGATACTTATGGACAAAGTAACATACACATCAAATCAGTAACACAATCAGAATCATTGAGGTACTTTAATTTCTTTTTCACACCAGAATATGAACTTTGTAGCAGCTAGCACCTCTAAGGTAGCCTGAGAACAAGATTGTACTCACTTGGTGTGATTTTAATTTTCAACTCTTGCTGGAGTATACATGTATTACTCATTCATCCTAGCCAAGCACCCACCACTCTACATGTACAAACAATAATAGTAGCCTTGTTCCTGTTTACATTTTTTTCAGATACCATTAGGCCACACCAATTTAATTTCTTGGTTAACGGATTTTTATTTTAAAATGGAAAAAAAAATCCTTTAACCATGAAATTAAATTGGTGTGGCCTTATGTGTGTGAGTAATAATGTATGATGTATATTCCTTTCAGTGTGCAGAATACTTCCACACCCACATCCCACTTGAAAGCAGACTCGGCAACTATGTGGAAGTCTACTGTCAACAGGAGGCTACATAACTGAAATATACCCCGATAGTATTACTTAGAACTCCATAACATATACCCAAAGATGTCCTGATTACAAACTACAACATTTCAATATCTTTAGTTGTTATCTAGCCTGGGTGCCAGACGACCGCGCTCCTGGCTAGCGCGATAGAAATCAGAGTTCGGCTGCCAAGCGCTCCCGGGTGCCAACTCTATCCCTACTACTAGGTCTTCCCCGCCCAATAGGGGTTATCATCGCATCGCGCGAAAGGTCTGGTATCCAGGCTAGTTCTTATCATGCATACTTACAAGTACTTTGATATTTAAAACAGCTTTAAAAAAAAACCTTTAAACCTAGCATTTTTTATTAGAAAAAGCAAAGTAAACCTTCCACATATAAGCTGTTGTATCATTTCCAGAGTTGCAGAATTAGAGAACTTGACATCAGTTGTTTGTATATGTACATGTATTTATAGTTCAGAATTTTAGAAATTTTTTAAAATGTTATACAAGCTACAAGCCTTATATGCTATTTGAAAATATTTTCATATCTGGAGCTGGAGCAAGAAAGAAGAGAAATCGTCTTTAGATATGAAATATCATAAATATTATCATTCCAGGGTGTTATCACTCCTATGGAGAAACCCCTCCCTTGACTGACTCCAGTCTTCTAAGTCTCATAGTTCTTGGCCATGTAGACCCCGGGTGTTAAACTAGGTTGTCTCATGAGGATGCAAAATGCAGATATTAGAACACCGAGTGACAAATCACTTTCTACTACTGAGAAAGGAATAATGTATTCTAAGAAAAATGTGATATTGATTATACAGTCGAAAGGCAATATTCCAGAAAAAGTTATGCACTAAAGGCTGTAACCCAAAATCTGTATTACTTGGGATCTAATTTTCCTACCCCACACTTTCATGTACACTTTAACCTTCTCCCTGCTGCCTAACCCTGTAACCAGTACAAATTTGGTGCCAGAAGGCTACTCCAGCTGGGAGAAGGTTAAACAGGGCTGCCTTCTGCATCTCCTCCAATCAGTGGCTCTTATCATCCTGCCCAGCACTAGTGGTGTTTGGCTTAACAGCAGTGATGATGTCTGTAGTTCCCATCTGGAGTTGGATCCAGGAGTTTTTTTTCAATGTACCACTCGCGGCTTCCGGCCTTGCCGCAACCCTGAGCATTTCAAAGAATTATTCTGGTTTATGTACATGTAACATACATGTATGTGAGTCTGTACAGTTTCTAACTGATTTGACACACCCTCCCGAACAGGCCCGCTATCGCTCGGTAATGTTACCTCCCATAGCAGCCTTTTCAAGCTGGTAAAATTGCTTCTGGCGACGTCACCACCGAAACAGCTTTCAGCCGATCAGAGGGTTGGCTTAAATTCATCTAGAGCAAAAACGGGTTACGTCTTACATCGCTACTTTGGATTCAGAGCAAAAATAATGTCTGTTTGTGCCAAATAAGGCTAGCTCATTAATTATTCATGAGCAACTGTCAACAACGTCACCAGAAGCGATTTTACCGGCTTGAAAGGGCAGGGCCGCTATGGGAGGTAACGTTACCGAGCGATAGCGGGCGTGTTCGGGAGGGTGATTTGACAGAACACTGTACTTGAAAAGTACCCAATGTTCATTTAAATATAGTAGTTGTAACATGAGTACAACAAGCATAAAATGCTGTAGATTTGAATGATTCAGCATAATTATGATTGTATCGATTGTAATTGAAGCATAAGCATGTTTGAGACACATCAAATAATGTTGTAAAATGTAAGAAGCAAAGTATATTATTGTACATTAAAATTTTGATGCATACAAAATATGGTTCAAACATGAAATAAAATTGATCTTTTTCAAAGTGATTCAGTCAATGTCTAGAGGTACAATCATGCACATATATATGTATGACTTTCATTGACAGTATCTGATTCTTACGAATATACAAAATTTTTCATCTATGTTCCAGGATTTTTCTTTTGAAATGTCAAGTACAGTAACTTGACCGTCATTCCACATAAAGACAATGATATGTTATATTTGGGTTTGAAATGGTGATTTAGTAACTCATAGCTTAGTAGTAATATGATACCAGGATAAATGACATGTTTTTGTAACGTCAGAAATTTACACAAACTCAAATCTAAATTTATGCCAATGCAACAAATGAAACATTCTTGTTTAACAGTAATTTGTCACACTTTGCAGCCATTTGCTTGAACTGGCCATGTTGTCCTGTGCAACACATTTTCCTTAACTTCTATATAATAGTGTTTCTTTGACAGTCCACTTTTTGCTAATTCTTTTCATATTGAAATGTTTTTAACTTAACCTTTTGTCCTCTGTTTTTCCCTTGATCGTGCCCGCTTGGAGAGATTGTCGTACAGAGGGAATGTTGTTTTACCGTATCGTTCCTCCTCGCGACCGGTACCACGATGCAGGAACCAGTTGTCCGGCTTGCCCCTCTCGAGCTGTCGTTGTTCAGCTCGCTTGAAGACCCAGTCTGCATGGGCATCCTGGCACTTCCGACCCTTACACTTCTTACCAGGCCTGCCATTCTTACCTTTCTTCCCACCTTTGTGCTTGGGACTGTGCTCTGTATGCGCCTGTGGTCTGTCTTGGCTTCCCGTCTTTCCTCTGGCTTTCTCCAGTTTCCGGTGATGCTTCATCTGACTGTGGATCCTCTCGAACTCCTTGATCACGTCGCGATCCACGTGATCCCAGTCGTCGTCTTCGTCCCAATCGCCGTCCTCGTAGTCGTCCAGGAAGTCGGCCCAGCACTCCTTTTTGTCGTCGTCGTGTTGACAGATCTTTGCTAGGATTCCGCGAAGCCTCAGTCGGTACTTGTCAAAGTCATGAATGTTGTCATCATCATCATCATCATCTTTGCCATGTCCTCTGGATTTTCTTCCCTATGAGTAACAAGTCAGGGGTTAGAGTGAGAACGTTCATGTACCATAAGCAAACAGCTACACTACATTGCTAGCCTGTATCCCTCTTTTAAAGGTGCCCTAAGCGATTTCAGGGGGTAAAACTGGAAATATTCTGGATAAAGTAATCTATATGAAATTGACATTCCCTCCCTTATATTAGCACATTTTCATCATTATTTCATACTTTGGACATTTAAAAAGAGCACAGAAACAAGCCGCAAAAGGAGTATTTTATTTATTGGTACCACCCAATAATCAGCCCACAATCCAGCCATAACTGTTTTCTGTCTACAATTTTCGGTAACTTCCGGCCACGTATCGTCACAATGCCCGAGCACATTGAGTATGACCACAAGATTATTTCTCCGGAAGCGTTCTGGACTTATCGGTCAGAATCACGCATGTTCAGAAGATTTGAAATGATGGCTGGCCTCCAAGTGCTCAGATTTTCGATGAGTTCCCACCACTCAATGACATCGCATCTTTGCTCCATGATGGTTGACATGAAATGGGATAGTGCTATTCAAACTTCCTATGGATAGAAATCACTAAAAAAATAGTTTTGAAAATACGACTTTCAACGCCCTAAAATTGCTTAGGTTGCCTTTAAAAGTTACAGATATCCTTTAAATTTGTATAGAAGAAAGGATTCTTACATTTCATTATCTAGCACTTTGAGCAAGGTTGTCTCCAGCTGCAAACTTGTATCTGTCCCACTCATTGTTTGAGAGCCCATGTTGCTAATTTTCGTTATTTGATCTGTCCCTTTGAGCTTTGATATTACATTTCTTCTTGTCCTGCTGTTAAGATTTTCATACGGATGGGTTGAAATTTTTGTCAGTCCTAACGGTCAAGCAAATTGGGTCCTGGAGACAGCCCTGATTATGACAAACATTATGACAAACCTACTGTGATTCTTGTTTCCTTCACTCACTTTATGTTCACTGTTTTCACAGTCACCTCTGTATCGTGAACTTATCATCACCGTGAAAAACCTGTTGTAATTATTTATGATTCCTTCACACATCCATTCCGTGAAGTTAAAAGTTCAGTGAAAATGTCCATTTTCCTTACACCGTGAAATTTTGCTACCGTGAAAATAAAGTGAATTGCAGTATTTATTATTAGCAACAGCACTGCTATGTTCGGAACTCTCACCTTTTTGTCGTCTGAATCATCATCGTCATCATCACGTCGTCTTCCCACACGTGGCCCAGCGCGATGACGACCTTCAACGTCCACCTCCACGCCGGAGTCATCGCCATCACCGTCGGGATCCCCGCGACCCCGCCTGCGCGGCCGGGGGCCGGCGGAGGCGCTGTCGTCTTCCTCGTCCCTCTTGCGGCGGAATCGGCGCGGTCTGTCGTTGCCGCCATCATCCTCTGGATCCCCATCTACAGACAGATAGATGCATGTTTGAATAGTTTCATCAGGTTGGTAAGTCACCAAACCTCTTGTATAAAGTGCACTGACAAATGGGCAAAACAGATATGAAAATTATACTGTAGTAACTGTTATAACTGTAGTTTCATACCTTATTACATACATTTCAGGTGAGTAAATAAAAGTCCTCCATCAGAAAAAATTATATAATAGGGTCAATGTACATTTGTATAAGGCCATGTTGATTTGATTATATGGAGACATCCTTTGGGAACCTCAAAACTGTGTGCGAATAAAAAAAGTTTGGCAAAAAAAAAAAGTTGCCTTCATTATGAAATCTATGCGGTCAGGAAGGTTAAACAAAACTAAACACACAGTGTATGGTGTACCAAAATATAAGTTCTTCATTTTTGTTCTTTCAAAACTTCTTCAAATAAAGAAGAACTTGTAAGCGAACTCCTGCTCTGGGCACCAACTCATGGGCACTCCTGTGTCGGGCGACCCCGACGGACCTACATAGACCAACTTGCTGGGGATGTAGGGGTGAGGTCTGAAGATCTAGACCAACTAATGGCAGACCATGACGCCTGGAGGGAGAGAGCAACCTTAGTCCGGGCAAGCCGCCCGATATGATGATGATGATGAAAACTTCTTTGACTTTGGAATTGACTTTGGCATTCTTCAATATTAGTATCTGTTTTCCGAAACATTTTTTGTCAATTTACAGTTATATATTTTCTCATTTTGCAGCTGCTTTTTGTGATTTACATTTTGACCGAAACCTTTTTTTTTGTTGGAAATGGATGAAAATTTATGTACGCGTCATCCATATAATCAAATCAACATGGCCTAATAGCCTGTCTGGTTTGAACTGAACTGTGCATGTGAAACAAGGAAAGGAATAACATAAACTGCCGGCCCTGGGACTCGAACCTACGCCGTCCGCGGGCGCCGGATCACAATCTCACACGCAATAACCACTAGGCTAAAAGGTCGCGACCCCATAGGCTGAGCAGTTGGTGTGGTGCTATCACTGTTACATGATAGACCCTGTTACACATGCAACATTGAGGAACATGTGTGTGACAGCTGACCTGGTTCATCCTTGCGATGCCTCCTGCCGCGGCGTGGAGGTCCCTCTTCCCGACGGTCAGCATCCTCGGCCTTTCTCCGAGGAAGGTGTGGGCCCATCTTCTCTGCAACTTTCTCTTTCTTCTTCTCTTCTACCTCTTCTTTCTTCTGCACTGTTGCCTACATGGGATACAGACACAGTCAAGCCTTTTGCTGCTGATCTGATATACACCAATAAATTCTATTCTTTAGTCCCTTTGTCTTGCAAGTACATGTATGTTTGAAAGCCTTTTGCTGCTGATCTGATATGCTAGATGCTTTCAGACAGGAACGCTATTTCTTAGGTGTAACAATTATCTAAATACGTACTAAGTCTTGCAAGTACATGACTGTATGTCTTAAAAGGCTGCCTTCAAATGTACATGTCTTTTTCTGGAAATTAGTACAAGCAAGCCAACTAACCTGCCGTGCCGTTGAAGTTGCTGGTTCCTCTTCAGGAGCCTGTTTTCTTGTGACTTTGACTTGCTTTACCTCAGAGATGGTGGTTGGAGGGGTGGTCTTGACTTCTGTTTTTCTTGTCTTCTCCTGCTCCAGAACCTCATCACAGTGTGAAGGTACAGGCTGTTGCCCTGCATAGCTGCAGACTGGGTCCGGTGATTCTGGCTGGACTGGTGGAGGGGCTCGCACCTCTTCATCTTGTCCACGGTGATCCTCCCGCTGTCGTTGCTTCTCTTTCTGCCGCCACCATCCTCGAGTTTCCTTGACTCCCTTGTTTAACACCTGTCGCATCTGCTTCCAAGATTCCTTCACAGACAGCTTCACATCCTTGAGGTTTTCCCGGACCGTCTTGCTGGCTTTCTTGAGGTTCTCTGTCACTGTCTTCTTGGCCTTCTTCAAGCTGTCCTTCATGGATTTCTTCATCGACCCAATGTCATCATCCTCACTGTTCAAAAACTCTTGAGAATAACTGTGCACTGTCTCAAGGGTGTCCTTTAGGGTCTCGCCAACACCTTCAACTGTGGCCTTTGTTGCCTCTGCGAACTCTTCTGACGTGACCGTTGTGATCGTATCTGCCACAGTGTCCTTCAGAGCCTTGATGGCTGACTTGACCTGCTCTGTGTATGTAGAAAAGTTTGCAGACTCAGTGTGGTTCTTCAGCTGTTCGAACTGTTGTCTCAGTGCCTCTGTGAGATTGAGGAAAGCGTCCTCTCCAAAGTTCTCCGTGTAGTCGGACACGTTGATAGAAGGGATAAAGGCATGGATACAGGAGAAGAAGTCTGGACCTGTTCCATTCCTGGGATCCTTCTGCTTCTCCTGTTGGGAAGTGTACAGCTCCTGCCACCTGTTGGATTGGGTACGTTCAACGTTCAGCTGTTGTTCCAGATTCACCATCTTGTTCTGCAGGGCCAGGATCCTTTCCTGTAGACTTTCCTCTTGTTCTTGCTCTGCCTTCTGTTGTTCTTCAAGCTGTGAAACCAAATCTGCCATTTTTTGCTTCAGTTCTGCATTTTCCAGAGTGGCCTCCGTCAGCCGGTTTCTCAGCTGTGTGTTTTGTGCGTCCTTACTCTGTGTGTTCTCTACAGCCTGCTGTTTCGCCTCTTCCGTCTCTGTTTCCAGAGAAGTTATCTTGCCGGCAAGGTCACTTCGCTCACTTTCAAGCGCTTCGATCTGACCTTGGAGCTCAACAAGGGCTTGATTTGTTTCTTCCGATGCCTGTTCCTCAGAAGCAAGTTTTGTTTTCAAGTCTTCGTTCTCAGTCTCCAAAGAGGTCACTTGGACTTTCCATTTCTGGGATCTTTGACGGGAATCGTTGAGCTGGTTTCTTAGTCTTACTAAGTCTTCTCCTAGCTGGTCAAGTAGAGCAACATGGGACTTCTGTAACAACATTGAAACACATTCATAATAGAGACCTGGAGTAAGTGGGCTTCACTTGGGAAGGAGTGAGCAGGCAGGCTCTGGACAGAAGAGCGTGGAAAGCAGTGGTGGCCTGCATCGTCAACAGATGAAAGCGGAGACAATGATGATGATGATAATTGACTTCAATCACAAATATTTAATTACAGTATCCATTATTGTGATATAAAAAAGAACTAATTCATATGCATATTGATTACAAGGTTGTCCTGTAAAACTAAAATAAGAAGGTCATTTGGTTTAACTTCATTTGAATTAAGATCTACTCAAAATTTTCAGTAAGAGGACATTGTTGTGGTGACTTCAGAAAGATTACATCTACCATATACCCAAATTTCACTTGGCTGCAATGGTCACTTTTCCCGTAGGACAAGCCAAAAGCTATGTGGAAAATACAGTGCTCCCTCAACATTTTCCGCATATCCACTTAGTACTTACTAGACTAAGTGATAATACAGAAACAAACCTTGGTCATCTGCTGCACAAGGTCGGTAGAATCATCCAGCTTGTACAGACAAGACAGGAGCTCATCCTGCATCAGCTTCAGCCGTTTCACCTGCCTGTTCTTCAGCTGCGCTGCCAGGTGGCTTTCACGGGAGGAGCCTGTGGTGTGGGGTAAGGTATGAGGCTGTTAACAGCTGTGGTACATACTAATTATAGTTTTTGAGGTCACATCACTCACTCACTTAGCCTGGGTACCCTTCTCCATTGTTACTGCTGGCTCAATGTTTTAGCTTGCATATAAGACAACGTGAGCGAGTGAAAATATTGAGCCAGCAGTAACAATGGAGGATGGTACCTAGTCTATCACTCACTCACTCTTTCTCCCAAAAATTGGGCTATTACAATACTGTATTACAATTTCTGCAGAAGACTTTACAACACTTAGGTATCCATACATTCTTTGACCATCATTTGACATTGCGGATACTGTAAATTGTTTTATGTTTGCGGTTTTCACGGCAAACGTTTCACCGCAAACTTAAAACCACCGTGAACATTTTTGTTCAATACTGTAGCAGCATATGACTATAGCGCTGCCGCAAACTTAAAACCACCGCCAACACCCAATTTTTGCCTTAGCGTGAAATAAAAACCACGCGAACTTAAATGCATTCTACAGTATCATTCATCGTTTGCAAATTTCCCAATAAAAAACAACTCTTAAACCGTGCAACAAAACCAGTCTGACCCAGTGCATCCCCAATAGCGATGCTGATGGAGATGATGAGAGCCAGGAGGATGGTCCAGTTCAGAATCATGGTCAGGTTCCAACTGTCGTCCTTCCTCCGATCCTCACGCTCGGACGTGCGATGTTTCCTCCTCGGAAGTTCTACGGGACGGGCGGTGAAGTCCGAGTCGTCTCCGTCGGTGGCAACAGACTCCGTCTCGTTGGCGTTTGTGTCTACTTCTACAGGCACGGAAAGAATCATGACAGTCACTATATGATTATGATATGGGCCTGTTCCAAATAAAGCCACAATGCAGAAATTCAGCAGAATTGTACTATAAATATAGGATAGAAGAACTTTATCGCACGACAATTGTACATGGTACAAAGTATGGCAAGAATTCGTAAAAATAATACATAATAGAAGTATAGAATAAAATTTAACATCCTAATTATATACTAATACAATACAATTTACGTAAGAAAGAGAAAGAAAGGGCTAGCATACGTTTTGATATAGTGTAACAGTTATAATCGAGTTGGTTTAATCATTAGTTTCGGCATTTTTCTAATGTGAAAGCAGTCTTTTATATACAATTTTCGCATTGTGGGGATTGTTGCATTTAAATATATACTCAAAACGGTCTGTAGCATTGAGACTTTTCAAACTTGTACTTGTTTTGAGAAATGTGAATAACTTATTATGTAAAACATCATATCTAGAGCATTCCATGGCAAAGTGAAATTCATCTTCAATTTCCATTGGACAAGATGGGTAGAAGTTGAAAGAAGAAGCAGGTTTTTCTGACAACGAAATGTGTTGTGCAGAGAAATTATCACACATAATTAGGTTTAAGACATATCTTTAGTTATCATTTAACAACATTTAGTTCCAAAAGAAACAAAAGGAGAATCATGCCATAGATATATCACAAAAGAGAGGAAATTTCTACAAGAGAACATTACATTCCTACCAGCAGCTTGTTTGTTTTTGTCACCACAGACACCATCTAGACAGGAAAAGCCCTTAAGAAAACCATTAGGCAAAGAAGTAGGTGTTAGGGTTTGACCATCGTCATGGCGATCCAGGTCCTCTACAGCGTTGGGGTCGATGGTGACAAAGTCTGAGTCCGTATCCGTAGTGACAGGGCGTGGTGACTCCTCGCTGGTAGGTTCCAGAGACATGATTGGTGGGTCGTCCTGCAAGATGGAAAAGGCAACAATGATCTCAGACATACATGAAATTGATTTAGAGATTTTGTGAATGTCTTGCTTTATTCATTACCATACATCTCTTTACCTTTCTTTTTTTATACATCTCTTGCAAATTCTGTCAATACCTTTTCCTTCCAGCCTACCTGACCGAATTTGGACTTGTGCTATTAGCCAATCTTCCCATCCTGTCGGTCTCTGATTTCACCTTCATCCACCTCACATCCTGCCACTCTCCTCCATTCAAATAACTACAGACACACACCAAGTCAAACAAACACAGAGACGCACGGAGGTAAAAAGATATACCCACTCAATGACTTAGTTGTGGTCTTATGCATATAGGAATATAAGATTGAATGATTATCATGTCACGAGTTCAATGTAAATATATAACTTCAAAATGTAAAATTTCCAGTAGCTTGTACCATAGATTTATCATGTGGTCCAATACATCTAGCATTTAAAAAGTATCTGTATTGAATATTGCCAGTATTTTCTTCTGAAGGAAAAGCTTGTACGAATGACATCTTACCCACTGTTCCACTGCATCGTCGTCCTGCACAATCCCACTGTCCCCCCTGGTCAGCCTCTTGCCCTCCCTCAGAAGGATTTTTTGTACGGGTGTTTTCTGATCTTCCGAAGCAGATGCACCTTCTGTAGGAGCTACATCCTCTGCAGGAGATACATTGTCTGTGGGGGCTGCATCATTTGTAGAAGTTACATTTTCTGTTGGAGATGCATCTTCCGGTACGGGTTCTTCTATGGTAGGTGGTGATTCTGGTGGCTGAGGTGATGTGTCTTCTGTTGGGCATAGAATAACAACAGAAACCATCATGATATTTCTATGCCAATGAAGGTTAGACATCCAGGTAAGAAGATATGCCAAATAACAGTTACTCAAGCAAGTGGATATAATTTTGGAAACGGTCTGATGTTTGTCTTTGTGGCCAGTGTCACTGACGAAAGGTACATGTAGTGGAGTCTGACCATTTCCAAAATCATATGCGATTTTTCAACTTATCGGGCCAGTTTCTTTGGCTGGGCCGCTGAGATCTTGTAACCGCTGTAACGGCGGTTACAGTCCCCCAAGCAGATACGGTGCCCCAAGCAGATACGGCCCCAAAGCAGTTACGGCCTCCAGCCAAAGAATCTGGCCCCGATAAGTTGAAAAATCGTTGTGGGGAAGACTGCAACGGAGGCTAATCCAATTGCTTGAGTAACTGTTCTTTGGCACATAATGTTTCTAGTCTAGCATTCTCAAAACTGTTTACTCGTGGCGAAGACTGCAACGGAGGCTAATCCAATTGCTTGAGTAACTGTTATTTGGCACATAGTATTTCTAGTCTATCATTCTCAAAATTATTTACTATTTCCTTGAACATTTTTAAATTACTACAAGAGGTTGAAACAGAGACTAACCTTCTTCCTTTGCTTCTTCCCCCTCACTGAATGTGTCCATGGCAACAAACTCTGAAGCACTGCCATTTTGAGAGGTGCTTAAACTCTGCTGGGAATAAGAATAGTGTCTTTTGTGACAAAAATTGTTGACTGGACGGAACAGGGTCTCAGAAATCAACCACATAAAAGACACGATATATAACATACAGCTCTGCGCGTGCGAGTAATATTTTACAAATACCAACCTCTGCATAGCTGGGATCTATGGAATTCTCTGAAACTAAATACATAATATAACTATTTGGCGCGCTCCTGAAGCGTCACCAAAAATTGGCAATTCTATTCTTCTGTATCCTATCACAACAAATGACAATGGAGTCACTATAGCTTCTACAAAACACAAACTAAGTAAGGACAACAACAGTTGTCTTGCCATAAAAACTATCCATACACAATTTACATTTGAGGGACATTTGCATGCGATCCATAGTGACTTAGATAATTGTTCAACCGGTTTTTCCAGTTACCATTGGCATTATTTTATGCAAATAGCAGGAATGTGCAAAAATGGCCAATGCAATTATGCCATTCCATTCATAATGGAGTGAATGGGAAATGGTTTGGGGTTTCAGAATTTTATGCATTATCCCTGAAATAAGCCATTAATCGTGATGCTAATAGCTGGAATCTACTGTAATTTCATTGCTCGTTAAAACATCTCATCCCTGATTAAAGTCATCACTATAATCTATTTATCACTGTAAGGTTTTTGGTTATTTGTTATGTAAAGATTAAGATTTGCATCTTACCAACATGTCATCTTCATCATCGTCCATCAGGGACCAGCCGGACATGTGTCCCTCGCTGTCACTGGTGTGACTGCTGTCAGTCATGTCTCCTGAGCAGGAAAGAAACACAGAAACTAACATCATACATTGGGGTTCTCAGAAAAGGCAGG
This sequence comes from Branchiostoma lanceolatum, assembly GCF_035083965.1. NCBI lineage: Eukaryota > Metazoa > Chordata > Leptocardii > Amphioxiformes > Branchiostomatidae > Branchiostoma > Branchiostoma lanceolatum. Next base: position 8,386,676 of record NC_089723.1, on the reverse strand, counting down.
CTACCCTACCCTACCAGGCTACCCTACCAGGCTACCCTTTCTTGGCCCCCAAGGGTATGCATCTGGGCTTGGCCTGTAATGGGATTTCCTAGAGGAAAACTGTCAATGGCAATACCAGCTGTGGGTGGATTTGAAGGAAGGCAACAGATAATTACATGTACATTGCTGAGGGATGGGGTGGGGGAGCAACTAAAGAAAATAACAGCACAAACAACATTATACATTGTAAAAACACATTCACAGATGAATTCTACTATACGCCAAATCCCCATGCATAGCCTTGAGGCCCAGAAAGGGTAGTCTGGCAGGGTAGCCTGGCCTGGTAGGGTAGCCTGCCTTTTCCACGAACCCTCGTACATTGTGGGGTCATGTGGCGTAATAATGGCAGAGCGTTTGGCTCAGAAACAAGTGGTCCCGGGTTCGAATCCTCTCATGTCACCGATATTGTGCCCTTGTGAAAGGTACTTTACACGACTTTCCTCACTTCACTCAGGTGTGAATGGGTACGGTAGCGCACCAGCCTGACTTTGGTTGGGGAAGGTCGTATTGAGGTCAATGGCAACGAATGGCTGCTGCCTAGACCCTTGCGACAGTTCCACAAAATGCAAGTGTGAAGCAAATATGTATCTGTTGCCCATGTGTATTAAGTGTAAACCCTGCACCAATTCAGCTGCCATTGCACTGGTAATTTCTGACCAATAAAAACAGTCTGCAAAGATCTAACAGCATGCAAGCAATCGCTGTTTTGTTTACATCCAAAATATTGAACGACTGGTAGGCAAAATGACGTTAAAAGCAGATTAGGTTACTTATCAATATCTAAATTAGCAGATTAAATTATCAATCACCATGTAGATTAATATTTTGCATTCCATCTGACTTTTGCCTCACTGCGTCACTGTGACATTACCACGATTGCTTGAAGTTGTATTCTAAATGTTGAGAATAACTTTGTACAGAAAAGTTTCTAAATAGGGATTGGGATTGACCAAAGACATTGACCCCTTGGATTGACGTCATTGCCCAATGGTCATCACAGCAGCTGATTGGTAAGTAGCATGTCTGGGTTGACAAAAGGGTCACGTTTGTAACGTCACTTATCAATCATCGATGTGCTTGCATGTAGCATGAGCACGGAGACTCAGACTAAAAGAGGAAAAGTTATTTGGGTTGGGTCACCACAGGGACTATGCAGGAACTAGATATTAAGCCTACTGAGCTCCTTCGTCACTCAACTGTTGAAGAGATACAATATGATTTGCAAAAGGAGATCGAAAATTTTTGCTTGGGCGTGTTTATGTACTACTGACATTGTAAATTTTCACAACATGATAAACGTTAATTACGTTACCTTACCTTAAATGTCTTTTTAAACACTGTCGCGAGAGAGTTATAGTGGTGTGACACTTTTACAATCATGGCTGCAATATGCTGCAGAAAATGTTAAAGGACATATTTCTGGCTTGTTTTTGTTGGCTGCAAAACATTGCAACAGTACATGCATGCATGCACAGTATTGTATGGCGGCAACCGTTGCGTCACGAGAAAATATGCGGGAGCTTACCTCGGGGTTCCCGCCGTTGTTCTCGGCCAAACGGCCTCTATGTTCGGTGACAGTTTGCGTACGATGTTCCTGAAAACCCAGGCTTGCTAGAAATGACTCAGCGTAGACTATAACCTGATGAAATACTCTATAAAGACACGTCAGCTCAACCTACTGCGTACCAAGAAGACGATGGTTCTTTGTTGTTATTTTTGGTACGCGCCAGTCACATGGCCCCAGCTGGTCGTGACGTCACGAAAATATGAACCAATCACAGACCGCGCTGACGACCAATCAGTTTTGCACCCGTACTCTTGCAGCCAGGCGGGCGGGATCTTTATTACCTTTGCCTTGAAGGTTATATTTTACTTTCGCCAAATGATTCAAACCTTTATCACTGGTGTAATATGAGAAAAAAGCTATCAGATTTGTGGTTTAAAAAAAGTTTGTCTGTAGAGTTGTATTTTATCATATCTAGATGAGCTTTTGTGTGTGTCTGCGAAAAGTAATATTCACGCAAGAACGTGAATTTTCCAACGTGCCTGCTAGGAGCACGTTTAACTCATACAATGTAGATAGACCGCTTTATTACAAGACAGTTCAAATAGAGCTGATGCAACTGTGTCAATCATGTATTAGAGATTTTCTGGGGAAACAAAAAAATGCGGCAAGACTATACAATCATCCACACCAACTTTGATAATGATAATCAATGGTAAGTCCTTAAAAAGTTCCGTTTTCTTCATATCTTGCCCCCCATTTTTTGTTCTCTGAAATAACCAAATTTAGAATAGAAGTCATAAAAACAATCATGATAAAAAATTATCTGTAAGAATGTTTCCCAAGATGTAATGTTACTAGCCTGGGTGCAATCCTATTTCTACCGGGGCTCCTACACTCGCTACCCTAGGGTAGCGAGTGTAGGAGCCCCGGTAGAAATAGGATGATAATATAATGGCTATAATGTTACTGTATTTTTTTCATGTTCCTCCCTCCGCCTTTGTATCGTTTTTTGTTGAGATTATTTTCCTATGACGCTGTGGGTATAATTGCTGGCAAAATAATCTCAACAAAAAACGATACAAAGGCGGAGGGAGGAACATGAAAAAATGCAGTAACATTATAGCCTGGGTGCCATCCTTGGGCATAATTTGTGTATATTTCTTGACATACACTTTCATTTTCCGTTCCCGTAAACAGCCCGGTCGGGTCCCGGCTTGGAAATGTGACCGTAGCATTAGACAGCATCCATTGAGCACCGGCCGGGAAAGACTCGAACCGGAGAGCTTGAGAAAGGCTACTCTCCATGCAGAGGTTAACTCCGGCTGGTCTTTGACGTGATTTTTATATAATAATCAATAATAATAATAATTGATAATAGTAATAATAATAATAGTCTTTATTGCATATTCCTGCCCAGATGGGCTAAATACACAGATGACCACATGTGGTCTATAAGAAGCATAATGCAAAACATGCGTTGATAAAGTGCTACATTCTAACATTGAAACAGACAAACTGTGTATAATAACAGTTAGGCGTTTTTGTCGGGCTCTCTATTTTATTCCGTTTTCGCTTTGTCGCCAAGCAAAGTTTGTCGCCAAGCAAACTTTGTCCTAAAAGGAAACGGGAAAAATAGAAATCCCTACAAAACGCCAAGAATCACGTAAAAAAAACAGCCGGAGCCGAACCTCAGCTTTGAGAGTAGAGAAAGGTTTAATAATAATGATAACCTTTATTGTACATTCATGCCCTATCACGGGCTAAGTACAGGCATATAGATACAAAATACATGGTAACGTTCATATAATGACACTGACAGGATTTCTAATACCAATAAAACCTCCTTGCTAATACTAATCTAAAACAACGGTTCTTAAACTACTCTAATTCATAGGTTTGGCTTCTTCTCGTCTCTTTGTGATGTTAGAAATATAAGTTGAGATGGACTTGTTTGATATTGTATAGTCAAAACGCATAATAAAAATTAATGAATTTCTCCACATTAGTTTGGAAACGTTCCCATAATATAATCAAACAAAACATTTCTATCGTTGCTATATAAACTACAATCTACAATAAAGTGGACTTCTAGTTACAAAATTTACAAATTCTTTGCTCCAGAGGTGTGCGGTTCTGATTCGATACGCATTTTATGACAGCTGATTCGTAGTACGATTTTGCCTTTCTACATCTACTTGGAGACTAGCTCAGTAGCGACCCCTAGCGGCGCGCGGCGCACTGCAGCCGGGCCTGTGACATCTATCCCAGCATTCTTTGAACTCCAGTAATCCAAGATGGTGGGTTCAGATCGTTGTTTCTTGTTCTACGTCTTTGTACCACGCATTTCTCCGCTAAACCTACGCTAATTCGACGTATCAGACGTCAAAAGGTAGCCTCTCGTGTCATATTTATGTTCCTTCTCTTCTAGGGCGACTTTTTGAAGGGACTGCCGTCGTATAACCAGACAAATTTCACCCGGTTTCACAGCGACTCCGGCGTCAAAACGACGGTAAAACAATATCCTTCTATAGTGGTCTTGTTGTATGTGTTATTTCGAGGTAGTGTGACAATTTAAATCTTTTAGAGGTTAAGCCACCATACGTGGAGACTATAGAAGATTTGTACGCTACCCGTTTCAGAGTGATATGTCGGAATTTGTTGTTTGTACGCCATTTCTAAAAACCCACTCTCTCTAGCCCCGCCCCATGGCCTACTGACACATTTCTTCTGCATTATGCAATCATACATCGTTACAAATGAATTTGTGAGCATTTGACTTCAAAGTGAATTCTATGACAGTCGGAAGACTTTCAGATGTGTAGAATGTGATTATAGTGTTTCTTACAATCATACATTACATGTTAAGATCTACTGACACATTTTTCCTGCATGCTGTCTCTTGTTATGCAATCATACAAATTATGAGCCTTTCTCTTCAAAGTGAATTCTCAAACGTATGACAATCGCAATACCTTTAGATGATACCCCAAAATATGTAATGATAGTGTTTGTTACAATCAAGTGTGCTTAGATTTTGTAGTCAAATCATTACTGTGAAATCTCTTTGTACGAACACATCCACTTCTTTGTGTTACTTTATAATTTGCCTGGTCCCAGACAGTGATAAGTACTCTTCAGGTCTAATCAGCACAGTGATGAGACTCTCCACCCTATTAATTATGTATTATAATATATGAATAACGATGTGACTAATAATAGTAATTTCTGGTATAAAAAAACAATGTACTAAGTAAAGGCAATTCCTCTAAATGTCTAAATGCTATCTTTTCAGAGTCGGAGACCACAAGTATATCTCCCTACCACTGACCATCCTTCAGAACAAGGTAGGTTTGTATACTGTTACTGTACCCAAGGAGGTTGAAATACTTGCTGTACCGTATACGTAGCTTACTAGTATATCATGGCAAATGAGTTGCCATATTTTTTAATCACAGGCCATGTTGATTTCATTATATCACGGATGACAATATTATGCTCTGAGAATGCCAAAACTGAGGCGAGCATGCGAATAAAAAAAAAAGTTGAAAAAAAAATGCATTCATTATGAAATCTACATGGTCACTCAGGAAGAATGAACAAATTAATAAACACACAGATTCTTCATATTTTTTTCTTTCACATCTTCTTCTTTGACTTTGGAATCTGCTTTGTAGTTAAGCATACTATGACATGACTATCTGTTTCCTTAAATATTTTTTTTTTGATTTACAGTATGGTTAAAAATTTATTTTATTTTGGAAACGGACGAAAATTGATACGTGCGGAAGTCATCCATATAATCAAATCAACATGGCCTTATGGAAAGATAATGTTAACTGATCACATTGCTGGAATCACCTTTCCCCTATGTTACATGTATATCAAGGAGGTTTAAATAAGATTTAACGTTAACCTCCTTGGCTATATTCAGATATATAGTATGTTGGCAAAACCATTCTAAAACCAGTTGATATGTCTTTAAAGTATGATAACATTTGTTCAATCTATAATCATTTCAATTAATCAATCAATAATTCAGTCTTTTTTTTTTTTTTTTAATCTTTCTTTATTCACGTTTTAACAAAAACAAAGAAAAGCATGGCAGTTTACAAAACAAAACAAAGCACATGAGATACCACAAAATCAAAACATAAAATCCGGGAACAAAATAGTTGGTACAGAAACCCCTAATGCCCATATATAATACACATATATACACATATACCTATATATTTAGAGAGATATGCATACATACATATATATATATATATATATACATATAGATCTCACAAAGATGCATACATATAATAATATTTGCATACATATAATAATATAGATGCATACATATAATAATATACATATAATAATAGATGCCTACATATAATGATATAGATGCATACAAATAATAATATATAATATTTATTCACAACGAACAATTAAATTTCCATCATTTGTCAAGAAAAAACTGTATTGAATTTTCCCCACTTCCCCCTATGTTTATGTAATTTTCCTTGTCTGTTTGCAATATTCAATTCTAATTTATAATAGAAGGAAACAAAGGATATAAAGGCTGGTAAATTCAATGAATAATTGCGATGTTTAAAGACAAATATCTTACCAAGCAGAATAATAACATTCGACAGAACCGGGCAACGATCACTTAAGATACCGAAAATTATACTAAGTGCATTAATATGCAAATGAATATCAGTGATTTCAAAGAACCAGTCGTCCACCTGTCTCCAAAAATGTGCAGTTTTATGACAGTTCCAAAATAGGTGGACAACCGTTTCTTCTTCCTCTTTACAGAGACTACACAAGGGGGAGTCTATCAATCCCCATAGATATAGTGTTTTGTTACATGGTAAAAATTTGAATAACAATTTGTACTGAAACATACGGCTATAGGAATCTATGGATATTTTATAGGGCAAACTATACACATCACGCCATGGTAGCGGGGTGTCAAAATATTCTTCCCATGAAAATTTAACTTTTTCAGAAGTTCCCCATAAGCTGGCTTCATTCATGAAAAATAGGTAGAGACATTTATTAATTTTACAGTTTCGAAGCCAGCCTATGTTTCTACACACAGGGAGACATACAAACAAACTTGGAGAGTTCTGTTTCAGCATGGCTTTCCAAATAGAAGGGATAGCCGAAATAAGTTGGTTATATTTGAATTCGGAAAATACATCCCCAAATTTTTTGATCAGATCATTATATGATAAGAACCTATTTTCTAAGTCCAAGATGTCATTTACAAAAACAACCCCCCTACTAAGCAATACCTGAGAAAAAAATGGTTTTCCACTGACAGTTATATTTGAATTTAGACATAAAAGCTGTTGTTTTACCTCAACCGCCCCCTCGGGTGGTCTAAGTTGGAACCTCAACCAAGCCTGTATTACATGCGTAAAAAAGGTACTTATAGGTGATCTTTTTCCCATAAGAGATTCAAAATCCGCATTTTTAAGCTGAGAAAAAGGAAACAAGTTTGTGCGAAATATAGAACTAGATAAGAAGATAAGCTTGGAGCAAAACCAATCCTTATTCAAGTACAGTTTTGGTAACCAAGAGCCTTTCAAGGTTAAATCTACAGCCCGCAAGTTTCTAAGCTTTAGCCCCCCTTGTTCATAAGCAGCATACAATGTTTTCCTTTTAACCCTCTCGGGTCCATCTCCCCATAGAAATTTAAAAATCTTTTTCTCATATCTATCAAAGAAGGTAGGGGGAGGGGACGGAAGAGAGGTTAGTAGAAATATAAATTGAGGTACAATTAAAGTATTGACCAAAATGATTTTGCCCATAAGGGTTAAAGATTTAGATTTCCATAGCATTAGTATCTTGTCAATCTTTACAAATTTTCGATCAAAGTTACTTTCTATGATATCAGAAAAAAGTACTGGAATATGAATTCCAAGAATGTCGACAGGACCATCTGTCCAAAGTATTGGTAAAGAGCACGGTAAATAAAAGTTTGTACCATTTAACGAGCCAATCCTCAATATTTTGCATTTATCAAAATTAGGGCATAATCCTGATAATAAGGCAAAATTTTCTAAATCGTTGACCAATGCATACAGACAGCCAAGTTCTGGAGTAAGAGGGAAGTTGGAATCATCCGCATATTGAGAGACTTTAGATTTAATTCCAAAAGTATCTAAGCCTTTAATTTCTATGTTATTTCTAATTTTTATAGCGAGCAATTCAACTCCTAAGATAAAAAGATATGGAGATAGGGGGCAGCCTTGTCGAACTCCGCGGGACAGGTTAAAAGACTTAGAGATATAACCGTAATTTATAATTTTGCTAGAGATATCGTTATAAAGAATTTCTATCCATGTTATAAAAGATTTCCCAAACCCAAAGTATTCTAGTGCTTTTACAATAAAGTCTAATCTAATAGTATCGAAGGCTTTTTCAAAATCTGCAATGAAAATTAAACCGGGCAATTCATTTCTCTCATAATATTCCATAATTTCTAAAATTCTCCGTATGTTATCGCTAATACAACGCCCCTGTAAAAAACCAGTTTGGTCATAAGATATCAAATTAGAAATAACATGTTTCATACGAAGGGCGAGACATTTGGATAACACACGTGTATCACAATTAAGTAGGGTAATAGGGCGCCAATTCTTTATATATGAAGGATCTTTCTCCTGTCCCGAAGGATCCTGCTTAAGTATCAACGAAATAAGGCCTACTTTTTGTGTGTCAGATAATTGATTTTTTCCGTAAGAAAAGTTAAAACACTCTAGCATGGGCTGCTTTAAACAATTAAAGAAAGTTTTGTAAAATTCTATCGGGAGCCCGTCGAGACCCGGAGCTTTCCCGGAGGCAAAAGAAGTAATTGCGCTCTTCAATTCTTTTTCAGTTATTAATCCTTCACATTTTTCACGCTGCTCAGCAGATAAAGAAACAGGTTTCGATTTAGGAAAAAAAGGTTCAAATATATCCTGATCTATTGACATAGGTGGTTCCTTAAATGAATAAAGGCTATGATAAAAGTTGGCTTGTTCCTCAAGAATATGCAACGGATTAGTTTTAACGTGCCCATCTGCTGTGATAAATGTAGACATATTTTTCCGAGCTTTGTCTTTGGTGACTAAGTTCATAAAAAATTTAGTACATTTTTCTCCTTGTTCCATCCACTTGGCTCTTTTGCTGGCGATTATATTATTAGATTTTATTTGATACAACAATACTAATTCTTGTTTCTTTTCCTGTAACTTATCGAATATGTTTGCATCAGAACGAGTATCTAGCTCCTCTTGCAGGCTGCAGATTTCACTTGTTAAGGAAAGTTCCGTTTTTGTACGTTGTTTATATTTCCAAGAAGAATATTTAATAATGTGTCCACGAACACAGCATTTAAAAGTGTCCCACACGACATGCGGATTTGCAGAACCCTCATTATAACGGAAAAAGTCTGTTATAAAATCTGAAGTTTCTTTAACGAAAACTGAGTCCCTTAATAAGTCTTGGTTAAATCTCCAATATCCTTTACCCCTGGGTATTGGTGAGGTTATAAGTGATAGTCCAATAAAAGAGTGATCAGATCTAAAACTATCTTCTATTCTAACGTTCTGTACGGAGGAAACTAACGAAAAGGAAATTAAGAAATAATCGATACGGCTAGCCTGGAAACGACGTCTCCAGGTGTATCGTCTTTCCGTAGTATTTTTGTGTCTATAAATGTCTAATAAGTCTAAATTTACACATAAAGAATTAATAGCTTGGCGAGATTTAGGGTGGTAATTGAAAAGTCGATGTCCGGTTCTGTCCATATCTGAGTTTAGAACAGTGTTGGAGTCTCCTGCGGCAACAATATATAATGTAGGATCAATGCAATTATGTATAGTTGATTCCAAGTTTGTGAAAAAAGAAGGGTCGTCAGAATTGGGGCCATATATATTAATCAAACAGAAGCGCATAGAATCTAAAGAAATATCCAACACAATCCATCGACCGGAGTTGTCACTCAAGGTCTGATGGATTGTGTAGGAGACACTTGCATTGAAAAGAATCATTACTCCTCTACTATTACTTAAGCCGTGGTTGAAAAATATTTGTCCCCCCCAGTCTGACAGCCATTCTGTTTCAACAGACATTAAAGAGTGGGTTTCTTGTAGGCAATAAATATGACAGTTTTTATCTTTTAACCATGTAAATATTTCATTTCGCTTCCTGCGGTCACCCAGTCCATTACAATTATAACAACCAATATTAACTTTAGGCTGGGTCATGGAAAAGGTATATTATAATATATATTATATAGAAATGAAAAAGGAGTGGGCGACCACAGGAAGCAAAAATTTAACTTCAACACACAATGCAAAGTACTTATGTTGTATCTAGTAGGCAATAGGGGTTTGTCAACACATTTACATTTAATAAAACAGAGACACAGATTGACATGCCATGCACATAATGAAACATGATCCATGAAAGTATCTATCTTTCTACTACAAAGCAACTATTCAATGGTCTACTTATCTATTCTCTAATTACTTTAGAAATACAGGAGTCCACAACTAATAACAACAACTAAAACGCCAAGGTTCACTATACTGATATGTGCTATTCTCTACTTCCATGCCAAGAGTAAGAATACACAACATATCCATAAAACTAATGTATATGATATTAAGTCATTTTGCGACAAGGAAAAGGAAACATCAGAGAACCTAGTAAATATCATAAGTAGTTTGTCCCTTCTTTGTTGCTTGAATGGTAAGCCAGGGACCAAAAGACACACACAAAAAGAACAAGAGAAGAGGCAATTCAGATTCGGTCTGTTCTCCTCTAAGCTCTAATTACTTTAGAAATACAGGAGTCCACAACTAATAACAACAACAAAAACGCCAATGTTCACTATACTGATATGTGCTGTTTTCTACTGCCTTGCCAAGCGTAAGAATACACAACATATCCATAGAACTAATGTATATGATATTAAGTCATTTTGCAACAAGGAAAAGGAAACATCAGAGAACCTAGTAAATATCATAAATAGTTTGTCCCTTCTTTGTTGCTTGAATGGTAAGCCAGGGACCAAAAGACACACACAAAAAGAACAAGAGAAGAGGCAATTCAGATTCGGTCTGTCTTCCTTGAAGAAGAAAAAAGAACTGAATCTCCTCTAAAGAAACTAAATCATGACTTTCTAGTGACTAGTGTAGCAATTAGTGAATAGAAATTCTACTCACCAAATGCTTCTTGTCCCTAATTATCAGCATCAGTACATGAAGTCAAGGGAAAACAAAAGAACCATCTGACCTCAGGGACAGTCAACCTCTTGTGCCAAGGGTTCAAAAACATTAGTCTTCTTGACCTCTGGTTGTAGCTCGGGTGACTGTGAAGCCTGTCGTTTAGCGAAGAACTTCCGGCGTTGTTGTGAGACAAACTCCCCCGGAATGTCGCTTGCCACGCCCTGCTCACCCGGTATGTCGGCTGCCACGCCCTGCTCCAAGTCCTGTCGGCTTGTCAACAACACCCGTCGGTCCCCACGTGTCGCCCAAATTCTTCCTTCGATGGTCACCCAAACAGCTGACAAGGGTTTGTTATCTGTTCCGTTCGAAACCAGCTGCTTGGCATGATGAAAAAGTGCCCTGCTAGCCGGGGACAGGTCAGGACGAACTGAGATGAAAGACCCTGCTCCGTTCTTCTTCCCTTTCAGGGCCTTTCTCGCCTCGTATACCTTCCTTTTGGCTAGGAATGTTGAAAACTTGACTATGATGTGTCGTCTTGACCCTTTGGCGCCCAAGTAGTGGATGTTGTCTATTTCCCCCGGCATGATTTTCACATGTAGGTATTCCTGAGCAAAATCAGCAAATTTAGCAGGAAGTTCTCTTTGGTCGTAATTATCCGGGAAGCCCCAAACACGCAAACAATTTTTCCTCGAGTACTGCTCGCTGTGGAACTGGCGCGCTTCCAGTGATTCGATCTTCTCCTGGAGGTTCTTAATCAACTCATCTTGAAACTTGAGTTTTTCTTCATGACCGCACAGAACATCCCCCATCTTTTTCATGTCACTTTTCATGTCGTCAATTTTCTCGTTCAGTTTGGTGAAGTTAGTTGCGTTTTCGGTCTTGAGTTCTTCTAACTTCGTTAATAGGGTCTCCATGATTACTGCAGTTCAATCTTGTAGAGACATCAAATAAAGTGACACTAAAATGTACTTACGACCATTGAAGTTGCACTACGAACGTTTAGAGCATGTTTCAAAAACTGAAAGGTGGTCCCGTAACGGCAAATTTGAGTGAAAACCGTCACATCGGCTCCGTTGTGAGTAGGAAAATTCCACTGGTACTCCGATGGCGGGAGAAACTACGTAGCCCTCCCACTCTGACAGCTTGGGTAGACAAAATCCAACGAAGTTCGTCGAATAAAGCAGCAAAAGTTACCGTTCACTGGTCAACAATGTTCCTGGTAGTGTTATGCACACATACAGTTGACGATTGAAGGTGGATGCTTGAATTTACTCCGGGAAATCTTGGTTTTCAAGGTCCAAGAACGGAGAGTGGAAAAAAAGCCGTGCTACGGGACGCGCCACCTAGCGATTCTCTAATTCAGTCTTATTACACTTATTTTCATAACAGTTATCACAACAGAGAAGACCAACATTCTATTGCGGTACCTACACCAACAGTGGGATAGAAAAGTAAGTGGAGCTTTTACTACGATGAGGTTGTAACTAAAACAACCAACGATACCTTTTTGTGATTGTACTAATTCGACAATTTATAGTTGTGCAGTGTTGGGATGAGGCAGACTGAGGCACGGCCAGTTTTGTAAAATTCAGAGTGTATGTATGTATTTGCCACAGGGTTCACACCATATTATCAGGATGTTATGACAGTAACTTAAGCCAGATGTATGTACTAGCACACTGTATATCACCGAGTCATATCAAGTTTTATTTACTACCTTTTTCTGACTTTAACTAATGTAGCTAGGATGATGTGTGACAATAATATTAGTTATCATTATTGTTGTCAATATTATCATTATTATTGTTATTATTGTTAGTGTTACGATTATTATTGTTACGTTTGGTTTGTTGAAATTCTGTTGGACTGGGATCACAAAGGAAATCCTGTTTCCCTCTGACCGTTTACACCATGATGTAATAAAGCTGAAATACATAAGATTTTAGATCCTTTTATTTTGTTTTCTACCGGTTAAATGAGATGGGATACTACTATATTGTCTCACATCCTGAATATGTATGAATGTTTGTAAAAAGAATATGAAATATCTCTGAGTTGTGGACTAAACGCACATCTATTCCTTCTTGTAGAATGCCCACAAAAAGAGGGACACCTCCAGAGCCAACCTAGACGATGACGACGGTGATGGTGACCTCACACCTCCTAAGAAAGTTCCCAGATTAGGACAAATGGAAGAGAGCAACAGCACATAAAACTTCACGTCCACAGGAGATTGGGAACAACAGAGGAAATGTCTACAAGCTGAGAGCCAAAGTCTCTATTGCTTAGCGCAGTGGACTGTCCAACATGTCAACTTTTGCAGGGTAGCTTCTAGTCCTGCATAGCTGCCAATTGCTTTTGATGGCTGTGGACATATATTTAACAGAAAGCCTTTAAAAGCATAGCGTTTCAATGTATGACACAGGAGCACAGGCTCATACAATTGACATATAGTTGACAGAACTTTATTATGTGCCTGACTTTTAATGATATCATCTTAGTAATCTTTTGGCTACAAGGCCTCTTTGATGGTTGAATCCATAAGTTAATGTCAAAGCAGAACAAACAGATATATATGCTATTTGGATGTATACACAATACCCAATCTTTTTAAAGGATTACAAGGCCATGGTTACTGTGGTGTCAAGAGAATTTGTACGAATATTATTCACCCTGAACCAAGGCATGTCTAATACTACATGTAGTACTATTGAGCATTGCGTCAGTACATTTAACCTCACTGGGAGAAATACCAACATAATTATTTTTAAAGATGAAAGAATTTGTTATGCCATGCCTGAATGGCCTTGGCTTGAATGAATATCTTTGAAAGACGTATATTAAGCGACATTCTAGTGCCATTTGAAAAGCAATGGTAAAAGAGAGCTAAAATGAATCTGTTTTAAACTGATTTTGTATGCAAATATTTAAAAACTTCAGTTCCACTAAGGAGCGTAAGCTTATTGTCCTTGCCTAAGATCCCACCTTTTTTCCTAAATTCTCTTTGTTTTAAGATATATACTGATTTGCTTTTACTTAAGTATGCCTTCTCATTACTAGCCCCTTGGTAGTAGATGTTTATTTTGTTCTGTTGTCTAAGAGAAACAAGAGAGGGCTTTTTGTTGTTTTAGAAATTCAAGTACATGTAATAATGTTTGGCAGTCAATCAAACTGCACCAAGATCTTAAGTTGAAAACCTATTTATGGGACCAGTGCTTTCTTTATCGGTTACTTACTACTTAATTATTGTCTGCATTACTTTTGCCATATCAGTTTGCAAGAGGAGTACAGCAGTTACTTAATATGTTGATAATTTATGATTTAAAGTATATATGTATTTATGATATGTAACATAATGTTGTTTTGATGCTTTTTTAAAGAGATATGTCTATCTAGTCATTTTCTTTATTGCTTTGGTTTAATGATGGCAAAATGGTATATTGATGGAAACCTTATTGTAATTATAGATATGCTTTAATATAAACTGTAGGTGTAGGACCAATAGTCATGTTATTATTAAGTTATGAAGACCACAAAAAAAATCTATATGTTTTCTGTTACAGTTACAATCTGACCTCTGTAGTGACTTACTGTAAATGCCTTGAAGTTTGCATGGTGTTTATTTCGCGGTAGGGAGAAAATGGAGTGTTCGCGGGGGTTTTAAGATCGCAGTTGAAACAATAGTAGCGCTACAGTCATAGGTGGGCAAAAAGTTTTGCGGTGTTTTTAAGTTTGCGCTGAAAGTTCACCGCCAAAACCGCGAACATAAAACCGCGAACATTTCTGCATTTACAGTATTTGAAAATGAGGGCCTGGGCACTTCTAGAGAATTTAACTTGGCTGCACCTTATTTCTGTTCGGTGAATCAATCGATATATATTCTATGATCCCTGTTAACGTGTTTGATACCTATTCCTATACATAATGTACCAGGGTAATTGAATTTGGCATAAGTTTGCAGGTTCTAAAGTTTGGTAATAAAGTACATGTACTTTCCATGTATTGCGTACCTGTTATTCATAAATTGGGGGTGATACACATACTTCATCAATAGTTTGAACTTTGTAGCTTTAGTCGCAGTAAGCAAGAATGAATGGTAACAAAGGTGTAAAATGGCCTACTTTCTGGGACTGCCACACAGCAATGAAACAAGAACCCAGCCTTTAGAACCATTCATTTGATAGAAAATGATAATGTCCACATCTGATAAAAAATTGAGTCAGAAAAAATCTTACTTTGGTATTTTCATCAGCTGAAAATCCTGCTTTTGGGACAAGTGCAAAAAACCAACCTTTAATCGCTTCAATTCTTCTCACATGCTCAAGTTTGAAAATGTGGATGCCTTGTTTTATTGCCCGCCTTGATTTTTTTCCGCCCCCAAGCACACTAAATTTTGAGCCTGCAGAGGATGTCATCCATAAAATTTACTTGCTGTGGCCTAATTGTGTATAAACAGTAGGGTTACTAAGACCACACCAATTTAATTTCTTGGTTAACGGATTTTTAATTTTAGCAAAAAAAAATTATGAAAACAGAAGGCTTGGGTGAAAACTTGCACCTGACCCTGTTCACTCCCTGATACTGTGTGCACCAAAGTAAAAACATTCTGTGACATTCTGTTTTCATGTTGTTTTTCCAATCTAGCATTTTTTGTAAAATTTGCATTTATTCCGTTAACCAAGAAAATTCATTGGTGAGGCCTAAGTCCCTTCAGTTAAGCTAGACTTATTTCAAGGAAGCCCAAATGAACCTAGTAGTACAAAGTTTTAAGAAAGCTTGCCCAGAACTCTCCAGAAGAAAAAACGTTCTGCTGCGGTACCAAGGAATGCCACCAGGCCTCAAATCAAATCATTGGACAAGACCTAACATCATACCAAATTTCATGACAATCCGTCCATAGCTTTTTTAGTTACGCTGCTAAACCACAAACACTGCTAATACACAAACACAGCTACATACATCCCTTCAAATGCTCTCGAAAACATAAACTTCTTGGTGATGGCCATGAAATGTAACATACTGCTACTTCATAAATCATATGGGAAAATCAAACACACATGAGACAAAGCCTTTTCAAAACAAAAGCTAAAGGTGTTTTATTATGTTGTGATGAAACATGGTGTTGAAGCTATATTTTCAGCTCATGAAAAATGTACATGTGAATAATGTCTTTCTTACAACAAGATATAGTAAAACGGTTTTCAAATCAACAGTTAATAGATCAGCTTCACGGTTCCAAGAAACTCCTTTTTATCTAGATGAATCTCATTAAAAGAACTTTGTAAAAGGTGCTATGTTGAATGTTAGTTAATTACAACATGTGGTAAAGTCTCAAATAAGGTCAATGTCCGTGTGTTATCTGCCACAGAAATAATATTTTTTTCTCTGAATGTTTTACACTAATTAAGTCATCTAGTAACGTGTGAATACACATTTTCTTCCAACAATACAATGTAGGGCCCTTCAGTTTGACAATAGCTTACTTAGCTATCTAGAACCGAAATACAACTTAATGTTTTTACATGTATGTGTACGATAAAATGCCCTTTAGTGTTGATACAATGATATGATTGAGTTTTAATATGTAAATGTTATGGAGCCAGCCTTTCTATAATAACAACAAATAAAAACAGAATTCAGGCTGTTAAGTCTGTTGGTTGTATACTAAAGATTCAATCCAAACCAACTAATGGCTTTATATATCACAATTCAGGGCAGTCCATTGCACGTCAGCAATACTTAAGTATGGTGACACAGGCATGGTCAAACAGACCCATGACCATGGTTCCCACACACTCAAGAGACCGGGTTTCCGGATCAAAACACACAACTTCTGAGGAGCCCTTGTTGCCTTCTTTGCCACCCAATATGTAGATCTTCCCCCCGAACGTAGTCATCCCGCAAGATTCTCGAATACCTGAAGCTACAGTGGTCCATACACCACTGTCATCCCCTGGTGTGAATGAACATAGAACATGTGGAGGTTTCCCAGTGATGGCATAGATGCTGCCGTTGAGAACTGAAGCTGTGATATGTCCACCTTTCATTGGCATGTCACTCATTGATTGCCACTGGGAGTCTCCTGGGCTGAAACGGTACACAGTAGACGTTTTCCTCATCCCATCTGAGGTCTCCTCATACCCACCCATCACGTATATACTGCTGTCCAACACTGCAACAGCATGATCGCATCTTGGTTCTGGGAGTGAAACACCTTCAGTCCACTTGTGCTGGCTTCGATCATAAACCTCTACAGATGTTAGTAGATGAAAATATTCTCTGCCACCGATTGCATACACTTTACCATATAACACAGCCAGCTTGTGATCGGTCCGCTTTAAGTGGATCATCGGAGCAAGATCGCACCAGGAGTCCAGTTCTGGTTGGTACAGCATCACACTAAAGCCATTAGAAGACATGACAATGTCACTTATGCCCAGACCAGCCACAGGCACAGGATCTAGTTCAACATCCAAATCAACCAATTGTTTCATAGTAGTCCAGCTTAACTCTGTTGGCTCAGCAGAATAGGTCATTGTGATGGAGTCATTGTATTCGTTCTCATGATGTAAAGTATCTTCTTCCTCTATCCCTCCGATGACAACTATCGCCTCCCTCAGACCACTGGTATGGCGTGGACGGGTACGTGGTGACTGGACCTCTCCTGGAAACAGCTGGCATGTGTGAGCTTCTGTCAAGATATCCTGGCAAGACTTGCGAACAATTTCGTTTCTATCAACATTCTCCAAGAAGTACAGCTTGTCCATGAAGGGGAACCTGACCAGTTCCATCAGCTCTCTCATCTCCTTCTTCCTCTTCCTGGTGTCGTGGTTGATCCATGTCATCACTGCTGTGTACACCGTTTCTTCTAAAGCATTGAGGTCGTCTGATGAGATAAGTGTGATAAGCTGGTCCTTAGTCAAAGAAAGGAACTCAGGTGTTTTGCTGATTGCTGTGAACTCCTTCAAGGCACAGGACCTTGCATTCTTCTCCAGGTCTGGGCAGGACAGCATGTTGCCTACCTGCATCATCTGCAGACAGTCTTTAGCACTCAGATTGTTGGATATAAAAGTCACACAAGCATCACGCACAGGTAGGATACGGAAGAAGTTGGCCCCTTCTAGAATTTTTCCAGCATTGTCTTCTGTGATGGTGACCTGTGACGTGTACGCATAGTCAACAAGAAGCTGCATGACATCAGGGTTGACTTCGTGAATGGCTACTTTGTTCTCCTTACTCTCGCGATGTCCGTTACAGAACATTGCACGAAAGTATTCACTGCAAGCAGCCAGGACGTTCCGGTGGCATGGAATTTCTTTTCCGGAGACACAAAGTATAACATCTGTCAGTAGGTTGTTAGACAGCAGTTCCTGCAAGCCCTGCAAGAGGGAGCCTGCATGTGGATTGTGGGAGAAGTGGAATGATGCTTGTGATCTCTGTTCCTCTGCCATCATACTTTAATCCTGTAAAACAAAATGATCAATTAGATATAGACATTTAAAGTTATCAATGACTTTTATGACATATGGTTTGTGGGTAGGCACCAAAGCCGAGTTTTATTTTGAACCTCCTTCTAGATAGCAATTTTCTGAGGAACAGCAGATTGTATTAAAAATTGTTAATGTACAGCAAACAAGGCCTAGGGGGAAAATGTTGAACTTATATTTCCGAATAACCAACAACCATAGCAACATCCTTCCAACCCTAGCCTTTTATTGGTCAACCACTGGCAAGTGACATAAGATTTTCAATCTTTCCAGGAGATTGAAAATGCCCAATTTTGCAGCTCAATTTTGACAGGAAAATACCTTTTTCTTCTAATATTTACTAAAATTATATCTAGGTTGAAGAAATCCAAACTCTGGTTTTCTTGTAGATGCAGATGAAAATGCAGAAAATGCAGAAATGTTCGCCATGGTTTTATGTTCGCATTTTTCACGGTGAACTTTCAACACTAACTTAAAATCACAGCGAAACTTTTTGCCCACCTATGACTGTAGCACTACTATTGTTTCAAACGCGAACTTAAAACCACCACGAACACTACATTTTCTTCCTTCCGCGAAATAAAAACCATGCAAACTTAGATGTATTTACATAATACAGTATCATTCATTCCCATACACAGTTGTTTTGGCTCAGAAGTATTTCCTGGAAGAGATGTCTGCACCCTCGAATTGAGACCCAAAATAAACTTAGGCATAGGGGCCCCTAATCATGAACACAATTATACAATTTGATGAGAAAGAATTACTCAGTTAGTCTCTAACCAAGGAGGTTTAAATAGGAAGGAGAGAGTTTGAAATTATTGCCTTTTGTCCTCGGTGGGCCTATTTAAACCTCCTTGCTCTAACTGACTCCTAATGGTTCCCAGAAAAAAATTGGCCAAATAAGCTGAAAAGTTTGCCAGAGGAGCTAGCCTCAGCCGAGGCATTACACATTGACAACCCTGGGTTCGGCCTACTAGTATTTTTGCGTTTCGGCGCATGCGCGCCGGAACGCATTGTCCTGGCTTTTACCTTCAAGGAAGGAAGCTTGGTTCAAGCTTGGTTCAAGCTTGGTTCAACACTGTGTCGCACACAATAAGACCTTATATGGCAATACGTTCCCAAATCCTTGTATAGCCGTTGCCTTATATGGCAAGAGAGCACGAAAAGGCAGGCAGGCTAGATTTGCATGTGACACAGGAGGGCGACCGCATGTAACTGCTACAACTGTTCGGAAATATCATTGCATTGTGGTTTCGGACTTTGATATCCTGAAAAATGACCATATTACATCTATTCCACAAGATTGCAGAAGAAAAAAAATGATTTCGTCAAGAAAACGACCAAAAATCGGCATAAATGATACCATATAGTGAGGTTATAGCATTACGTCCAGAGTGACTAATTAAGTACCGCAGCTTGGCCGATCTGGCAACGCGAAGCACTTCGGACCCAGAAGATCCGGGTTCGTGTCCGTGCATGGATTTTTCTTTTCTTTTTAGATATTGAATATCAAAAATATATATTGATATTATATTAATCTATCAATATCATATTTATGAATATCATTTTTTTTCATTAATAAATAAAGAAATATTTTATATTTGTTATTTTTAAATATTCATTTAATATATACAAGGCCTTTGTCTTATGAACAGGACTTCATAGATTCCAAACCCGGCATTCGAATTTTTCTGTTCATTGTAATGGAAAATACCGTGCAGCGGCTCCTATGCGCGGTAAGATGATTCTTGCAAAACACTCGCCACTAAACTTCTATCCCCGATGTAAACAGAGGCTCTTGATGTTGTTTGCAAAACAGCGATTCTTTGTTACAGTAGCAAATGCTCCATTGTTCAGTATCGACTTCATTCAGACAACACGGACGTGGAAAGTGGCGCCCCTCGGCACAAAACTATGGGAATTTTCATGAATTTTAGCAAAATTACCCAGGAAAATAAGGAAGAAATGTTGTAAATGCGGAAACCAGAATAATACGGATGAGGTAGCTGTTGATTTGTTTGACATTTGGTAGTCATTTTAGATAGAACCTTAGCTGTTATGAACTTCTATTTCACTTAATTACCATAGTGCTGATGATTCAATGGTGCTTTTTCAAATTTTATGTTTTATTGCGTGCCATGTACATAATTACATTGATAGCTTTTATAATGAGCCTATTATACATTTTACAAATAAGTACAAGTTGTAGGCCAAGACCAGCTTTTTCAAAAGCACTTAAGTTAAGTGACGTAACTTCAAAATTGCTTTCCCCAATCTGCCTTTCTCTATTAAAACAGTACTCATTTCCCAAAATGACAATTTTTCTTATAGACTGAACAGCCCTTGAGTGACTTCCTCTGGCAGATTTTACTTCAAGTAAAGGGAAAAGACAATTCACACTCATAAACGTAGCCGAAACGCCAGCTTTTTTTAAAAGCTCTTGTTTTATTCAGTTTGTGAAGCACCCCAAGGAGTCTGGTAACGTGGCTAGCGAAACAACACATGCTGCAGCTGCCCGAGTCTGATATCGGGCACAACTAGAAACAGATGGACCAAGATCTTCACAGAAAACGGACCCGCAAACCTGTAAAAACGCATAAATGGCAAGCTTGACAAGGTAACCGCACGATTACTAGTAGATTTAGCGGCTATTACTCACCTTGTGGTCGGGAAGAGACCTTTCACCGCTGTCTCTCCGCGTCTTCCTCTCTCTGTGAAACAAAAAATGGCGGGAAACTTCCAGGAAGTTCAAAGGTTATTTCTGGGATAGTCGAAACTATAAAGGGGATACAAACTATTTTGATCAATGAATATTTGCATCATTGTGCAAAATGAAAGAAGAATACATTTCGATGAATACAATCTAAAAGTTGTATGATGGCTTTTCTCTTAGTTAGTGGTCATATAAACCGAATGTTGCGGTCATTTTCTTTACTAGCACCCCCCCAAATGTGATATCAAATAGTCCAAAAATGACCTTTACCCCCAACTACAAGTTTTCCTGGATTTTAGGTCGTCTCACAGTTGGTATCTTCTTCCTTCTCTTCTTTCTACGTCTTGCTCCACTCAAAGCTGTCAAGAGTAATCAACAAAACAAGAATCTCTATAGGTAAGAACAAACTAGTGTTCGTTTATTCGTGTAATACGATACCCTTTAGTCATGTCACGTCGAATCAAATATTATGACTGAATACCAATTATGTGCCCAACACTTAGGCCTGACAAAAGTTTGGTCACAAAAATAATTTCAGGGGTAATAAGAAAACTCGCTTTGTTATGTGATCTTTGATATCTTATCAACAAATTGGCCTTCTTGTGCTCACCACCCTATTAATTCCGAAAATATTCACGATGAACATTATAAGTCATAGGGTTAGTGAGTATTAATAACTATTATATTGTTTTACAAAATGTACGTTGCATAATTCACTGCACGTGGAATTCTGAAAAATGTGGGCTGATTAGTAATGTGTATTCAATAAACATTATTTGATAAACAAAGCAGAATATTCACAAGGAAGAATTAAAGTTTCTTCTCACGCAGAGGTATAAACTTGTCATTGCCCAGCAGGTTTGGCTTTGTCAATAGTCTCAAACAACTGTTAATTCTATGTGGACGAATTTTGTCATGTCAAATAAATATGAGTTTTCTACATCACTGAAGCCAGGTATATTCATATATGATACAATCCATACATAATACATATCCTATGTTGCCTGTGGGGTGTCCCAGTGGTGTAGTGGCCTGCGCCTTTGTCTCTCACCACATCTGGTTCCAATTACTTGGATCAGAAGGCCCGGGTTCAAGCCCCAGGTAGGACATCTCTGGACAAGAGGCGCATTGAGTCATACCAAAGACTTTATGAAAATGGTACATACTTGTGAAACAGTATGGAAGTTAAACACACTTCACTGCCAGTGGACTAGCCCCCTGCTGCAGTGATTGTGCGTAGTTTAGTTTACAAAATGCAAATCTGGGAGTCTTCAATACGCATAATGTGCATTCTCAGAAGAAGCAACTGAAGCTCGTGTACTGAATTGAGAAACATTCAACTACGACAGTAACAATACTTTAGATAGCGATGCAATGGTCTAAAATACTTGTATCGAGATAGATGTGGTAGGATAGTAAAATATCAGCCAACAGAACACAGCATCATGAAGCTTGTTTCGTACTGAATTGAGAAACCTACGACCACAACATAAACAATACTTTTGACAGTGATGCAATGGTGTCAAAAAATCTAGTATTTAAATAGCTGTGGACTATAGCCAATAGAGCACACAACATCAGCTTGAAAAAAAAATTGTGTTTTGTTTTTCTACGATTGTTATGATTAGTCTGAACGGCGAATCAAAGCCGCATATGCACAATAGGTGAGTGGGCGGAGAATCAATCTAAAATGCTGAATATTCGGTGTTCCGTACAATAACGTACGGCTACTATAAAATCAGAAGTTTTACTCCACCAAGTACATGCATTTCACTCAGTGAAGACCAAACTGTTCAAATCAATAAACACTACTTACAATTCGCTATGTAACACATGAAACTAACAAATAACAGAACATAATTCTACAATACTGTAGCTTAAGCTTGAATTAAATGTTGCTGTTTATGTTGTGATTAGTCGGTGTAGCGAATCCAGGCAGTACGTGTACAATTAACGAGTGAGCAGGCCGCGTAGCCAGTGTTTCGTACAGTAACCTATGACTATTGAACAGCTATAAAAACAAGGACAGTGGCAGATAAGAATACAACCGGCATCATCATCGACATCATCTTCATCATTTACATCATGAACATCATCACTATAAACAACAACAACAATATCAACATCATCATTGTTACAAACACTTCCTTGTCGTCTGTTTTGAGGAACCCTCCCCATACAGTTTTTTTTTTTCTCATTACTAACTAGATTTGTTTTCAACAACCGCCTGCCAGCGTTTTGAGTGACACAATAGACAATGTAAAAGTAGGGAGTAAATATGCGTGCGTTTTTCGACACAAGCACTTTGCAATTTACTTCTCTTAGTACCTTGGAGTGTAAAGTGTAGAAGGCGCTTCGGATACGAAGCTACATCGTTCAACACACACACACACACACACACACACACACACACACACACACACACACACACACACACACACACTTTGGTCATTTCAAGTAATCTCCAAGCAGATCTATCGGTGGCAATGACAGTATTGAAAGGGCAGAAACATTAATGTAAATTTTACATTCTAAGCACCTTCAGAATAAAATGAGGGAATCTGGTGTGTAGCTTCAGATCAGACATATGCTCTTCTCTCTTGTGACTTTGAAAGAAGTGTCACTTGTTTTGCAAGAAGACATGTAACATCTGTCATGGCGTCATGTGAAAGATGAAATCTTAGGCTTATGAAAAAAAAAAAATCTTAGGCTTATGAAAAAAAAAAAAAAGAATTGGCCCCACTCAATTCAAAATGTTCGGTCTCCATAACGGGAATATCTTTTGAAAAATAAGAGACCCCCCACGTTTCCTAGCAACAGATTGTTGTGAAATTACAGTGTGACACTATCACTTCGCACCTTGCTGAATCATACCCTCTGGACTTAGTACATACCTTTTGCCTTTCTCAGTACACCTCTAATAGTCTAAAATTCTGCCACAGCAGCAAGGAAACTTGCTGTAAAACTTTGCTGTGGTGAGCATGGTCTGTGCTTGTGAAAGAGTTCGCCATTGTGAAAGCGTCAGAATCGTACCTTCATTTTCAAAGACTGGTGGTCTCTTTGGCAGCTGCTTTGATGTCGTCATCTTTGATTTCCGCGTACGAGTGTTGAAGTGAAGGATTCCCTGACTGATATTCGTTGTTTAACGAAGAGCCTTGTACTTTGAGTTCTTCACGGCGCATGTCACAGCTCTGGACAACACTGCTGATATTCGGAACGGCCATGTTGGTTAGTGGTTGTAGCCGAAAAGCATCAAGCACGTTTTTTGGTACAGCCCTTTGTTTACGTTTGCGCGGAATGCCGAGTGAAAAGCGGCGTTGGTTTTTCTTCTTCAGCGAAGGATCTTGCTGTAGATGTCCAACAACGGCATCACTCTGGTCAATACTGACGACAATCGAGGCCCGCATGTTCCTGACAGTTTGTAACGGCAAAGCAGCGAGTACGTTTTTCGGTACAGCCCTTTGTTTAGGTTTGCGCCACTTGAAGAGTGAGAACGGAATTTGGCCTCGGGAATCTTCCTTCTTCTGCGAAGGATCTTGTTGCAGATGGCCCACAACTTCATCATCCAGGTCAATATTGACGACAATCGAAGCCCGCATGTTTCCTACCGTTTGTAACGGCAAGGCAGCGACTGTTTTTCTCGGACCAGCCTGTTCCTTACGTTCGCGCCAAGGGTAGCGTGAAAAACCGCTAGTGTCTTCGTCTCTGATGGTTGAGTATCCTTCTTCTTGAAGGCGTTCTTCGGCGGTAGAATCCTCAGGGTCAACACATGTTATATTCTGAAGACGATTGTCGGTCACTGTTGGCAAAGGTGGGGCGGTGGCCATGTTGTTGAGCCAGGCCTTTCGTCGTTTTCTACAACGGCTGATCGCAGTGATGACGCAGATGACAAATAAGATGGGCACGACACCGCCAAGGATGCCAGCTGTGAGCCCTGCAAAAAATGGACAGAAACACATTTTCGATTAGCATGGTCGGTTAAATATACATGTATATAAATTTCTTGCACAATGATTGTGTACAAAGTACGGCATCTACTGGTACATAACTACAGTTCTATAAGGCTAATCTACCTAAGGGACTGTACGAAATTTAGCGGGGGGGGGGGGCAGGTGCGTACGGGGGGAGGGCCAAGGAAAAAAAAAGATGCCTGGGGAGGGCCAAGGAAAAAAATTGCCTTGGGGGGAGGGCAAAGGAAATTTTTTCTCAGAGTTAGCAATATCTTAGCATGCGTCTACCAGCAAGATTTGCCCCTCAAAAGCAGGAAATAGCGTTTCAGTCGGTCAAGATTTAAAAATTTTCCCAAGCCACGGGAAGCATGCCTGCCGACTCACCAAGAATCGTCGGCGGAAAATTTGTCGGGAGGGCGTCGTCCCCCAAATACCAGCAAACTTTGCCCCTAAAAATGCAGCAAATAGTGTTTTAGGGGGTAAAATAACAGTCCGTGTTGTAGCCACCGTACATCATTCCATCATTTGACGGAATTTTGCCGCTCACGACGGACAAAAATTTTGCCTTTTCCGTCATAGTGACGGACAAAATCGGCGTGAACAGATATAGACAGACCTTGGCCAATTAGATAATTTCAAATGCCCGCTGTCGGCCGGTGACAACCTAAACCAAACAAAAGACAGCCGAGGTTGCAAGTGACCGGTCGATCATTGTGGCCGTGGAGCGGAAAAATCGGCAACACGCCCCCCTCCCCAGTACAGTTCTGATCGGTCGCATCGGATTGACGTTTTTTCTGATGTTTTCCCGGTTCACCGTCAGTTATTGCCAATGAGACCTAAAAATTCAGAAATACTCCTAAGCTATCAGGCTTTCCGTATTGTGTGTATACATTGTTTAAGTTTCAAGCCGGCCGAGTAACATGCACTTTATTCCCGCGAAAAATTGTAAAGATGAAAATAACTGGCCGTCAGATATTTGATCCCACCAATAATTACGCCCGTCTGCATTGCGTCACGGAAAATTTACCAATAACATGCGAGTCTCGCTATTTCTCGGAATGTCAACTATAAAGCGTAAAATTGCGAGATTTTATAGAAAATGCTGGTTGAGATAGCACGACGAAGCGGCTGTTGGGATGCCTGAATCAGCGACATTTAAACATATTCAATGATGTTACCGGAGAAAGTTACCAGGGTAAACATTGGAGAGAAAAATAGGACGTCTTTATGGCGGTCTTTCTAAAAGTAGGGTGTCAAAATTCTTCAGTATGTTTAGTACAGGGCGCATTCGGACAAGTGTTGAAAATGTTTTACTTTTGCCGACCGAAGTTATTCCCGTAGGACATAGATGCGTAATAAAGTTTTGTTGCGCTAAATGTTCTTCGCCAATTCTTATTTGTCACTAATGAAGATGTCAAGTATAGCCTACCAGTAAAATTTGCCCCTCCAAATGAAGGAAAGAGCGTCTCAGACGGTCAAGATTTCGAAATTTTCCCGGGCGATGCCTCGCACCGAATTGTGATCATTCAAGAAAGTTATCTTTCCCCACCGCCCTCCATACGAAATTTCCTACCGCCCTCTCTGTTTTGTGTCATTCTTTTATGTATATAAATAGTTTGGGGGGTAGTTTTAGTGTTTCAGAAAGGGGGGGAGGGCCAAGGAAAAAAAATGTAGCTGGGGGGGGGAGGCCCAGGGCCTGTGTGTGTGTATGTGCATGTGCTTGACTCACCTTTCCACCAAAGCAGAAAAGATTTGCGAGTGGTGACAGTGATTCTCTCCCAGCTGTACGTGACTCGTGTTTCTGGTTCGACATCCGCTGATGTCGCTGTTTTTTGAAATTCGTGGATCTCCACGTTACCCGGAGACGAAGTTTGCTGAGGATTTCCCAAGTGGTCGGGAAGAGTACATGCCTGTAAGTCGACGTTTCTTAACGACTCCCCCTTCAGTTCTTGTGGTGACTCACATCTCAAGTCTAAGTCATTCTCTGTCAGTTGTTTAATAACGCGTGGGTCATCCTGTAGAACTAAGTCCATGATGATAGCGACTCCATTCGGGTGGAAATTGCAGTTGGCAGACATGCATGTCCACACTTGGGTGACAGCGGCGTCGACGCAACCTTCGTCGCGGTGTTCCCACACGCATCGCCGCAAACGGGCTATCCACTGGATCTCACAATCGCAGAGAAAAGGGTTCTGCCATATGCGCAGATAGAAAGTCTTATGCTGAGGCTGTAGTCCGTGCAGAAATGTTTCTGGAATCGTAGTGATGCGGTTCGATTGAAGATAGATATATTTTAGTTTTGGTGGAAAGTCGACGAAAGCGTCGACCATTGAAATTTCGTTGTTTTGCAGTTTCAAAGTCCGGATTTGTGAGATATTGCGAAGTGATGCCCACGGGAATTCTCGCAAACGGTTGTTGGACAAATTCAGAAGACCAAGCATCGGCATTTCTGGTATATATTTCAACTGTTCGATATCATTGAATTGTAACAGGAGCACTTCTAGGGTGCGAAATGATGGCATGTCGTCTGGTATGGTCTTCAATTTTGGTGATTGCTGCGCGCAGGTACCGTAAGTCCAACAAGAACTGGCGGGGTACACATTTGTTAGGAGGGATCCAATCACGATACAAATGGTGAGAAACATATCCGTTGATGTCGTTCACGTCGCTACCGAAATGAGCGAAAACTCACCACTTTTTGCTTTATTTTCAGACGTAGTCTTTAACATTGTCCAAATCTATAATGGTGTCGTCCCCTCACCACACTGCTTCAATACATTGTAATCACATGTTTTGATAATTGTCTCAAAAGCCAACGTG
This sequence comes from Branchiostoma lanceolatum, assembly GCF_035083965.1. Classification (NCBI taxonomy): domain Eukaryota; kingdom Metazoa; phylum Chordata; class Leptocardii; order Amphioxiformes; family Branchiostomatidae; genus Branchiostoma; species Branchiostoma lanceolatum. The sequence continues at coordinate 8,358,939 of NC_089723.1, read as the reverse complement.
AAAGAATGACATAAAATGATTTTCGCTATAGTTCTATATCCACTTAGTATGTAATATCGACTGACAGTAAGGTCTCACACGCATTTAGCAAGTCGTCTTCGAAAGAACTCCGCGGTGTAGAGAGACTGGGCCTGTACTTCTAGTCTTGTTGAAGGCGTTTTCTTGCTTGTATCCCACATCAACAGTACTGTTAGTCAATATTGTAGGCCCAAACAGACTCTAAGTTTTCTTCCTTGTATCCAGGGTTGTCTCCAGGACCCGTCCCTCTGTCCCAGGATGGAAATTCGCTTGTCGGGACGGAAAAAAATGTCAGACTGTCCGTCCCAAAAATTGGAACTACATCAACGGTACTGTTACCCAAAATTGTAGACCAACAGCCTCCGTCAATGAAAACACTGCTCTGCCGTTGGTCACTGGTAGTCTAGACTCTGTCAAAGTGACGTAAGCTTAGGCCCTCCCAGCACTCCCGATGAAAAGGCACAACTGTTTGATTTTCACTCTCTGATGTCGATTGTCGGAACATGAATCGTAATCGCTCCCGTTCATTCTGCTACGCATTTGCCTTTAAAAGATGTTTGACATCCAATAATAACCAGATTGGCTGCCTGTATTTCTCATGTTACTTGATTGTCTTCTTACAAAAATTGATAGCTTGATTGTCACTCTCTGATGTTGCTTATCTGACTATGAATCGTAATGGCCTCCGCACATTTTCGAAACATTTGTTTTCAACAAGTCATTTCTGACTTTGGGAGAAGAGATGATGTTAAACGCCCATTCATGTAATCCGTCACATTGAAGTGATCTTTTGTTCTTGTTATTTGGCGTCGCGATTTCACGATTCACAGCTTCGGAACATTATATTCAATTTGGTAATTCTGCTGTTCAGGATCTATTTCTCACACAGAAGGGCAAGTTTTAGGAATCTATCTGAGTGTGAATGTGTGTGTGCGTGCGTGCGTGTGTGTGTGTGTGTGTGTGTGAATGTGTGTGTGCGTTCGTGTGTGTGTACATGTGTGTTCGTGTGTGTGTATGTGTGTGTGTGTGTATGTGTGTGTGTGAATGTGTATGTGCGTACGTGCGTGTGTATGATAAATAATGAATCGTTTATCTAATTCAAACACTGTCGCCAACATGGCAGCCATTTTTTCGGAAGGCTGAATTGCGTTAGGACAATACATTATGTACATATTTGTTCCATGATAACACGACAGGAATGAGAAAAAAAAACGTTTAACAACCTGTTTGATGAGATTTCATGTATAAAGTACAGGACCAGCTAAAAGCCTTATGTGTCTGTTTATATCCATGTGTCTGTATGTGTGTCTTTGTCTCTGACCAAGGGAGTAAAATATTGAAGGTCGTGAAATCTGCCATCCCTGTTTGTTTTGTTTGTATTGCATAGCCGGTAAAGCCGTATCAAGGCGTAACACACCAGGTTTATACTGAAGAGTACAAGCTGCATATCCACACACCGGTAAGGACCTCCTACTCTTTTCGATAAGTGTGTTGGATTCTTTAACGTGCTTGAGGTGTGGCTCTCCCCAGACACGGGACCTCCATTTAACGTCCTATCAGCGGGACGTCCCTAACCTAGGTACTCATTTTCACCTGAGTAAAGTGGGGAGAGTCGTGTTAAGTGCCTTTCCCAAGGGCACAACGTCAACGGGACAAATCAGGGACCCCCGGATTCGAACCCGGTATCTCTGGGTTCTGGGACCAAACATCCTGCCACTACGCCACCGCGACGCCGCCGCGACCTCAGTATGCCACGCGCGCTCAGTCCTTGGCGTAAAAAACAGGAGGCAGAATAATCAGCGGCAAAAGCGCAGACAATCAAAACTGGTGCCACGTTTGAACGCGATTTCTCTCACGTCCCACGCAGAACCGCGTCGTGAATATTTCATAACAATGATGTATAACACAAGCGTCTACAAATACAGTGTCGGCGGATGTGAACAGTTCATTTGGTGCTTCAAAGGAGGTAAGCCTTGTATTTTCGATCGAATCTAGACGTTTTTTACTCTGCGCTAACCTTTAGCACTTAAGTAGCCGTTTGGTAACCAATGTCCTATCGGTCAAAGAGTTAGGCAGCGGGCAGAAGGTTAATTCAAAAACAGATGCATGACTTGAAATGGTTTCTAGACGGTTTCTCGCTTGATCTGTAACGTCTTTCAACCTACGCTCTTGTTCTATACTATAATGAGAGGTTTTCAGTGTACAAATGATACAACTTGAAAGGCGTAGACAACAATCAGGATATACAAAAACACAGTGGAATACAGTACACGAAAACATGGGAGTCTTAAAGGCAATCAAAGCAATATTAGGGCCCAAAATATGGAAAAGTTGAAATCTTTATGTTATTGACATCTGCTAACACTATTTAGCACATTTGCGTAATAACTTCATACTTTGAGCATCTTAAAACAGCGCACAAACGTGCCGTATGATGATTCCCTTAGTTTCGCGAGCCCACAAAAATCCCGGCGACGATTTTCAGTGAGTTCTCACATCACAACGACGTCATATTTTTGCATGATGGACGTCGCTATACATTGTGATAGTGTTGTTTGAACTAATCTTGTATAGAAATGACTAAATAAATTGCCTGTCAAAATCCGATTTTCCGGCCCTAATATTGCTTGGGTTTCCTTTAAGAGGCAAATTGATTGATGTTATGTTTTTTTTTCGGCATGGATCTTGTGTCCTTCGTTATAGGGCTCAGTATGGTGGGAATAATATCATACAGTGAAATATACAAACATGTTTTTAAACATGTTTGTATATACCCAAAACAGTGTAGCTTTGCAGCCGCAGGGCCGTCTAAGCTTTTCACCCTAAAGCACCGAGAGAAGTAATCTGCAACCTGTGCTCGTGTCAAAACATGCATGCATATTTAGTCGCTACCTTTAAGATGATCTGAGGTTGTCTATCGTGTTATTCAAAACAGCACGCCGGCAGGCAGTTGAAGATAGATCTAGACTAAGGCAGCGTTTGTAACAAAAATGATGTTGTTGTTGTTGTTGATGATGTTGATAAAGTAACTAAATGATGAGACGTTGAGGATGATGTCAATAATGTAGATTATCTTGATGATGATGACGACGTTAATGGTCATGATTTTGATGATGACGTTGATGATGTCAATAATGTAGATTATCTTGATGATGATGATGATGATGATGATATTCAACTTTATTCAACTTTATTCAAAATATGCAGACTGGCAGGATATCCCACTGGATATCCTGAATTGTTCTGACAGTAACAATTGTCGGTTCCACTAGTCATTATATACAAAATACAGGTCACAGTTCAATTTGATCTAAAATGTCCTTGAACTATAAAATAATTGCAAGCTTGTGTGCATGGCATCAAGAATAAACCGTCGGACAGGAATGACGAGTTTAGATAGCCATAAATATACATGTTAGGACAATTTAAAAGATCAATACAATTTAAAAACGATGATTTTTACCACATTACACGTTTAAAAGTTCACGAAAGTGACTGGTTGTACAGTTTTGTGGCATGAAACAGAAACGAGTTCTTCAGCCATTCGGTCCTACAAGTGGGTAGAGTTCTATGGTTATGGTTTCTGAGAGTTCTACCTGTTTGTTGTTGCCGACTGCTTGTTGTCATGTAGTGCAAGGGATGGTCTTCAGAGTGCATCTGTTGAAAGAGTTTTAAGGTTGCTTCGTCACGTCTAGACTTAAGAGCTGGCAGGTGGGTTGTTGCCTGGATACCTCCGTTCCCGTTGATAATCTTCGATGCTCTCTTCTGGACAGATTCGAGTGTTTTTGACTGGGTTTTGTTACATCCGGCGTACACCACGTTAGATGACGTTAATGATGATGATTTTGATGATGATGATTTTGATGTAAATGATGATAATGATGATGATATCGATGATGACGTTGATGATGCAAATGATGACGTTGATGATGTAAATGTTGATGTTGATGATGACAATGGCGTTAATGATGATAATGTTGTGATGATAATGTAAATTGTGTTCTTAGTTTAATTTCTAGAACTTACCCCTGAATTTTTCAGATCTAAGAACATGTTCAACATTGTTTTGTTTTGTTTTGTTTTGTTTCTCGAAGGAATTCGACACCAAGTCAACAAAACCATGCCATGCATCGAATGAGGCGACGACAGCACTGTTGGAGACCACAGCTAAGAATTAGGCCTAAACACCCACGTTATTTGGGGGTTACGACTTCAATAACATTAGCCGACATGTTTCTCGTCTTTTCTATCGTACTTTTACCCGCCCTTACAAAAACATACGCAGACAGTCGGTGTTGGAAATACGGGAACTGCGCAGGACGAATGCTTCGTTTAACTACCATACCACAAAACGTGTCTGCTGAAGTACTGCTTCTCAATTCGAATGAAATCGAAGAGCTGACGTCCATACCAGAAATGCCGAGGCTGACTTATCTAATTTGTCCGAGAATCGTTTGAGAGGATTTCCGTGGCCTTCTCTAAAGAATGTATCGAATATTCGAAGCTTAAAACTTGACAATAATGAAATTTCAAAAGTCGACGCCTTCGTTGACTTTCCTCAAAACTTGACGTATCTTTACCTCGAACTTTTACCGAAACCTTTATCCATGGATTCAAGCCTAAAAACGCCTTTTTGCGCATATGGCAGAATCCTTTCCTCTGCGATTGTGAGATCCAGTGGATCGCCCGTTTGCGGCGATGTGTGTGGGAACACAGAGACAAAGGCTGTCTCGATGCTCCTCTCTCCCGAGTTAGGAAGTGTATGTTGACCAACTGCAATTTCCACCCGAATGGCGTTGTGGTCATTCTGGACTGGCGTGTACGGAATGGTGTTCCAGCTATCCGACAACCGACATTCCAGGAGCTACTTTCTTTCTGGCCTCAACGGTCCTATCCCTCTTTCTATGGCGGTTACATATACAATGCCACATGACCCTTTTCCAAGCCTAAACCGTTTCCAACACCAGCGCATGGTATTTGATCTCTCTCTACTCCAGATTTCCGTAGACTCAAATGACCAATCGCTGAACGCTCATTCTCATTTAAATGTACACATTTGGTAACTTCGGTTACCGTTTGAAGTAAGACGTTTCTCACATTAAGATTTGCCTCATATGATGTGCCAAATTGTCGTTTTTAAAAGCCAGGAAATATTTTAGTCGTCATAAAAACGACAGTTTGGCACCTTATATGTGGCAAATCTTAATGTCAGAAACGTAATATAATATAATTACAGTGAAAAAATATAATTACAGTGAAGTATTTATAGTGTGTACATTGTGGGTTAGGTGTTTGTTAATTTCCTTTGCTAGTGACCTGCTAGTTCTAAGATAGATGCATGAAATGAATATTGATGTAAGTTGTGAAATCACAGACCTTGATTCACTTCTAGGAATTACTATCCTGGAGTAACAAAGGACTGGGCCGTAAACGTGCTCGCTACCTTACCCTTACAAACAGTGACCAACATGCCCGTCCGGGATATTAGCAGTGTTGATTAGAGCGGTGACATCCACCGTAGACAACTCAGAGAAGGCTTTCTGATGGTCAGCGAAAATCAGCCAAATAGTCGGTCACTTTAGTATGTCTTCGCAGAAATCAAAGATGAGGACACCAACACAATCTCCACCTGTATCTAAGGGTACGGTTCCATCGCACCAGCACTGGTGACTTTGACTACAAACTATGTTTAAAAAGAGCCAGGTGTTTAAAGCCAAACTCTAGTGTACATCAGCCTATAAATAGAAAATGTGGAGGTCTTATGGCGAGAATACAGGGGATATGATGAGCAAGACGGCAAGATAGTCTCATTCTTACGTCCGTAGAAACGGATATTTTGTAGTCACGTTGGTGTGTTTGTGTGTAGTGGTTAGTGTGTGAGGAAGAGGGAAAAAGTGTAATAGGATACTTTGAAAAGTGGGATGATGGTTTGACTGGTGTCCAATGTTGCTTGTTGGCAATTGAATTAGGCATACTTCTGCAATGTAGGATGTATATTCACTTTCCTTTCCCTTCACAGAATAAACAAGTAGATTACAATCGTATATGATGGCACTGCACACACCTACAGAGTTGTAATCAAGATTTGATTTCTACAATAAAAGATGGTCTCCATGTATGCCTTGTAGTAGAGCAGAGCCAAGTTACTGTTGTGCATTGAATTTGATTGACACTCACTCACTCACTCACTCACTCACTCACTCACTCACTCACTCACTCACACACACACATACACTCACTCATTCATACTTACCATCACTCACTCATACTCACACACATGCACACATACATACGCACGCACACACACACAGAGACACATACACTCATTTTCAGGCGCACAGATTCTTGTAGACAATTTTCGCACGTGCCAACGTTTCTTTACTGCAACCGTCCTTGGTTTTTACAGATTAATTTGTTATTCATAGGGTACGGTACTGTATTGGTTTCGTACCACAGACTAATCACAGTCTAGAAACAGCGTTACGTCCCCCATGGCCATATTGTTGTTTTCTTGAATACAAAAACTAAATAATGCTTTCTGATTCCAGGAACGATCGCGATGAATAATCAACAAACCTTGCGTAAGCATTCAAAGTACAGGCGAAGGTATTGAAAACAACTTGCCTCAATCCATCGAAAAACATGCAATATCCCCGAAGCGCAAATCGTTGTCATTTTTGTATTTTTAACGTCTATTCCTCACCATGTTACTATCACTACTTAGACATCATTTTGTTTGTAATGCAAATGCCTTGGACTAAATTTCTGTATCATTGTACGAAGAAGTAGTGCAAGGTTCAGCAAAGAAATACAACAAGATAGTGAGTTTGGGTTAGTAGTGAGTAACCCCGACCGTGAACATAGAGTTCAAAATCATCACACGTCTGATATGCATGCTACTGGAATGGGTTGCATTCTTTTAGGTTGGGCCGTTTATGGTTCGGTCTCAATTGGAAAAAGGGGCCCCGCCGGATAATTCACGGGCTGTTTTTTTGCACTTTCGGGCGTGACCCAAACCCTATTTTTGTGCCCAGCCGGGCCCCGCAGTGACTTTAACTTGGACTTAGATTCAACGCGGGACCCGGTTGCAAATAGACGCCGTGAGCTAATCGTGCAAGCACCGGGAGGTTCCCCTGATTCTCGGCAGTCCACCGGGACAAATTTCTGACTTCGGGGCCCGGGACTACACCCGCAAAGCATCAGTCGTCGTTCTCGTGCCCAAAGAACAAGACAAGTCGGGATATCTCGCAAAACCTTACATTTTAGAAAGACACAACGTCATGTATAAGGTTGAAATCCCCTTCTTCCAATATGTTGTCTTTGAAATCAAAAGCCTACAACGCTTTTAAGATAAAAGTGGCATTGTTGTAGCTCTACAAACGTATAACAAAGGTGTTTACGCGCAACATACTTTTGATACGAAATCACTATTCAATATTATATAAAACTATCGAGACAATCTGTTTGGCAGCAGGTCGCCAGTAAGAATAAGAAAGGTCCCATGCACCATGATTTGTACGTAACACGTTCACAATAAAAAGGGAAAATGTACCTTCCTTGTTGTCACGCAGTAGTGAAAACGGGGATGACCTAAACGGTAAGAAACCGGACTTTTTGTGCTTTTACTCATGAAACCATCATACCCCTTTGCAGTTCAACTTATAGCTATTCCAAGAAATATGTAAGATAAGACGGAACGGGTCAAATCTTTTTGTTTTTTTGACTATTTGTTCATACATAACAAGCTAAAATCAGATTGCATACCGCTTTTCATTCAGAGCACGAGGTATGAGGTAGGCAAGGATAAGAAAAAAAATACAGCTAAAACACAGATTTTGTGGCGTTGGTTTTAGCCTGGATACACATGCAAGATTTGGACGAATATTCTAGCAGGCCGGAGAAAGACAGGTAGGTTTTTCTCCATATCGCCTCTGTTGCACAACAACTATTTGAGTATCTGTGCAGTCTTGTGGTTCTCGGTGTAATGCTCCAACATGTAAACATTGAATTTAGTAGACTCTACATTGTAAACTTACTATATATTGCCAAATGAAAATGATGATCAGAATTTCTAACGTCATAAGATGAGCTGAACGGTATGGCAATGTGATAAATTAATCTCATCATCACTTGCAGACCCTAGAGACCATTAGAACCATCACAGCGTATTGTTCATTAAAGAGACACCAAAAAAAACGCCCCTGCAGTTCCAGAGGAAGCTGCTAGGGGACCCAAACCTACACCACTTCTTTATTACATCACAAGCTATGTGCCACCAAAAAATCAAGACCACAGCACGTCCAGGTCAAAAGATACAAAAATTCAAGTTCTGCTGCAGTACCAAGGTCAAATACCAGGGGGCCCAAAATCGACCTTGACCTTCGGCTTCACCACACCCACCCACATGCCAAATATCATCGTAATCCATCGAGAGGCTCTTGAGTTCTGCTGATTGGAGTGGTGCGGAAACACAAACAGACAAACAAACAAACAAACAGACAAACAGACACACCCCAAAAAATATTTCCATTTTTCATGGAGATTATAATTACAAAGCTTAAGGGACGGGCAACAGCCTGGTGATTGGCAAGTTTCACGCTGTAAATGACCATATTTAAAAAAAAAAAAAAAAAAAAAGAGCCCGAAGCGTGGAAGGTCCCGGTTCTTCTATTCATCAGCCATGGTGTTTCTTGTTTTTACAATCATACTTCTACATAACGTGGTTCAAGTCAACCCAGCCAATACTTGTTGGAAGTACGGAAACTGCGCAGGACGAACGCCTAATTTAAAGACCATACCAAACAACGTGACTGTAAACGCCCTGATTCTCAGTTCGAATGGAATCGAAGAGCTGACGTCCATACCAGAAATGCCCACATTGACTTATCTGGACTTGTCCGACAATCGTTTGAGAACATTTCCCTGGTCATCCCTTCGCAATATGTCTCAAATCGAAGGGTTGAAACTAAACAACAACCATATTTCTAAAGTTGACGCCTTGGTCGACTTCCCGCGATCCTTTCGATATCTTGACATGCAATCTAACCGCATTGCCACGATTCCTGAGACTTTTCTGAGCGGGATAAAGACAAGGCAAAACTTCCTTCTGCGCATATGGCAGAACCCTTTTCTCTGCGATTGTGAGATCCAGTGGATCGCCCGTTTGCGGCGATGTGTGTGGGAACACAGGGGCGACGGCTGCGTTGATGCTTCTCAAGCAAAAGTGAGGATTTGCATGTTGTCCCACTGCAATTTCCACCCGAATGTCGTCATTCTGGACATGTATAACCTTCCTCGTAACTTCATTCGTCTACCGAGGGAGAACGAGGTACTCAAATGTAGTTCCCCGCAAGAATTACAAGGGAAACTGTTGACAGACGCCATTTTACCGTCTTGTACGACTCTCAGCGCTTCGGTAACACCGCGGCCAGCGGCTTCCCAGGCGTCGACCACGGTTCGACAAGACAGGGCAGAACTGCAGATGTCCAGCACCTCCAGATCAGAGATAACAACTGTCAGCACATCCGAAGCTTCATTGGCAACGTTTTGGAAAGGTGAGACTATTCCTAGTCAGTCGTATATGATATAGTATATTGTGATTACATATGTACAAGTGCTTCAATCCGTGATTGGGGATTTACAGGGGAAACATCTGAAAGGCAGTTGAGCGTAAAATAATTTGTCAGATCTCTAATTCAAGCCCCTATCTCACTGGACGCGCGACACGTTGGCGACCTCGCTGAATGATTTGACAGCGCGCTCGAATTTCATCGATAAAAACTAATAATCTTTTTACGTTTTTTGTGTGTTTTGAGTCAGTCTTTTCAGTCACACTTGTACGTTTTGCATGATATTCCCATTATAAAGTCATGGGGAACACAAATCCAACTTAGGTCGCAACGAGGCCGACAACATGCCGTAGGTCCAGTGAGATAGGGACTACACGGCAACTCAACACGTGCATACTTTTTTGCGACGCCTTAGAGGCGGAGCCATTAGTATAGTACTGCGATTGAGTTGACAAATATTCCAGATATTCCACGCACGCATTCCCTATGGTATTGGTTTTTGGCAACACATTGTTCTCTTCTTCACAGAGGACTTTACACGCGGCAAATCAACATGCGTATGCTTTTTTGCTGACGCCTCTGGGGCCGATCCGTTAGTATAGGGAATTTGTTGTTGGTAACACTTCGTTCTCTTCTCTACAGGGGACATAGTTTTCATACTCGGTGGGGTTCTCCTTGTCATAGTCGTCGCTAGCATCAGCTTCCGTCAACGGTTCCTTGTCAGCACTCATCGACGACGTAGACGTTGTCTTCGCCTGGTGAGAGGACCGACGCCTGGAGAGTCAAGACGCAGAAGACGTCAAGGGGACGACGAGGGCAACAACTCTATAGAAATGGTCGTCATTCGAGGAGGTTCACATTCAAACTCCAGGAGGGACAGTCCCCCAGCTGTACCCAGCAGGGAAGGAAGGGCTGTATCGTCACAACAAACGTCGGCGGTTTAGAGGCTAAGCTAGTCTGAGAAACATTAAGGGTGTAAAAGTGCACATGTAGTAGGGGTTCTTACTTACTTTATCATATCTTATTTTATTTCATTCATTCATTCTTTCATTCATTAAGACAACAAAGTACAACAGTACCAGTACAGTGTAGTGGTGACTTACCCCTTACAGCATGATATTCTTTTTTAGCCTTGAGCGAATATTTTGTAACCTGCGTTTTTCAGTACATGATGTGCATCGAAAAATATAATACTTAGCATTAAGCATAACTGTGTTAAAAGGAGAGTTTGACATGTGTCCATACAATGTATGTTTTTTAAATGATGCGTGACATCATTCCCCCAGGTGAAAAATTATTTCCAAAAAGATTGGAAATGTTGACAAGCCATAAATATTTGAGACTTTTTTATTCTAATTCTTTGTTCAATTTTTTTAACATCTATTTTCTTCAAACTAGTAGCAGTTTCTTGGTAGAAAACTATGAATGATTTTGTACTGAGAGTATTGTAATTTATTGGAGGATCCACCTGTAAAGCAAGGGGCCAGTTGCTGGCCTGTGAACGTAGGCAAAGTAGTTCCAATTTTGTGTTCAATGTTAAGGGGCATCGTGTATATCTTTTTCTGTAATTTTCATTGTCAACATTTTGTATAATTACTGTTTGACTGGTACTTACTTTATACACAAACACAACAAGATTGACATTGTCAACGTTTTCCTTTACATGTTATAGTAGTGGAGGCATACTACCACTGTCTTTGTCTATTCAGAATAAACAGTCGTAGAGTTTGAGCATGTTCAATCTCTTTAATTTCCTCGAAGTAAGATTTTCCTAGCCCCAATAGCAGGCTTCATTGTGGCCTTTTTTTTCAAACTGAAGACGCCCCGGTCTCTGTTCTGGAACCTGCCGTTTTCAACAATATTGTGCGTTTAACGCGCAGTTGTCGTGGTGTTGGTACTGGGACAGGTGGCAATACTAGTGAAACAAGAGTTCCATGACCTCATATCTCCATGAACAATTCTTTTTATGCAAATGACTTACACATTTGCACAATATATGCTTGGTCATCAACACCTTTATCTAACTTACACACGTTGCAATATTGACAGTCCTATAATTTTCCAATTAGATGAATTATGGTGTTTTAACTTTCCAATTAGATGAATTATGGTGTTTTCCAATGAGATGAATAATGGTGCATTTATTATGCAAATTAGGAATTTATTTGCATAATTGGTATCTGTTGATGCTCCACTTTCCATAAACTACATATGTTACACGTATTTGAGTCTGATAATGGAAAACACTGCAAATATAGATTTTCCTTATTAGCTATACAAATTAAGTCACAATTTGCATAATTTGCACTTCATTATGTATATCTCTGTCTAACCTACCTGCATACTAAGTATCTTATTGACAGTCCTATAATTTTACAATTAGATGAGATATGATGTTTTGCATTAATTATGCAAATAAGGAATTTATTTGCATAATTGGTATCTGTTGATGATCCACTTTCATAAACTACATACGTTACATGTATTTGTGTCTGATGACATTACCACCATAACCATAACCAGAGACTGCATTCAGAGCAAATAGAATCTTTTCAAAACCGGAGACTCATTTCTCTGAAATATTTAGCCTATTTTCATATATCTTGTCTCATTAATCGATTGAGAAATTATTAGGACATAGTAGCACTTTGTACCAGACTACCTGCTGTTCATAAAAGCTCTGACTTTCTTCATTTTCCCGTTTACCACATTTTTTTTATTGCATTTCACAAAATGAACACATAATACAAACAAGAGAAAATCAAAGTACAGGAAAAAGAACAATTAACCCACGGATCCAAAAACAATAAGTAAAGGTGGAAACAGAAATGGAATACTTGTAAATGTAAGTAATATCCAAAATAATAGTAATAACAGCCCCATTGGCAAATAAATATAACAAAATCAGTATCAACCAAAGATTAAACAAGAGTGGTTTTTAAAAAAAACGCAGGCGACGTGAGGATTAATATGAAAGAATAAACATACCCAATCAATCTATAAGCCCAGCTAGAAGCCTGCTTAGGCTGACTAAATCGCGCTCTTAGTGACCGGCCCGACGGATACCGCCCCCAAGTGGGGTCATTAACCTTTGTCCGAGAGCTTGTGTAAGCACAGGCTAGGAGCTGGCTGGACTGCTGGTATAGAGAGTGTTAAAAAGCCATGTAATTATACATTGTATTTTGAGAACTTTTATTGATTATTATCACTTTTATGTCATAAATTTCCAATTTTTAGGACGGATAGGGTGACATTTTTTTCCGTCCCAACCAGCAAATTTCCGTCCTGGCACGGAAGGACGGGTTCTGAAGACAGCCCTGTCTTTAACAAAGGAGACTCAACAAGCAGGCTGTACAAGCAACCCTGGCTCTTTTTTGGACCATCCAAATGTGAACATAGTACTCACAATTCTGTCTCACACGCATATACTTGACTCAACCTATGATAATGAGCATAGTACTGTTTATCTCTGTTATATTGTATCTGACCCATACCTCTTCCCTCATGACCTCAATGAAAAGCGGCCTGCGTGCCGATTTGAGCTTATCATGAATAAACAAAGGTTCAAACAAACAAACAAACAAACACTGCAAGCCGGGTATGCAACCACACAATGGCGACTGTAGTCCCGCTTTTCTCAGAAGCAATACTTTGTCGTTGGGTTGATTTTATGTGAAAATGGGTTAACGTTTGGTTGCTTAGAAATATGTATGAAGCGTAGTTTTATTTCCTTGGCTCGAACGTTATAACGGTAGTTTGTTCTCTTACTAGCGGCGTATTTTGGAGACGTACATGTACCCAGCCTGCGCGTTCGTGTTGGGGTACGTTTGATCCGGACACACTGTGAAATGGACGCGTGTCCAAACCACTGAAACTTTATTTTCTTTTTCACTACAGCTTTTAAACGATCAATATGAACGTTGTTTATCTGTACGGTGTACAACCCGCCAGCATCCCGCCACCAAGACACACTCGTGGAGCACCTGCTCACGGGAACAGACAGCATTAGAACAAAGCACCCCGAAGCAGGCCTGATTCTCCTCGGAGATTTTAACAGACTAGACACTACTGACATCTGCAAGGGAAATAGGCTAGTCCAGGTAGTCGACACACCAACCAGAGGGCAGTCTATACTGGTTGTGATCATAACGGACCTACAACGTTTCTACCAGAAACCCGAAGTGATAAGCCCACTTGGACTAAGCGACCACAACATGGTCCTATGGAAAACAAACATCCGGAAATCTCTTAACAGAACCAAAATCAAAACAGTGCGCCCCATGCGGGGCTCCGACATTCGCGCATTTGGTCAATGGGTCTGCTCCCATGAATGGCAGGAAGTCTACGGTGAACAAACGTGTGAGAACAAGACAGCCAAGTTCTACGAGACACTCCAAAATGCCATCGAAACGCACTTCCCCGTCCGACGAGTTAAGATGCATCCAACTGACAAACCATGGGTAACACCTGAACTCAAGTCACTCATTCTAAAACGTCAAGACGCTTTCTCGCAAGGGAAAATCTACCTCTGGAAACAACTCAGAAATAAGATCAACAGAGAAGTCAAGAGAGCAAGGAAGAGACACTACTGTAACCGAGTCGAGAAACTTAAGAGAGACAACCCAGGTAAATGGTACCAAGAAATCAAAACTATACTCAACTTGCAGCAGAAGGACCTTTCTATCCACATCCCGGGGAACGAGAATGCGGACAGTCATTTTATTGCCAACTATATCAACAAGCAGTTTGCCGGAGTTGCACAGGGTCGCCCCAGACTGGACCCCGCCCAACTACCAGCCTACCTGCCATGCGAGTCCCAGCCGCCAGAGGTCCACCCTTGGGAAGTTAATCACGTTCTGCGCAAACTGAAGGTGGGGAAAGCCTCTGGCCCAGATCAGATCAGCACCAAAATATTGAAAGAGTTCTCCTATGAGCTTAGCGAACCAATAGGAAACATCTTAAATGCATCGTTCACAGAAGGATTCGTACCACAAGAGTGGAAGGATGCTGTCGTCGTACCCTTACCGAAATCTCAACCTCCGTCGGTGGAAAAACTACGCCCGGTGTCCCTTACATCCCAGCTGGCGAAGGTGGCCGAGTCGTTTGTGTGCAGGTGGTTGCTGCAGGACATAAGGCCCTCACTTGACCCCCAGCAATTCGGGGGTCTTAAGGGACGCTCCACCACTCACTACCTTGTCAGCCTGGTTGACCATCTAAGTAAGGCATCTGACAAGCCCGGTAATATCTCAACCCTTGTGATGACTGACTTTTCCAAAGCATTTGATCGTATTGACCACACCACTGCCATATGTAAGCTGTTTAAACTTGGAGCAAGATCATCCATTATCCCGTGGATCTGTGACTTTCTGTCTACACGCCGCCAACGCGTTCGATACAGCGGTGAGCTTTCTGATTGGGAGACACTGACATGTTCCGTCCCTCAAGGTACACTGCTTGGTCCAGTTATTTTCCTTGCAGTCTTTGACGATGCAGTTAGAGAAATCCCCCCCAGTGTGCTAGAATGGAAATTTGTGGACGACCTGTCAATGGCCGAATCGAGACACTATCAACAACCATCTATCATGCAAGAGGAGCTGGACAATTTCAACCACTGGTCAGAACAGAACCACATGCTCTTGAACGCCGACAAATGCAAAGTCATGACCTTCTGCTTCATGATGCGTCCACCCCCACCGCTGGCTCTTACCATTAATGGGAAAGAACTGGAGAACGTGGCAGTCGCACGTCTGCTTGGGTTATTGATGCAGGCTGATCTGAAGTGGGAGGCCAACGTGTCACAAATGCTTTCAAAAGCCAACAGCCGTCTGTTTCTGTTAAGACGCCTAGGAACGTTCCATCTGTCAGCTCTGGACTTACTTAAGGTCTACACCTCATTTGTACGACCTGTGGTGGAGTATTGTGTCCCTGTG
Source organism: Branchiostoma lanceolatum (assembly GCF_035083965.1). Taxonomy (NCBI): domain Eukaryota; kingdom Metazoa; phylum Chordata; class Leptocardii; order Amphioxiformes; family Branchiostomatidae; genus Branchiostoma; species Branchiostoma lanceolatum. The sequence continues at coordinate 8,343,422 of NC_089723.1, read as the reverse complement.
TGGAACGCCGGACTTACATGTATGCAGGTTACCAGGTTGGAGCGTGTGCAGAAGAGGGCGCTTCGCACAATTTTGAGAGGACAATACACCACCTATGACTCAGCCCTGCAGCTAACAGGTCTTGAGACACTGAGCGACCGTCGAGAGGACCTATGCCGAAAATTTGCGAACAAACTTAACCCCGAACTCCTCCCACCTACAGTGGGGGAACTACATGGCAGAAACACTAGAAACTGTGGAAAACTCAGAAACATCAAGTGCAGAACTAACCGCTACAAGACCTCCCCAGTACCCTATCTAGTCCACTTACTAAACAATTAATCACAATGGGATACAGAATAGTTTGCTTCATTACCTTTTAAGAATCTTGTTATGTCACCAAGTTGTAGATAAATTTGATTCGTTTTAACCGTTATGGATATATTGATAATGTATGTCAAGACGTTTTAAGTATTTTCCTTGTGTTTTTAAGATAATGTGATATATGATTGTACAGTGTACGTAATTCAGCTTTTAGCTGCCATGTCACACTTTTTCCTAATAAACCATTCATTCATTCATTCATTCATTCATTCAATATCATTTCGATTCCAAATGATTCATGCATGGTGAAGTGGCTTAGCTGCGAGCAATTTTCACTTGTAAATTATTATTACTGAAAATTCAATCAAACAACGCATGTTTTTGTTAGAATGTGACGATTTTAAGATTTCTATCATATATTTGCGAGCTCGAGAGGCATTCCTAGTCACAAGGCATCCTTGGCTACATGAAGGCAGCTATAACGGCGGGTTTCCCATCTCCGGACGTAAATGTATGAGTTTGACATCAAATTACACCAATGTCGGTTGTCTGAAAAGTGTTGCGTTTTGACAAATGATAAATGAGAGTAGCGGTGTTTGGGGATTTCTCTTGTAAAGTTGATTTTACATCGTCCGAGCACGATTCACGCAATTGATCTCAGTCGGTAAAAGCAGGAAATGTCGTTTTAAATGTAACGTTCCAAATTGTTCCGTTCTCAGGCCAAACCTATTTTATCTATTGATTCTCGGATTTTTTCAGAAGAAAATTGGAGCGACAGGGCGAAAAAAAAGAATTAAAATAAATTTTTTTGCAAATAGTCTTGAGTGAAGATAAGGGTTTACATAACATAAAGAATAAGAGGATTTTTCAAGTTTCAGCTTTGTATGGCTCATTTTATGCAATGCACCCCTTTCTTTGATCTAGTACTAGAATTTCAGTAACAAAATTAAGTTTTGCCATGTGATATATGGATTGGTATTGAGAAATAGTTGTAATAAATGAACAATTATAACTTATGATAAAATGTGACCATACTTTATGGGTAAGTGCGGGCCTTTATAATCTATTTTGGTGGCATTTGGGTCTCTACAACTGAACAAATAGTACAAATTTGTGAATGTCAATAGCAACCCAATTTTTTTTTTTCAAAATGGGAAAAACAGGAGAGGCTATTGTGCAAGACTGTTTTATATTCCAAGTGTTTTTATATCCTCGCCCCCTTTGGAAAACAACTCAGGGTTGATTATGTACATAGTCTTGTCTCCTCCAGTATACTGACACTTGAGAGCGAATCCTTCTGTTTTTGCCGCTGAAGCACAAATACACAAGGCACTAATCATTAGTGCTTTGTGTATTTGTCTAATGTTAGTGCGCGGAGGACACCCCGCAACAGATGGTCACCGCAAGCCTTAACTTAAGCGGGATGTGGGTCGAAGCCCCGAATTGCTTAATGCCTACAATCTGAATGAATAGAAGTTGGCATGTAGAGAAGAGTAGAGCCGAGTAGATCCTTTCAGCCAGGTAGTTACTTACTCACAGATCATGGTCACTTGATAAACTAAGAGAGACCGAACGAACACATATTTTGCCCCCGAAACAGAGGCGAAAATAGGTCACTGACCAAGCTTGACCTTTCACCGGGCCGGGTCAGACGTGGGTCACCAAGGTTTCAAGTTGCTGAATCAGCTAGATTTTCTCATCTAAATATTACAGTTGACATTATGTATTCACCAATCAGCAGTGCGATACAATCAGATCCTCCCTCGAACCACTATATGATAATGCTGATTGACGTATCATGACTGAGGAAGTCTCTGCTTACGCACGGAAAGCTTCACATTCTTGGTGGAAGATCTCATGAAGGCTATAAGTCTACCGGCCGCGCACCGGGGGACTTCTAGCCCGAGAGGTGACCGGCTCCCCCGGGCTACAACTGCCCGGAGCGTTGATTAAGATCGGGCGGGCTGACTGTTCTTGGGCCACCGAAGGAAATCGCTAGCGACCCGGTGCTAGTCTGGGCTCCCGGGGTAGGGGAGCCACTGCGGCGATGATACTAGTATCATACTGGCTTGGTCACCAGCGGCCCGCTCGTAAACAACAGGTACTGGGACAAGTTTTCTCATCAAACATTAGGTTGACTGACGCTGCCGCGTGAACTCCTACCGGATGCACAAGACTACATTGTACCGCGAGGCGTAAAGCCCCTTCTGCCCCAAAAGAGAGCCCGACCACGGTAGGCTGGATGCCAAGTTAGTCCATTTGTCTATCCTTAACCCAAGCTCCTTGGGTAGATATTCTCTTATCCATCTTAATCTGTGCAACTGCCGGTCGGTGACTGTTAATTTGAATGCATTTTCGGCTTGTTTTAAATTATGTCCGAGTGTGTTTCCTTAATGCCGTACCTTGTGTATGAGTGAATGAGAGGCTTAGACGTTGTTTTGACATTTTGGAATCTGCTAACGTTAATACAGATCAGGAATTCGTTTTGTTATTCTGATAATTGTCACAAATACTAGTACATTGTTGTACACTTGTCGCCCAGAATAATTTTTGAATTTTTTTCATTGTGGTGACGGGCTTGTCAATGTGTCACTAACGTTACATGTGGAATGATTAGCGACGAGTTGACCATTTATCACCGTTTTCGACAATGTCATCAGTGTGTTAACGTGGTCTGGAACGGTTGTGTGTTCTGTGATCATGGGGTACCGGGTACGGGCCGTGTAGTGGAAATGTCTTCGTCTGTTGCGGGTTCTCTCCAAGCAGAAGAGGGGTTCCGGCAGGTTTTTGACGTGTTTTTAGGCGTTTTTGTCGGGCTTTCTACTTTGCCATTTTTTTTGCATAGGGTTGGCTATACAAAAAAAGAAATAACAAAGTAGAAAGCCCGACAAAAACGCCTAAAAACACGTCAAAAACCTGCCGGAACCCCTCCTCTGCTTGGAGAGTAGTTGCGGGTGGTACCGTAGAGGTAGGTCACACAAGAGTCAAGAGTACATGTACTAAGAAGTAGCGCTTTTATCTGTTGCATTCTGAATTTACTACTACATCTGTTGGTTTTGCACTATGCCAGTGCCAGTTACATGTATTACGATTAGAAATGTATGTTGTTTACGGGCGTCTCTGGGCGGCCAGGAAGGGCCTAGGGGACCCTGTTCCCCGGGCATCTGTTTTTTTCAAGTGTGCAGGATTAAAAGGTATGTTCTTTACGTATCCGATGGTGGTGAGCTGTTGTTTTTATTGAATCAGTATCTATTGATATTTGGTATTATGTGTTTTGTTTTCATTGTATGGCAATGGTAATCAGCTGTCAGTTTTTGGAAGGCACCAAACGAGTACAATGTACTTGTACTCGTCTATGATTGATTGTATTTTGTTTTACGCATAAATCTATTTGTTTGTAGGGGCGTTGCATTGATGATTGATGTTCTGTATTAGGTTAGTGGACTATAGTCGTTGTCAATTTCTTTTTTCAAAGTCTTCTTTTGTAACGGTGCCCATGTAGCAGTTGTTTTGTCTATTCTAGTTAGCTGTGCTGATAAGTTCAAGCAGTAAAAAGTTCGTCAACTGTACATGTGGTCCAAATTCCAACTAGTTGCGTTGTATGATTGAGTGATAATAGTGTTGATAATGACTGGCTCATGTTTCCCTGGCTCAGTTGCTTATGTACCAGTTACCGCATCTACATGACGTCAAGTTCCGCCGGGATTTTCCGGTCTTACCTACCTTATAAGTTATATTCGCTCCTCTTCGACAGGACTTACATTTGTATCTGTCGAGATTGGATATTACAGTAACGGCCTGTTTCCCCTTCTTCAGGTCAGGCCCTGAGTTCTGGCCCTGGATGGCCAGTGACGGCCCAGGGGACCCTGTTCCCGGGTGTATATTTTTCTTGCATTTTCAGTAAACCTCACACGTGTAGCGAGGACCCAGGACCACTGTATCCAGGAACATGCTATGTTCTTTTGTCTACTGTCTTCGTCTATCCCCTGCCCGTCGCCTATAGGACAACGTGAAAATCGATGTCTTACAGCGGTAAGCCAACATAGACAATAGTGTTTCTGACGTTTTTGTTAATCTGAGTAATATGCAGTTCATATGTTGTGTCTTTTTAAGGTCTTTCCTTAATAAATAACATATAACTTTAAACCTTTCTATACGATTTGCGCTCTCTTGCGCTCTCTTGAATTCTGTCAACATTGTCGGCTCAAACACGTTGTATATACATGGATGTGAAGCAAACAAATCCCTGAATCGTGTTCATACAGGGGAAGAGCATAGCTGCACAGACCATATTGTGACAGATACAGGTTAATGACATTGATTTATTTATGCCCTTTTCTTTCTTAGTGCCCGCAGGTGAACTTCGTCATGGCTATCTTCAGGCTGCATAAGGAATCATCGTAGAAGAATTGGAGTGTGCGACGATTACATTCACCCAGGAGAAACATGGAATGCGGCAGGATCATCGCGAAAGCAAAATGAAAAAAAAAACACAAAAAAACACAATGAAATAGCAAAGTTCACGCAAACGCACATAACAAAAGAAAAGCAAATAGATAAAAACTATCCGACACACAAAACGTGCCCAATGTTCGAGAAACCTTGTCTCTGCGTCATTTCTTTATCTCTTCATATGTTAGCTATAGTCTTCAGAGAGCATCTAAAAGAACCTGTATCAGCTACATGTCGAAACGTAAGATCCTTTATTGTAACAAGTTAAAACTTATCAAACATATGGATGAATAGCTGTGACATATTGCATCATAATCTACATTGCAACATACCCTGCCAAACCGTAATTCTATATTGTAGAAGTAAAAGCTTATCAAAAACATCGGCTGTAATAGTGTGTAAAAACTACCGCCTTTCCTGTGGCCGACGCTTTACATTTGAGGTCCTCCCTGTTAAGCGCAAAGACCGTTCCCGCAAGGTATTGTCAAAAACCAATTCCCTGGGGAATGCGTGCGTGGAATATTTAGAATTCTTTCAACTTTGATCCCAGCACTATGCAAACGGCTCCGCCCCAGAGGCGTCGCCAAAAAATATTGAACTTAAACAGAACTAAAGTAGACAAATTTATATGAGAAGTCCATATCAACAGAATGAAGAGAACATAAATAACTAAAAAGAACAGTGACTGTTCAGTGGCGAATACAAATGACAAAAAAACAATATCAACCAAAAATAAGTTATAACGTTTCATCAAAATTTCAACAAATTCTAGACAATCTAATACAAATTGTTTACCACATTGATTCCTTACAAAAATCCCAGAACCAAACTAAATCAAGCCTAAACACAATCCCTGCATTACAGCGCTAAATGCAACTAACATATATAGCAAATTGCGGAACGACAGACAATTAGACAGACCAAAAACAATACCTCCCCGTGAATTGACAGCCTCTTCTATCAACTACCCACTCCGGCAAATTCAACCTCCCCACTCACATCATACCAATCTGCTGAAAACGACGGATATGCACCAAAATTAACAAACACAACGACATATTATTATCCTAGAGAAGAAATCACTAAAATAACAACGTTTTATGCAAAATAGGTAATAATTTGCATGCTTTGCATCTATATGTACACATCTTTGTCTAAGCCACCGCATGTCCAGAATCAAGGGTATCTTTCCTTACTTTCTTCAGCTATCCTCTTATAACGAAAGAGGCCCATGCAAAATCAACTGCTGGGGGGGGGGGGGGGGGGCTGCAATACCCCTTCATGACGTCAAACGCTATCAGCCACTCAAAAGTCCAGACTATAGCATACCCATGACAATATACACATGGAACACACTGGTAAGTTTCTCATTAATTATGAAAATCAGCATAATTTGTATCTCATTGTGTACTTTCCTTTGCCCTAAATCCTTCGTTCCTTTCTTCAGTTATTCACTTTCAAAGACCTAGACTTAAACAAAGGTCTCCCTAATTAGTAAATGTTCCAGAACACACCGCCAGGGGCCCAAACCTATGTCACACCTTTTATTCTTTACATTGAAATTCATTTGTCACCAAAAAAGATAAACACCACGGCTTGGATAAAACATACAGAAAATTGAGGTTTTGCTGCATGCAGTGCCAAACAAAGTCAACAAAGTGTCCAAAATCAACTTTGAGCATCGTCTTCGTAAGACCTAACAATATACCATCACCATAATCCATCCATAGCTTCTTGCTTCTTACAACACAAAGTGTCTAAAATCAACCTTGAGCACCGTCTTCGTATGACCTAACAATATACCATCACCATAATCCATCCATAGCTTCTTGCTTCTTACAACACAAAGTGTCTAAAATCAACCTTGAGCATCGTCTTCGTATGACCTAACAATATACCATCACCATAATCCATCCATAGCTTCTTGCTTCTTACAACACAAAGTGTCTAAAATCAACCTTGAGCATCGTCTTCGTAAGACCTAACAATATACCATCACCATAATCCATCCATAGCTTCTTGCTTCTTACAACACAAAGTGTCTAAAATCAACCTTGAGCATCGTCTTCGTAAGACCTAACAATATACCATCACCATAATCTATCCATAGCTTCTTGCTTCTTACAACACAAAGTGTCTAAAATCAACCTTGAGCATCGTCTTCGTAAGACCTAACAATATACCATCACTATAATCCATCCATAGCTTCTTGCTTCTTACAACAAAGTGTCTAAAATCAACCTCGAGCATCGTCTTCGTAAGACCTAACAATATACCATCACCATAATCTATCCATAGCTTCTTGCTTCTTACATCAAAGTGTCTAAAATCAACCTTGAGCATCGTCTTCGTAAGACCTAACAATATACCATCACCATAATCCATCCATAGCTTCTTGCTTCTTACAACAAAGTGTCTAAAATCAACCTTGAGCATCGTCTTCGTAAGACCTAACAATATACCATCACCATAATCCATCCATAGCTTCTTGCTTCTTACAACAAAGTGTCTAAAATCAACCTCGAGCATCGTCTTCGTAAGGCCTAACAATATACCATCACCATAGTTCATCCATAGCTTCTTGCTTCTTACAACAAAGTGTCTAAAATCAACCTTGAGCATCGTCTTCGTAAGACCTAACAATATACCATCACCATAATCCATCCATAGCTTCTTGCTTCTTACAACAAAGTGTCTAAAATCAACCTCGAGCATCGTCTTCGTAAGACCTAACAATATACCATCACCATAATCTATCCATAGCTTCTTGCTTCTTACAAGAAAGTGTCTAAAATCAACCTTGAGCATCGTCTTCGTAAGACCTAACAATATACCATCACCATAATCCATCCATAGCTTCTTGCTTCTTACAACAAAGTGTCTAAAATCAACCTTGAGCATCGTCTTCGTAAGACCTAACAAGAGTTCTACGACCTCATACCTTCGCCAAATGATTTTGACCTTTATGACTGACGTATTAGGAGTGTTTTTCATCAATCAAAAATCATACCAGTTGATCCTCCTCACCCAAATAGCATAAGTTGTCCAAACCTCCTTGTCATGATTATGAGCTTAACAAAGAAGGTTATGCTAACATTTATCATCAATAATGCAAATAAGATCCTTATTAGCATAATTTGATTCAATGGTGTTCACATTCACACAACTTCTAAATGCAACAAGTATGAAATTGCCGTTATTTACTAGTATGGAATGATAGTAGTTTCTCGTGAATTATGCAAATTAGGCCTACATTTGCATAATTTCTATCTATTGACATTCCTCTCTTCCTCAGTTACAAATGTCACATATTTGAATAGTCATATCATGGAACACAGCAGGTTTTTAAAATTGCCTCATTAATTATAATCTGATTTGCATAATTATCATCCAATCATACAAAGCATCACGTAAGCTATCTACATACCAAAAATCATGACCATCCATCAAGCCCATCTCGAGTTATAGTATTTTCTCATTAATTATGTAAATGAGGTTCTCATTTGCATAGCTGATATCTATTAATATTTCTCTCTTCCTCAGTTACATATGTCACATGTTTGCGAGTCCTATCACGGAAATTGATGGATGTATAAACTTTCCTCATTAATTATGCAAATTAGTTACTGATTTGCATAATAAGTATCCAATCATGTACATCATCGCTCAAGCTATGTACATGCAAAAAATCATGACCTTCCATCAAGCCCTTCTTGAGTTATTCCCTTTCAAAGTCTGAAGGAAAACCTGCCCCTGCAGTTCCAAAAAAGTTGCTAGGGGGCCCAAACCTATACCACTTACTCTCTGCCCAACGAGCTATCTACCACTCAAAAATCAGTTCCATAGCATGTCCACAACACGAGATATCATAACAGGAAGTTCGGCTGCAGTACCGTTACAAGCCGCTAGGGGGCCCAGAATCTAATCATTTTCAGGTTTTATCGAGACCTACCAACATACCAAATACCAAGACAATCCTTCCAAGAATTCTCGACTTATCGTGTTCACTAACAGACACACAGACATGCTCGGTATTCCCATGCTGTGGCACTGCATTAATGACTGTTCTTACTCATATAAGGCCGTGTATATCCAACTTTTGTCTCCCTCAACCACATTCCACACCCATGAATACAGGGCTGACGTCACTGTTGAGTTGCGCAGTGGCATGCAAAAATTGGGTCCTCACACTAAACTTTTGAAACCCCCTTTTTTTCTTGAAAATTTTGGTCAATTTTGGATTCTTTTGGGCTAGAAGGAACGGGTAGGGTCTAAGCTTTCCCAGTTTGATCAAAATTTGTATGTTTCAGTCTTTTAATTGGTGTATTAAAGGAGATATCTTTGTGGTTTGGTTTCACATGCTCCGAGTGGACTCTTCCAGACTGGGAGTAGGTCAAAGTTGACGATTGTTTTCGTCTGTCAGCTGTTACGAGAGAACGAGCTGGTCAACTGTCTATTTTCTTGGCATGATTCTAAAGTAGACAGATGTGGCTTTCTGGTGCATAAGAATTTTGGGGGCTTGCAATTAAGGTGAATCCTTTTCTGAGCCCTTGTTTTAGTGCTTTAAAGCATTACTGCCTATGTGCAAGTCTATCTCTTGTATCTGCCCTACAGCTGGCTGATAGCCAATTTGTCCCTGGCAGTAACTGACGTTTCCTGCCTGCCTCATGACCCCTCATGACCCCTCATGACCAACTTCTATCAATATCCCCTGAAACAACACAGCCCACACGTCGCAACCAGAACGCATAGTAAGAGCATACAATTGAACACATTTTTACACTTTTCTCGTTAATTATGCAAAGTACTTCGCCCAAAATCTAATCATCTTGAGATTTCCCACATACACACGGACACACCAAATACGACAACAAACCATCCAGGCGTTCTCGACTTATCCTGTTCACTAACAGACACACAGACATTCATAAAAATAACCTACTCGACGAAAAATTTCGTCGCGAAGGTAACAATATACCATCACCATAATCTATCTATAGCTTCTTGCTTCTTACAACAAAATGTCTAAAATCAACCTTGAGCATCGTCTTCGTAAGACCTAACAATATACCATCACCATAATCCATCCAGAGCTCCTTACTTATTACTATTGCTGGCAAAAATATCCTGAAACACAAACAGAACAGACAGATAGACACTCAGATACTTTGAAAAGAATACCTTCATTTTAACGGAGGTAACTAGTTATTCCCTGAATGAAAGAATGTCGTTTTCGTATGTGTGAATACATCTTTTAGACAAAACATATTCGTGAATGTTTGATTAGTCAAGTCCTTGAAATCACAACCCTCTCCACCCTTTGTGCTTAACCAGTTAGTTGAGTTCAGGTGCAGTTCCATTTTGTTCCATTTCGTTCCATTTTGTTCCATTTCGTTCCATTTCGTTCCATTTCGTTCCATATCACACTTTCTGGGGACCCGTGTCTACCAGCATCATTGCTTGGAGATGCTGCAGCCCGTCTGTCCACAGCTCTAATTTCTCCACATCAGTAGTCTTAAAGTAGTACGTTCTCTTGGCGGTGGACACAACTAAGGTAGACTCCACTGTGGTAGCAAAATGCGTAGCGTTAGGAGCATCGGCGTCGTAATTGTACAACAAGCTAAGGCATGTGCATGCCCCCCCCCCACATACTAATAATTCTGGAAATCATGATTATCTTTAAAGGAACATATTAGTAAACGTCAAAAGATAACCTTCAAAAGACTATCGCCACAGTAACTGACCCTTATCGAACGGTTATGGACATAATGACTTGACGAACTATTATTTTTTATTATTGTTTATTTATTATTTATCTATTCTTTGTATTATTGATATAATTTTGAGTCACCTTGGTTGACCAAGCTTTAGTTATTTATTGTTATGTTGACCCCTTGACATGCCCTCATCTCGACCTCTATGAAAAGCGGCCAAGATGGCCGATTAGAGCTTTTTTCGAGAATAAAAAAAGGCACAAACAAACAAACGTACCCTCACCCATTTCACAGTATGTAGCTTTTCTCATATAGTATGAGTTACATGTACCTGTGGCCTGGTGTGCGAGGATTAGTTAACGTAGGATGATCAGATGATGAAGGGTCCCCATGCCTTAAGCCCCCCCCCTCTCTCTGGACCCGCGGCACGCTGGCGGCATTGCTGCGGCCGATCGATTTGACAAAGCACTCAACGAATGTCATCGACAAAAAACGAATCTTTTTGAGCTTTTAGTGTTTTGTTGTTTTTTTGGTCATACTTGTACACTCTGAAGGATGTTCCCATTATAAAATCAAGGGTTACAAAATCCAGTTTAGGACGCAGCGACGCCGCCAGCCTGCCGCGGATCCAGTGAGAGGGGGGCCTTACCTGTGTGGGTTCCGGTTATTTCTCGAACAGGCAGTGATCCCGTCTGCAGCTGCTTGGATGGTCCCCAGGAAATAGCGGCATGTGTTGGGTTGGAGGGGTCAAGATGCAGGCGCACAAACCGCTTGTGTTCAGCATTCTTCGCGGTCTTCTTTATGAATGACGCCCCTGTGCAAGAAAAGAATGCAGAAAATGTGGTTATTTATGTACATGGGGACCATTTTCCTACTGTAAAAGACAATATCCACCAGTACAGTGAAGCTGTAGCTACTTATATGGACAGTTATACAGGTGTTTCTTTTCCATTCTTCACAGGATACATTTTACGGTCTCCATGTCGCCATGACAGAATCGACAATGTTTTGTAAGACATCAACAACGACACGTACAAATAACGTACTTTTTAGTTTAGTTTAAGTCAGTGTTTGTTAGGGGGGCGGTCCCAAACGTTTATGTACAACATGTATATGAGGGTTTGGATATATCAATGCTTTAGTGGGTTCTAACTAGGAACTGATGATTTAGTTCTTTTATCTAGTTTAACTTAGTTTTTTTAGTGATTATACCTACCTCTTTTCATGTCCATCATGCACCGCTCGTGGTCTGCCTGAATGACGGATTCCTGTCCGCCAGATGGTGCCTTATTGGTTAGCTCTGACTCCCCCTGCAGCTGGATCGTCCCGTCCTCTCTCCACCACGCCTGCAGCCCTGTGCCGACCACATCGTCACCAGTCCCCGCCCCCCCATCCTGGTCCGTCACAACTCTATCTGTGTTCAGCAGCCCCGGTGCCGAGATAAACAGCTCGCCTACTTGGTTGGGTCCTAGGCACCTCCCCTGCTCATCCAATACGTGCGCAGCTGTCTTGTGAACTAGAGCTAAACTCGGAATATTGTCATCGTTTGGATTGTTCTCTTGCGGGTCTTGTGTGTACAACACAGCCGAGTATGCATGGAGGCTACTGAGCATCACAGTCAGTTGGGTGTCAGGTAGAACCATTTTTAGACGAGAGGCTAAGCTTTCATCAGCCGCCGGTACTGGTTGGAGCAGATGAGTCAGGTGAAGGTCGTGACCAGACTGAGACTGCACCTGGTGTAAGATGTCATCCCACACTTCACCGCGGATCCCTCCCACCCGGGTGACTCGGTGCCTCTCCAGGGCGGACAGTAACTTCACTGGGTCATTGACTGTGGACTCAGGAAGGATGAGCAGAGGAGAACCGACCAGAAGGGACATGAACATTTCGTACAACGCTTCTATTGACGTGAGTGGTGATGTAAGACAACCTACGTCATTTGCTCGGACAGGTAGATTGTCCCACATCCACGTTAGACGGTTGAGCAAGCCGACATGGTTGCCGGACACAGTGCCTTGCTTGTTGGAGTGAGTGTCTCTCATGACAAATGCTTTCCGTGCTGGCATTAGTGGCGAAGTCGTGCACTTGTTCCCGTCCATACCGGTTTGTACCAAAGGTACAGTGACAATATGGCCGCTGAAGGATCCAAGCTTTGTCAATAGATTGGACCTTGTTTCTTGATCCACAACGATGACTTGTAGGTCACAACTTCGGACAAACTGCTGTAGCTGTTCTGCTTCCTCTTGAAGACAAAGAGGAACGAAAGTGTAGCCGGCTTTCCAGATTGCAAGGATGACGCAGGGTGCTTCTTCAGAAGAGGACAGACAGACACCAACGTTCTCGTGACTGCCCTTCAGGGTGGACTTGAACCGCATAGCTGCGATCAAGGTCATCGAAACAGCAGACATAGACATTCCACTAAAACCGCCCGTGTTCATCACTTGTGCGTTTCGACCTCCATGTTTCAATTCTACAAGTGCAGTGGCCAGATGCTGCACCGATTGATTCAGCTGACTATAGCTGATAATGCTGTTACTTGTAATGATAGCCGTGTGTGAAGGCGTCCTGAAGACTTGCTTCTCAAAGAGCTTATGGAGGTGACCAACAGACTTTAAGACATCCTCCGTTGGAAGTATTTCCTGATGTCCATCCTGGTCGTTAAATGATATCATCCGCTTTGATCGAAATTTCGTAGGCCGGTTTCTATGTCGTCTTGGTGGCGCGATGGGACCACTTTCTGTTATCGTCTCCTTGAGCTGGTTGTAGACTACGTCGCTGATCGACTGAACCGTGGACTCTTGACTTAGCAAGACGACAACTGGTACGTCCACATTCAGCTGTTTCTTGAATATGCTTTGAGCGTTGAGTGCCAGTTGTGAGTCCATTCCCACATTGACAACTGATGTGTACATGTTTACAGTCTCGTCCTCTGCGCCTAAAAGCTTGACAAAGATGAGACGTGTGAAGTCCCCGAGCGACTTTTGCTGAGCTCGTTTGTCCATCTTACTCAAGTTGCCGACAGTAACACTTGTCACCAGAGCGTCGTCGTCTGGGTATGACTCCGCGGGTCCTCCTAGAACCGATTCAAGCCTCTTGAAGTCAGGGAGGCCCTGTAAAAACTGTCTAAACTTTGGTCGATCAAGATGCACCACTAAAATCTGTGCAGGGTTGGCGACCAGGCAAGTCTCTAAGCTCTTGCAGATACTGTCCTTGTCAATTTGAAGAATTCCCCTCTGCTCCAGAAACTTGGCAACTTTTGTGTCTCTTTCCAACAAGCCGAGCTGCAAAGCACCCCAGTTGATAACCTGGCCGCTTAGTCCCAGCTGGCGACGCAGATGCACAATGCCATCTAGGACAGCGTTTGCAGCCCCATAGCTTGTTTGTCCGCCATTACCCAGAACGGATGAAACAGAAGAGAAACCGACAAAATAGTCCAGATTGAGATGTCGTGTGGCAAGATGCAAGTTCCAGGTCCCTGACACTTTGGCACCCATGCCCCTCTGGAACTGAGCGTGGTCCTGATTGATCAGAATGCCATCACTAATAACAACAGCACTGTGAAAAATACCCTTCAATGGAATGTTGGGAAGTGAGGTTTGAAGCTCGGCAAGTGCGCACTTGACGCTGTCATAAGACGAGACGTCGGATTGCAGACATAAGATTTTTGTTCCGAGCGTGTCTTCTAAAGCCTTGAGCTCTGCAGCGACGTCCTGTTTGGGGTGACTCCTGGACATGATTGCTATGTGGCCGGCACCTCTCTCAGCAAGGAATCTGACGGTGAGGAACCCCAAACCGGTGAGACCACCGACAATAATGTAGGACGCATCTTTCCGGAAGAGTGTCTGCCTTGTACAGATAACAGGGAGATCTGGTCCATCAAGACGTACGACATGCAGTGACTCGTCGGCGACATTTCCGTCATTCTCGGCCTCCCCTTTGTGCAAAAGGGACGGAAGAAGGTGCGCGTTGGTGACTGGCAAGGTTATCCTGGTGTGCTGGGGCAGGCTGTGAGAAAGCCACTTGAACACTTTCGGCATGGCGACCTTCAGGTTTGCCTCTTGAAACACTGCACCTGTGTTTATCTCCATGAGCATTACGTCTGATCTGATCCACAGGGACTTCGTTCCGCTGCGTTCTTTATCTGACATCTGCCCACAAATGTACACTACGCGTCCGTCGGTAGCAATCACACCTGCTAGCTGAGATCTCGATAGCTTTCGGCTTCCAACGACGATTCCAACATCGTACGCTTTCTCCATTGTTCCTGTGTGTCCATCTGTCGATGTCATCATTTCGCAGGTTGCTCGTAATGCACTAGCTACGGCTGCAATCACTTTTGTCTTGACTGATTCCGTTTGCCCATCTATCACAACAATCCGCTGCTTTGGCTTGATGTGTAGTTGGTTCACCAAAACCTCCCATGCTAATACAAAATACGATAGACAAGGTGTGTCACGCAAAACTGGCAGGTCTGCCAGCTTGTGAACTACTGACGCGGGGAGGGACACCATCGATGAAGCCACAGCGGGGTAGATGCCAACAACAAGATCTCCGACTCGTAGTTTGCACTTCTCGGGTGCCTTGGTCACTGTTCCTACGAAGTCCAAACCAAGTAGGTCCCAGTCCTGATTGTTATTAGCTGACCAGTGCACCACTATTCCGTCTTCCGATTCCCGCGTTACTGGATACAAGCTCTCCGGATGCACATGGAACTGTTGGACGTTTACAATAACACTGTTGTCAGCTCCAGCAAGCGTTTGTTCAAGATTGCCTTCGTATACGGCGTGGAGTTTGAAGGGCTTCATTGTGTCCGTTGTTTGGATCTTCAGTCTGCACCCAACTTCCCCACGATTGGTGCGATGGATTGCTGTTTCAGCATGCAATGTAGAGGACTGGATCTCCAAGAAGTATTTTGAACTTTGTACAAACATTATCTCGGTGTAACTCTTCAACTCTCCAGCAACTAGTTCATGCAGAAGCGTATGAGCTTCCCGGTGATCTCCTGTCGACAACTCAACGAGCTGTAAGGATGGGTAGGCAGCCTCTCTGATGGCGCAACGGACCAGGCCCCATAAAGGTGTCCCGGCTAAGTCTATCAGACTGACGGAGCTCTTGTCGTTCAAGAGTGACCAGGGCATCTCCTGCCACATTGAAAACTGGACGTTGCGAGTAACGATTTTCAGAGGAACCGTCTCTCCATTGGCTATAGCCATCTTGATAAGCTGCCTAAGACTTGCGCAGGCCAGTTGAATACGTGCATCCAGAGATTCCGTGTCTGTCGTCTGTGCCTCTAATAGACTAACGCCACAGCAATGAAGAACAACATCAACGTCTGCTAGGTTGACATTGCTAGCTCGAAGCATCTTTTGCAGTGCCTGTTCGTCATTCACGTAATCAATCCCCTTGATGTCCCGAAGAGGAATGAAGACGGATTCGGAGCTGACTAGCGGCTTGATATGATCCATGATGCCACACTCATCCTCAAGGACGAGACACTTGAGTTGACACGTTTTGGTGATCAGCTCAGGCCCAATCTTCCCCTTCCAGTCAGATGGATGGCCTGTCCATCCTGTGGTGTAGATCATATCCTCAAAACTACTCGGGCTTCCTTCTCTCCAGGCCCTGAAGGTCAGTCCTCTCAGCTCAAGTATAACCTGCCCATCCATTCCAACGATCACCCCGTTTGATGTCATGGTTTCAGCAGTTCGTCTGCTTTGTTTGGCATATACCCACATCTGTTGTTCGGGAGGTTTGGCGACCACAACACTTTCAATAGAAACTGGGAGAAAGCTCCCTCGACGACCTGCTGCTTTTTGTGCGGTGTCCATTCCTAGTAGAAAGTGTACCTGCAGCAAACAGTCATGTATAGCAGGATGGATACAGCAGCTGTGCATCTTGTTTGCCACTATGTCATGAACATCTATGAGGGCAATGGCCTCCTTCCCACCAGGTCCATCTCCGTACCGACATTCATGCAGTCGGCTGAGCGTCGGTCCGTAGTAGAAACCTGTTGTTTCTATCTTGCTGTACAGGTCATCGTGGCTTATGGTGTTATTGCAGCGATGCCGTACATCATCCACGTCCAAACTACCGATGGTCTGTTGCTTCTCTTGACCGTAGGTCACTGTGCCTCTCGCATGAAGCGCTCGCTCCGTCCTCTCCTCGAAATGGACTTGTCGTAAGTCTTCGTCGTGTTCGAGGGCTATGCTTATATCAATCGTTCCTCCCTGAGCACCCACGGTAACTGGCGTAAGGTACTCCACCCTTGTGCTACAGTTTGATACTGGTTGCCGGGGTGTTATGACTTGTATGCACGCTGCTAATCCTAGTTCAAAGTAGTGGGCGCCGGGAACAACAACAGTGTCGTCGAACACATGATCATACAAGTAAGGGCTCCTCTGCTTGCTTATGGAGCACTTGTACAACGGAGGACTTGCAGATACATGTGCTAAGAACGGGTGAGTGAAGCCGCTGCCGAGGTCACGGCCTTGGCGCCGAGCTAGAGCTTTCTCTGTTTCGAACCACAGTGGTTTTCGGTCAAACTGGTAACGCGGTACATCTGTTGGAGTGTACATTCCTTTAGCGAAGAAAGCGTCCCAGGTCGGCATTAAGCCGGCTTGATACAAATCGCAAAGACTACGAAGGATAGATGGATGCTCTTGGTTTGGCTTGATGGACGCCACGTAGGTCAACATCACCTCAGATGCAATTTGCTTGATGTTGCTCCTAAGAGCAGCTTTGGGTCCGACTTCCACAACGATGTTTTGTTTTTCACGATGTAGGGCTTCTGACATTGCACTTCTGAACATGACCGGCTGCCTGACGTTTCTCTCCCAGTACTCGCCGGTCACAAAGTCCGTCCTCGTCGCTCTCTTCCCCGTAACTGTTGAGTACGTCTCTATAGAAGGCGGCTGTCCACGTAGATCTCTCAGAACCAATTCTAATTCCTCGCGAATGGGCTCCATATGGTGGCTATGGTAGGCTGCTTGCACGTCCAGCTCTCTCAAAAACAGCTGGCCCGTCATCTCGTTTTCGTTTGTCTTTCTCAGAATTGCATGCAGCTCATCTACTGCATCATCATCACCCGACAGTGTGCAGGACGAGGCACTGTTTTCGGCGGCCAGGCCAACTTTCCCTGAGACGTTGCTACACATGTCTAGCACCTTCTTCACTGGGAGATTTCCGACAACCAACATCTTCCCGCCGGTGACCTCATTTTGCAAACGACCCCTGTGGTAGATGACACGTACGGCCTCCGGTAGTGACAGGGAGCCTGAACAATGCGCTGCAGCCACTTCGCCCACTGAATGACCCAGAATGGTATCTGGTGTGATGCCCCACGACTGCCAAAGGGCGAACAGCGCAACCTGTGTGGCGAAAATAATGGCTTGTGCTACAATAGGGACGTGAAACTCTTCTTTATTTGACAACTTGTCAAGTAGAGACCACTCAACGTATGGGCGAAGCAGGCCATCGACTTCAGTCAGCTTTTTCTTGAATACAGGCTCTTTGTCCATCAGGTCTAGACACACGCCCTCCCACAGCGTTCCTTGTCCGCCGAAGACAAAAATGACACGTTTGTCAGGCTCGGAGCCATCCCCACGACCACTCTTCCGTCTGATTGTCCTGGTGCGTACTAATCCCCCTATACCGGCCACAGCATTCTCTAAAGATCGCTTTATGTCCTCAACAGAGCCACCTGACACCGCTATCCTGAAATTGTGGTGTGTTCTCCTCACTGTTGATGTGTAGGCGAGCCTTTCAATAGATGTGTCAGGGTTTTGCTCCAAGTATGTGATCAGATCCTCCACTGATAGCCTCAAAGATTCCCTTTTCCTTGCAGATACGGCTACAATGTGCATCTTTCCTTGTTCTTTGTTAGTGTTGTCTGGAGAGTCGTCATCGTATTGAGGGAAATGCTCGACGAGGGCATGGGAATTTGATCCTCCAAACCCAAAAGAGTTTACGCAGGCTAATCTTCTGTCCTTCCCCCGCAGTGTCCAATCCAGTACCTCTGTTGGTACGTACAGCCGTAGATTATCAAAGTCGATGTTTGGGTTCGGTCTGTCGAAGTGCACGTTGGGCACGATCTTTTTGTGCTTCATCATCAACAAAACCTTGATGAGTCCGGCCAGCCCTGCGGCGGACTCCAGGTGGCCGATATTGCCCTTGACAGACCCTAAGAGAACGGGGCCGTCGTCAGCCTTTCTGGCCTTGCCTATGACGTTGCCCAGACTGTTGGCTTCCACTGGATCCCCGACCGGTGTGCCTGTTCCATGTGCTTCGATGAAGTCAATGTGGTGAGGGTCGAACTTGTAGTGTTCGAAGATGTTGCGGAGTAATTTCTCTTGCTGTGACTGTGATGGGGCAGTGATGGGTATGGTGGTGCGGCCGTCCTGGTTCACTCCCGTGTGAATAACGCCCCAGATGCGATCGTTGTTTTCTAGAGCCTAGAGGAATGCACATATTGAAAGAAGCTTTGTCGACGAAGGAGCTGTTAGTTAGTTGTCATCATATACCGATGACTCTGCACTCCTTATATTTAGCTATCGCGGCTGCTTTGCTGATGATAACGTCCATTTTATTTATTTCATTTATACAAGGCAATTACACTCAGACTGTGAAGCCTGTTTTTCAGGTACCCCTGATTTCACATATAAAAACACAAACTACGACTAATTACACAGTAACATTAATAACCAATCAATCATAAAAGCCATGTTACATACAGTACAGATATCAATTGCCTCCGTTATTGCCATTCATAAAGGTCTTGTAAGTAAGTGCAGTTCTTTGTTTCAGCGAAAGGGCGTTCCAGAGGGCATAACAAAAGAGCACTTGATCTTTCACTCAACGAGAAATGGTGCTGATTATATCTACCAACGAAACGTCTTCTCTGATGTTACTTGTCCTGGAATATACACCTGTCGTTCAAGTTATTTCTAAAGGGAGTCGCCCTGTTTGAGCAATATGACGCGGACTTTGTCATGAAAATAGAGCGGGTCATTTGTCTAAGCTGTTAAGTCATTCATTTTTTTTTCTTTTTAGGGGAGGAGGCGATGGGCTAACGTAACATACTAGTAACCTATTTACGTGCAGGAGTAGTTTACGTCCAGTTTGGGTCATGTCCACATGTCGGGGTGTATTATGTCAAAGCTTGTTCTCATGAGAAACAAAGAACGTCATAAGTATGATCCTTAGCCATCTAACTCTTTTATACAAAACATTTGGTTTAACATTTGGCTCTGTCCGCACGGTTTTATGATAAATAACGTTTTGAATAAATCGGACGTTAATTGGTCATGTTACGTTACATGGAATCTACGCGTAGATTGTGACAAATTTGTACAGTGTAATTGGCCAGCAGTCTCGTACAAAGCGTTGCCTCAATTGTACCTGCTACGACATTTGCAGTTACTTATGATAAAGCATTTTTCTTTAAAAAATGTTTTGAACAATATACATTTGAGGCTTCTGTGGCATATTGAATGGCACTACGTGAAGCACAAACATAATTGCGCTTAAGTTGTAGAATAGTCTATTATTGGTTATGTTTAAAGTTTTTGTCAGTTTCACCAACAAATTGTTTATCAAGAGCTTCTCTTTCATTTCATTAAAAGCATTAAAGCTGAAAATTGGTAGTTAAGTCTAATGCCGTATACAATGTGTGGAACACATTACTTATAGATGTTTTGGACTTAGATTATCTTGAAATTTGTTACATTTCAAATCGAGAATTGTTAATGTTAACGTAGCGCTACCAATTATCGTCCAATCCTCATTTATCATAAAACCGCGCGTACAGAGCCAAATACTTAACCCATTGGAGGAAATATCAGCTCTTCCAAAGAGAAAAAAATGCATAGTCTGTTAGATTTAACTGCAGTATTCGCCTGTTTAACGCCATACTAGCATGTATTTATACTGAGGTCTAGGATGAAGAATTGTACTAGGGTTACCCATTATCGTTCTTTCTAGTGCTCTACTTGAAGAACGTAGATTTAAAAAATGCACATAAATTGTCCAAAGTCGTCTACAGACAAATGATAGTAAAGTCACTATGTTTCTCCCACCGCTTACTTTACGAGAATTGATAATGTTACGCAGTTAATTTCAACAACGCTGAGCGGCACGTGAAGTTCACGTGATAAACGCATGACGTGCGAAAATGTAGCCTAGATGATGGGTTCGGTGGGTGGTATAAAAGCTTCCTAAGACTAGAAAGAGTTACCAGTTATCGTCCACTTTGGGTCATGTCCACATGTCGAGGTGTATTGTGCTAAACCCAGTTCTCACGAGCAATAGATAACAGCATTATCCCCCTTTTATTCAAAGTAGCTGACGTTAAACATTTCTTTTTATTCAAACTATCTATGGTGATTCACCATAGATAGTTTGAATAAAAAGAAATGTTTAACGTCAGCTACTTTTGAAAGATGCTAGCCATCGTGTGAGTTAGAAAAACATGATGAAGTACGCAGTGTCGAATAACTTATGAAATAAGTAATGCATGACGCTTCCAGCTAACCTGGTGTTACTGGTTCAGGAGTCTATTTTGTTATGTCGCTAGACGTGAACCTGATTCATTACTTTGAATAAAAGGGGGTCATAACTGACGATAATGCTGTTCTTTATTGCTCATGAGAACTGGGTTTAGAATAATACACCTCGACATGTGGACATAACTGAAAGTGGACGATAACTGGTAGCGCTAAGTTGCCCGGGAATTATATCAGAAAACACATGAAGGAAAATATATGTACAGTATCTGCTAGCAAATGTTGAGTTTTGAACTAATATACAATCTAATGTTGGTGCTTGTAACTTATTTCCTTACCTTGCTGAGCTTTTTCAGCACGACGACCCCACATCCCTCCCCGCGGGCGTAGCCGTCAGCCGCCGCCGAGAAGGGTTTGCACCGTCCGTCGGGAGAAGCCATGCCCGCTCGGCACAGAGACACGAACATGTTCGGCCGGAGGATGAAACTCACCCCCCCACAGACAGCCATGGAGCAGTCTCCTGAAATGATTCAAGTGCATAAGGCGACACTTCTTTCTCGTTCCATGGGTAAAGTAAGTACATATATTACCATAACCTTTTTGGGGCCGTAGGGGCAATGGGTTGTTATCCACGTTATTGGAGGGCGGAGCCCATCCTTCTCATGTAGCCGCCTTTTACCTCCCCAACCGAAGTCAGGTACCCATTTTGCACCTGGGTAGAGTGAGCAATGTCGTTTAAAGTGCCTTTCCCAAACGCTCATCATTAGTGGCATGCAGAGTTTTGTAACCCAGTGCCTCCAGGGTTTGCGCCAAACACCCTAACCGTTAGGCCAACACGTTTCGATGTCTATCAGACACCTTCAGAGCTTCTGACTGCTTCTCACCGCTATAAGTAGCCCATGTAGGTGGCGCTTTTTCGGTGAGAACACTGTCCCAAACGTGGCTAAGTTTGTATCCCCCTTCGTCTCGGTTCATCACCGGTGTTCTCTTCCTTATCCAGACCGCCACCTACATCGGCTACTTATAGCGGTGAGAAGCAGTACTCCAGTCAGAAGCTCTGAAGAAGGTGTCTGATAGACATCGAAACGTTAGCAGGTGAGAACAATACCTGGTTGTGTATAAAGAATCTCCTATATCCGATAAGCTTACCTTGTAACAAGTGAAAAGGTGCGTACCTGTATTGATAGCTTGGCACCCGAGATGCACGGCGTACAGTCCTGACGAGCAGGCGGTGTCCACCGTGAGGGCCGGGCCGGTCAGGTTGAAGGTGTAGGAGACCCGTGCCGCCACCAGAGAGGAGGCTGTCCCGGTGATCGAGTGGCTGGTCGTTTGTGTCAGGTCTATGTCACCATCCGTCTGATATTCAGTGCTCATTAAGCCTATTGAAATAGGGGGATGTCACGTTGCCCGTCGGCTGAGCAGACAAATGACACGACTCCTATCCTGACCCTAATGATTCCTCCCCTGTTGCCCTTTGACCCTTCGTTCCTACCCCTGCGAACCCATTCGTGGCTTCTCCTTCCTTCGTGACGGTGAGCTTACTACCCTAATTGTGTGTATGTTATTTGTGAAATAGACGGGAAACTTAGTTCTCTTCGGAGCTTGCGGAGAAGAGAATAATTTGAACTTTGTAAAAAACGCATTTCAAAATATGGATATGGTCTATCTAACCACAGAAATCACAAAATTTGGCAATCATTGGACTCTACCACCCCTCCCTCCGCCTGTCATACACCTTGAAGTTTGCACAGGTTCTAATGGGACTAGTCTATTTTTGCAATGGGCTGGTTTTGGAATAGCCTATATCTGTGTGGAGAAAAGATTTTGGGTTCAGATATTTACTGTAATGTCTTCTTACCACAAGGTACTTATATCTTAAGGCCTTGATTTAGTTTGCTAGCATACCTTTATACTAGTTTAGTGCATATTCATGGTACAAACTTCAGGGGGTATGTATAGGGGGTTAATATTAAAAAGATGACAAAATTTTCACATTTTCATATTCAGATAGATTGCCCACATATTTCTAAGTGCGTATTTCAGCAAAAACTGCACTTTTGTTAAATAGTACCTCCCCCTAGTTAAAAGGAACGTTTTTCTTCTTCACTCAATAGAAGTAAAATCCAGGGGAAAGCTTACTTACAACAGTTTCGTCATCACGTCATCTTAACACCTGTATGTAGACATTACGTTGCGTCCGAATTTGCTAATATTTACGAATTACAGTAAGAAGTCATAAACAAGGACAAACTGTGTGAGTTGATAGTCACAGGTTAGTAAGAAGAGGGAAAACCATATTCAAGAACCATCTAACGTAACATGACCTATTTACGTGCAGGAGTAGTTTACGTCCAGATTGGGTCATGTCCACATGTCGTGGTGTATTAGGCCAAAGCCTGTTCTCATGAGAAACAAAGAACGTCATAAGTATGATCCTCGGCCATCTCTCTCTTTTATACAAAACATTTAAAAGGATTTACGTCCAGCGACATAACAGAATAAACTCCTGAACCAGTAACAAGAAGTTGCACGGAAGCGTCATGCATGACGCATTTCATATGTAATTCGACACCGCGTATTTTTATCATGTTTTTCTAACTTACACGATAGCTAGTATCTTTTAAAAGTAGCTGACGTTAAACCTTTCTTTGATATGCAGACTATCCATGGTGATTCGAGGTTTGAAACTCTTGCCAGTTTTAGGTAGGTTTGATACAACCTAGCGACCCCCGCTCAGATGATACATTTTTGTACGGCATAACATCATGGCCATGCGTTTATCACGTGAACACCACGTGCTGCTGATTTCGGGGAAATTCACAATACAAAAATTGTTTTCTTCCATCGCGTCGGGCAAGCGGAGGGACAAACATAGTGACTTTACTGCCATTTGTCTGTAGACTACTTTCGACAGATACTGTGCATTTTTTCCCGGTCTATGTTCTTCCAGCATAGCGCTTGAAGGGAAAATACTGAGGTGGACGATAAAGGGTAAGCCTAGCACAATTCTTCACCATATACCCCAGTATAAATACATGCTCGCACAGCGTTAAACAGGCGGAGAAAAACTTACAGACCATGCATTTTCTTGTTAGAAGAGCTAATATTTCTACCCATGGGTTAAACATTTGGCTCTGTCCGCGCGGTTTTAGGATAAATAACGTTTTGAATAAATCGGACGTAAACTGGTCATGTTACGTTACAATGTAATAGTTTATACTGACCAACAAAGACACCGGTGTCGCTGCCATGCAGTTCTTCCATTGTGATGCCGGCATTTTCAAACGCCTTGTACGAACACTCCAACATAAAGCGCTGCTGGGGATCCATCCGTGATGCCTCCTCGTCCCTCAATCCGAACAGGCTAGGATCGAACAACTTGTATCTGTAAATTTCCGAAAATAATTTCATCAGGTTGGTAAAACAGGATATTTGGAGTTTCTTTTTTCACAACCAGGAATCTCACCTGCTAACGTTTCGGTGTCTGTCAGACACCTTCTTCAGAGCTTCTGACTGGAGTACTGCTTCCCGCCGCTATAGGTAGCCAGTGATGAACCGAGACGAGGGGGGATACAAGCTCAGCCACGTTTGGGATTGCGTTCTCTTATGGCGGCGAGAAGCAGCAATCCGGTCAGAAGCCCTGAAGAAGGTGTCTGATAGACACCGAAACGTTAGCAGGTAAGATTCCTGGTTGTGAAAAAAGAAACTCCAAATATCCTTGTATCTGTAAAGTTTGTAATCGGTCATTTCATAATGACAAAAACTGTTATACATTTCATGTATCATACAACGTGTGGTTCCTGTCATTAACTATTACGAAATGTGTTATTTTGCGTATCAATTCATATTTCTGCATGTTGGCACATATTGAAGGCAAACAGAAAATAATTAACTTACACCAATGACACCTGCTAAAAATCCTCCTTGCTTTTGACACACACCCATCCCGAGCTCACGTATGGCATTACCCCTGGCTTTCGACAAAGTTAATTACGGAAACATCCAATCAAATCACTTCAACACAGGATCACTGTGTGATGTCAGGGATAATTGGGCACTGTCAATTGGCAGCCCTGTATTGCATTAATGCTTATGACGAAGCAAGAAAATTGAAATTAACAATCTAATTCTAGATGATGGTCTTTTCTACCCAAATCACCCCTACTGTCTAATCAACAAGTACACATATAACACACATATAAATACACAAGCACACACATGCATACACATGCGTGCATCTCTCACCCGCACATATTCTTGCACACACACACACACACACACACACACACACACACACGCACACACACACACACACACACACACACACACACACACACACACACACACACACACACACACACATACATATGAACGCACATACGGGCAAACATACAAGCTCACACACACACACATACACGAGCACATACACACACGCTTATACAAACGCACAAGCACACAATCACGCACATATAAATACACATGTGCGCCATCACACATACAGACACGTACATAAACGCTCTATCATATGCGCACAAACACACACATGTACACGCACGCACGCACACACACACACACACACACACACACACACACACACACACACACACATGCAAAAACATGCGTGCACAAATACATACATAGACACCCCGCTCAGTTATATACTATGTAATTATCTTCGCCGAGTACTTGTACTCGGAGAAGATTATGTTTTTGGTTGAAAAATCTGTTGCGTGGGTCTATATGTATGTCAGGAGCATAACTCAAGAAAGCTTCAACGAATCTTTATGATTTTTGGTAGGTGTGAAGTGGTTGTGCAAAGGAAGGTCAAGTTTGAAAATGGTTCACCTTGCGTTTTTCAACAGTACTGCACAGGACTTTGAAATTTGTGTGTTTGTATGTAGGCAAAAAAAGTGACGGAAACGTTGATGGATCTTCATGATTTTTTGCAGATGTTTAGATGTTGTAGAAGCGGAGGTCAAGTTCAGCCGGTCCAGCCGGTATTTAACGTGTTCAGTTTAGGTCTTTTTGTTCAACATATGGTTGGCGACCTAACGAAAAGGGGACAAAATAAAAAGCCTGACAAAAACACCTAAAAACACGTCAAAAACCAGCCAGACCCACTTCTCTGCTTGGAGAGTACACTGCACCAAAACTGCACCACTGCTAGGTGCGGAAAAGTCACATGTATTATGTCTTTCAAAATGTGTATGATATGGAATTAAGATTTATTCTATTCATATATATTTACTGTACCATTTCATCATCACTTTCAACTTGCAACACTGCAATATTGAACCTTTGTGGCCCATATAATATCAACATACATTTTTTCATGACCAGTTATAACATATATCAGTACACTCTACACATATACTAGTCCTGTACCACCAACTGATT
The DNA here is from genome assembly GCF_035083965.1 of Branchiostoma lanceolatum. Lineage (NCBI taxonomy): Eukaryota > Metazoa > Chordata > Leptocardii > Amphioxiformes > Branchiostomatidae > Branchiostoma > Branchiostoma lanceolatum. The sequence goes on along the minus strand of NC_089723.1, from coordinate 8,317,057 downwards.
TTTAACCTTATCTAGACTGGACTCATTCGCCCCATCATAACTTCCAAATGGTATGGTGCATGATCAAATTTGCGGGGGGGTGATGTAAATGTAAATTTAATCACTCTCCATAATAAGCCTTGTCGTTGGTAGACATTGCATGAGGGATTCTTTCCCTCGACAAAATATTATGACATGCGATGTCATGACTGGTACCCAGTTCTCCCATAGGGCCCTGTCACACTTGAGCGCACAAACGCCGCGTGTGAGCCGCGCACAGACAAAATACAAAACGCAGCCGTACGCACAACAGTTGTGGAATTTTTCGATTGTTTTGACGAATGTGTGACTCACATTTCGTTATTCACATGTTAGATGTACCTCGCACACTCATCAAAACAATCGAAAACTATACATAACGAATAACTTGCGTATTAGCGTAATTTCACTAAACTATCATACCTACTGGGCCATATTGTGCGTATGGACGCGTACATAAAACTTACACAAATCGACCGAGATGCGTGTGGTATGCGTATTGTGCGCACGGCGGCGCACGGAAAAAAATGTCAACGCGCAACTCACACGCAACGGCCACACGCACAAGTGTGACAGGGGCTTAAGTTAGATTTACTTTCTATCAACGGCGGTGGGATCGGATCAACGTGTGAAGCACCTGGTCAAAAGCGCTCTGCTGGAGACAGGTGTGGGCTGAAATAAGGAGATTGATAACGGCAGCAATTATGACGGCAACATTTACACAATTAACATTCCGTCTATTGTAAAGATAGAACTGCCTTGGGGCTTGGTGGATAGGCGTTCTTCCTATTTTCTTAGTTTGTTTTTCGTTGCAGTGCCAGTGACTTCTGTTAACCTGATTGGTCAAAACTTCAGGTTGACTTAAGTCCACCGTACGTGAAAACCAAATTAAGAAACTAACCAACCTGATGACTGACGATTCGTTGGAGTTCAGTGTTGTTTGGTTCACCTGTGTGTATTTGTGTATGTGTGTGTGTTGCTAACCTGCGTTCGGGGGGTGAAGTCTGACATCTCGAATTGTCTCGTTTGTCGTATTTACCGGCAACAACAAAATGTTAACTGGTTTTTAACAAACAGATGCGATGATTTTCAATACTTTACTCCCTCGGGTACAAATCCTAGGTTACCTGTGCACGGGCTGCAGGAAGATTCCAAAGTTAGTATTTTCTACATGGGAAACATTTAAGGGGAAACTTTCAGGGACAAGGATAAATGATCAGAAACCCTTTAGGAGTATACATTTAACATTCTATGTACTGTAAAGGCAGAATCTTGCGGCTGGGCTGAGTAGGTGATATTCATATTTTCTTAATTTGTTTTCATGTGCGGTGGACGTTTGTAAACCTGATTTGTACGTTCACATGAAAGGCAATGTAATGAACACATCTTAGAAGACATCAGCGTTTTAATGATCTTTTAGCTTATGTTACAAGTAAAGTTGCGGGGTATTTAAAAGCCATATACTTTTGTCGAGGCACTAGGAGCCCAAGTTGTAGACATTCATCTGAGAATAACTCTTGATTTAGGTTTTGCCACAAAGCTGTCGGTGTATTTTTTTCCTTTAGCTTATCTGATCTTATTTTTGAGTTCGCGCAAATCCGTCACTTGCAGTGTTTTCAGCATACAATCGCAAAATGATACAACACACGCCCACAACATTGAGATTGTATCACATGAGTAGACAACTACTTCAATTAGATGGAATTTCTCCCTCCCCTATTTTCCCCAGCATCTGTAACTGCTGCTTGGCATAATTATCCATAACTATGGGCTCATTGCACTGTGTTCGAGTATGGGTCCCCTGTTTGGGCAGGTATTCCACCTTGTCTGACAGACGAGTTGGAGAGAATACAGAGGAGGATATGTTTAAGGATATTTGGAGTTCCTCATGAGCACTTACCAACCCTTGAGTCAAGGGAAAAGGGATGCATCACGCAGAGAACTTCAAAGGATACTAAGAGACCCCTCCCACCCCTGCAAAGGATACTAAGAGACCCCTCCCACCCCTGCAAAGGATACTAAGAGACCCCTCCCACCCCTGCAAAGGATACTAAGAGACCTCTCCCACCCCTGCAAAGGATACTAAGAGACCCCTCCCACCCCTGCAAAGGATACTAAGAGACCCCTCCCACCCCTGCAAAGGATACTAAGAGACCTCTCCCACCCCTGCAAAGGATACTACGAGACCCCTCCCACCCCTGCAAAGGATACTAAGAGACCCCTCCCACCCCTGCAAAGGATACTACGAGACCCCTCCCACCCCTGCAAAGGATACTAAGAGACCCCTCCCACCCCTGCAAAGGATACTACGAGACCCCTCCCACCCCTGCAAAGGATACTAAGAGACCTCTCCCACCCCTGCAAAGGATACTACGAGACCCCTCCCACCCCTGCAAAGGATACTAAGAGACCTCTCCCACCCCTGCAAAGGATACTACGAGACCCCTCCCACCCCTGCAAAGGATACTAAGAGACCTCTCCCACCCCTGCAAAGGATACTACGAGACCCCTCCCACCCCTGCAAAGGATACTAAGAGACCCCTCCCACCCCTGCAAAGGATACTACGAGACCCCTCCCACCCCTGCAAAGGATACTAAGAGACCCCTCCCACCCCTGCAAAGGATACTACGAGACCCCTCCCACCCCTGCAAAGGATACTAAGAGACCTCTCCCACCCCTGCAAAGGATACTACGAGACCCCTCCCACCCCTGCAAAGGATACTAAGAGACCTCTCCCACCCCTGCAAAGGATACTAAGAGACCTCTCCCACCCCTGCAAAGGATACTACGAGACCCCTCCCACCCCTGCAAAGGATACTAAGAGACCCCTCCCACCCCTGCAAAGGATACTAAGAGACCTCTCCCACCCCTGCAAAGGATACTACGAGACCCCTCCCACCCCTGCAAAGGATACTAAGAGACCCCTCCCACCCCTGCAAAGGATACTAAGAGACCTCTCCCACCCCTGCAAAGGATACTAAGAGACCCCTCCCACCCCTGCAAAGGATACTAAGAGACCCCTCCCACCCCTGCAAAGGATACTAAGAGACCTCTCCCACCCCTGCAAAGGATACTACGAGACCCCTCCCACCCCTGCAAAGGATACTAAGAGACCCCTCCCACCCCTGCAAAGGATACTAAGAGACCTCTCCCACCCCTGCAAAGGATACTAAGAGACCCCTCCCACCCCTGCAAAGGATACTAAGAGACCCCTCCCACCCCTGCAAAGGATACTAAGAGACCTCTCCCACCCCTGCAAAGGATACTACGAGACCCCTCCCACCCCTGCAAAGGATACTAAGAGACCTCTCCCACCCCTGCAAAGGATACTACGAGACCCCTCCCACCCCTGCAAAGGATACTAAGAGACCCCTCCCACCCCTGCAAAGGATACTAAGAGACCTCTCCCACCCCTGCAAAGGATACTAAGAGACCCCTCCCACCCCTGCAAAGGATACTAAGAGACCCCTCCCACCCCTGCAAAGGATACTAAGAGACCCCTCCCACCCCTGCAAAGGATACTAAGAGACCCCTCCCACCCCTGCAAAGGATACTAAGAGACCTCTCCCACCCCTGTAATGTCTTCCTCCCACCTAGAGAGAAGCCTGACTATAATCTGTGGGACAGGAAACTCCAACACATGTACAACTTCCCACTCTGAGGGACCTACAATTCGTATGTCCTCGTTCGTCTCAAGTAACCTTCTTAATGTATATAAGCTCATAAATATGAATATTGTGATGTGTTTTTTTAAAGCTGGTCCACTGGAATGTTTTAGCGTACTTCTGAAATGGTAAGAATCTAATGTAATTCAGGTGTGTCATCAGACATGCCTGCAATGTTGGTTTCAGAATAAAGATTGATGATTGGAATCCTGGCCTCAGGATGATGGACGTCTGTAATGGCACCCGATCAATCATGCTTGTCAGTTAGACAAGTAAAGATTCGTCGAATGATGTCTATGTAAATTGTATTAACGTCTGTTCACTGAAGTTTCTTTTCTAGACTCTAGACCAAGAGAAACTAAACGTATTGTATTTATTGGTTATCAAAAGACTTAGAACTGTTTCTCTCAGTGTCTGACACATGACATTGCTGATCCAAAAACTTGGCAGCGTGGAATGTCTACAACTTGCCCCCTCACCCTAGTACAGAATAAAAGAATTTTGGTTTTAAACACCACGCAACTTTATAACATGAGCTTAAAGATGTTGCAAATGCTGACGTTTCACCAGCCGGTATGTTCAGAACATTGCTTTCATATGAAGATACACATCGGGTTAGCAAAAGTCCACTGCAATGAAAAACAAATTAAGAAAATAGGAATGACACTTACCCTCCGAGCCCCAGGGCAGTTCTGCCTTTACAATACACGGAATGTTAATTGTCTAAAATAATGTTGCCGTCATAATTGATGCCGGAAAGTCTCTCCTTATTCCATCGCAGAACTATGCCAAATATACTGGATGCTGCAAATGTTCACCCGACTCGAGTGAAGTCCTGATTACACATAGCCGAACATGGCCTCCCGACTCTCCCTCGACCATAGTTAGGATTGATTAGGATTGATTAGGGAGCTTGGTCGGCTGGCGTTCAGATGAGTCGGCTGGTGTTCGGCTGAGTCGGCTGGTGTTCGGCTGCGCCAGCCGAATGTTTAAAAATTTAAAAACATTCGGCTCTGGACGAATTAAGGGTCTGGAATGGGTCGGCTGGTGTTCGGCACGGTCGGCTAGTGTTCGGCTGGTTTATGATCAAATTTGCAGGGGGTGATATTAAAGCATGTAAATATTAATCACTATCTTTAATGAGCCTTGATTATTTGGCGAAGATAATGTGTTCGTGGAACTCTAGTTACTTAAGCACACACACACACATACATACCCATACACAGACACGTGGCATGCTCATAAACATACTTACATTCGTACAAACATCAGAACGTAAGTGGTTTACACTAGTCAACTGTTTCCTAATTGAATGTCCAAATACCTTTGTTAAGTCGATCCCAAAACACCCAAGATTACATAGTTAAAATCAGAAAGCTACCCTTGGACGAATCCCGCCCTCTGCACGAATATTTTCCCGGGTGTGTTCTTGTCTGGACTGTACCAGGCGTCCTGGCTCCAGCGGTCAGGCGGGATCTCCTGAAGGAGAATAACTTCTTATTATCAGGTTCTTAGAATTAACAGAGGGAACCACTTAGAACTACCAGTTATATATACATACATATATATACGTGTGTATGTGTGTGTATGTGTATAGATATTTTATTTATATATATACTAGAGCTCCACGACCCCATACGTTCGCCGACTGATGTTAGCCTTTTCGAGTGGCATATCACAAATGTTTCCCATATATTATGCAAATAAGGACCTCATTTGCATGAACAATGTCAGCTGATCATCTTCTCTACCCAAATATTACAATTTTTTTTATAGTATGAGATTCATATCATGGCAATGAAGGCTATTGTAGCATTTCCTCATAAATTATGTAAATTAGGCCCTCATTGGCATGACTTATGTCTGATAATGTTCACATCTACTTATCTACCGAATGCTGCAAGAATGAAATCCCATCATTTACCAAAATGGAGTCATAGCATTTTTCCATTAGTTATGCAAATTAGGTATTCATTTGCATAGTTGATATCTATCGATATACCTCTCTTTCTCAGTTACCTATGTCACATGTTTCAGAGTCCTGAAATGGAGTGCAGCGGATTCGTACCGTTTCCTTATCAATTATACAAATCAGCTAATGATTTGCATAACAAGTATACGATCTTGTCCATCATCACTTAAGCTATCTATATACCAAATATCATGGCGATCCGTCAACCCCTTCTTGAGTTATTCCCTTTCAAAGTTTAAAACGAAGTCGGCTCCTGCAGTTTAAAAAAGCCGCTAGGGGACCCAAACCTACACAACATACTCTCCCCCCAAGAGCTATCTACCACTGAAAAGAATCATGACCATAGTATCCAGAATGATTGGGATTTCGTTCTCGCTGCAGTACCGTAGCAAGCCACTAAGGAACCCCAAATCTAAAAATTTCGAGGTCTCAAGAAGACCTACCCGGGTACCCACATACCAAGTATGAAGACAATTCATCCAGGCATTCTTGAGTTACACTTTTTACAGACGGACACACACACACACACACACACACATACAAACGCTGTGCAAAACATAATCTTCTCGTCGAGGGTAATAAAAGTTCTGTCATACCTCCATACAGTCCTCCCCGTTTATCAAGACTTTCCAGAAGTCGTCCGGGCTGTCGGCATGCGGAAACCGGCACCACAGACCAACAATGGCGATCGAATCCTCTGCAGGAAACGCCATGTCGGCGGTCCGGGTGACAACCTAGCAAGACGAGCGATAAAAATGTTGTCAGTCACGTTTTTCAAAGGGATAAAGGCTGCCAATCAATGATATCAAAGCATTCATATAATTTCGACTGGGAATGAAATAATCTAGTGTTAATGACCTGTCACCTATCTCATGGTGTACATGGTGTTATAAGGCCTGGTCATTTGCTATAACTACTAAATAAAACCACCGAGTGAGCGAAGGCCAGGCCTTGTGACACCATATACACGGAAGAATAGGCGGGTAATTTACGTTAATTAGGGGTTAATGACCCGCCCCGAGGTGTATATGGTGCCAAAATGCCTGGCCATGTGCTATAACAACCGAATAAAACAATTCTGCCAAAGGAAAGGACTTTTACACATACTGTACATCAAGACCATCTTTCAAAATTGATTAGATGAATAGCCGCCGATTGAAAATGAGAAAATGTCCTCATCATGGAAAATTGAACCTTCCATAGAATTAAAACTGCACCATTTTGAGGACATACACCTACATTGACTGAAAGGTAACTGCATTCAATTCCATTTATATCAGTGACATGTATGAAGAACGGCAAAAAAGGAATAGAACATACCGCTTTATGACGGGCACCTCTATGAGCTTTGGACGTTGTTCAGGCCAGCTGAGAAATCATATTAATATCTAAATTCTAATGTGCCGGTTTGCCGATATAAACTCGATACAACCTGTGTGTTAGAAAAAAAAGTATTATTACAGATAACGGGGGGCGCCCTGACATCGCTCGCGCCCTAACATCGCACGGATTTTTTCCTGATCTTATTATGCATAAGTACACCGTGTTTGTGACCCCTGACTATGCTGATAAGGAAGGTAAATAAACCAAATCCATGCACATAGCTGTCATTTGCATTCAAAATATACATGTACATATTCAATTCTTGTTTATCGAAAAATAATATTTTGACAATAATGATGGTAGCGCTGAATAGCGCGGGTCACTGCATAAAGACGGCCCGCGCCTCTTAATATACGACCTGTACCAAGCAGACACACAATTGTCATTCTCATAAGAAATATCACTTCATAAAACACTAAAACTTTTGGTCTTTAAATGTTTGTTGAGCAGAAAGCCGACCAAAGAAAAACAACGTTAACATCGCTGTCGTCTGGCGACGTTTTTTCCTGACAGGCCTTGCGAGAATACATGCATTATCAACATGCTTTGTCCTTGACTACTTCGCTGAAGGCTCTATGCGACCTCGTTTCAAATGTGGGACACAGCACAAAACGTGAAAGACAATATATTTTGAAGAAGTTTCGACTCTAAGACAAGGATAGCCTGGAAACCATATCCTCGGTGCGTTTGTGAAGGTTATACATCCAGGTAAACAATATATAAGGAGAAATTCAATCTCTACAATTGGATAATTATTCGGAGATTTATTTCCGGACGTTTCGAGTGACATCCATCACTCTTCTTCAGCGTCACTAAAGTGAACTAGCAGAACTAACCAGTACTTATATACAATGACTAGAAAAACCGGTTTTTACATGGCAAATCACACAGTAATGCATAAGCGACATTGTAATGTAAAATAGGTATATCCTCGGTGGCTCCCCGATATCTCTACGGCGCTTGGGGTGACCCCCGCCCGCCCAGACAGCTTAGCCCGCTCGGGGTGTTGGTTTACGGCCTTGGATTAAATGACGTCGCCACCCAGGCCTACATTTACTGCGGCGGCGAAAGTAGGGTGGCAGCGGAAGTAGGGTGGCAGCTGAAGTAGAATGGCAGCAGAACTAGAAAGGCAGCTAAGTAGACAGGCTATCAGATACGGCTCAATAAAGCAGACTGGGGACGGAAAAACACCCCTAAGCCGACCGCTAGAGACTGGGGCCAGGCTAAGGGACGGATGACAAAAGACGTTTCATCTTGATACATGCATGGTATCTTTGTGAGGCCATCGCTTCAGCTAACTTACAAAATGAAGCGTACATGTTCCCAAACTTTAAAACCATATCCTCGTTATATCTACGTAGTCCAGGAGGAGATACCTGAAAAAACTGGTCTCGTAGCACACCCTGTATATATTAAGTCCACTATCATAGAATGATAGCTTGATGTCCCTTGGACATATCTACGTCAAATTCGATAATCAGCGGTACTTCAAGAAAATGTTTCACCAGTTTATTCTTCGATCAGAACAAAATCAGTATAAAAATGACCTACTTCAATCAGTGTGTCGAAGATAAACAAAACGTTCCGATTATAAGCACGCCCCAACACAGCTATCTCTGCACTGTACTGGTGTAAACTGGTTTGGACCTGGTTTTTCCGGTTTGGCGTACTGTCGTACTACTAGTAATATACATCAGAGCGGTGGCAGTTGATAGTACTTAACATCCATGTGTATGCGTTCAAATGTGTTATTTTGATAAATATACAGATTGTTATGAAGAAATCTTTACCTCTGAAAATTGAATGAGATTTGGAAACAACCTGACAAACATATAAAACCATGGGAGATGTTTTTGGCTTTTTTTCTTAGCGTTTGTGGGTAATCCCGACAGGTGTATGTTTAAACACACTACCTACTGAAGCTACCGGACATAATTACTGCAAGGGCTAGTATAGAAATGCCATTTACACATTTTCTACAAATTATCACTGAAGAAATGGACTTAAATTACGTATTGTTACAATGATTTGAAATTGATTTAAGAATTAATGTTTAATACAGTCACTTGATGTTTTGAATATTATAAGTGGATTTTAGGCACAGACTATTTACCAAGGTACTGTTGCTATGGACCGCCAATTCTCGATGAAAGAAGAAATTTACTAAACCTTTAAATATCTGACGGAGGTATGGCGTCTCCAAACTCTAAATACCTTCGCCGAAGGCAGAAGGTTATATTTTTTGTCGGGATTTGTGGAGTGATGGTTTTGGCGATATAACTCTTGATTCCATGGACGGATGTTGGTAATTTTTGGTAGGTAAGTTTCTGTTGGGCAGACAAAGGTCAAGTTCGAAGATGGGTCTTCTGGGGGGGGGGGGGTCCTTCGGTGCTGCAGTGGACGGAACTTTGGTGTTTGTTGGCGGGATAACTCGAGAGGCATTTGATGGACCATGATGAAATTCGGTGGGTTGGTGGGGGTTGGGAAAACGAAGGTCAAGTAGGACCATGAGACTCGCAGCGGCTACCTACGGTACTGCAGCGGGACTTCAAGGTTTTGAGTTCATGTCTGAATTTGCTGTGGTCGTGATTTTTGAGGGCCTGTATGGGGGGGGGGGGGGGTCCCGGCAACGCTCTACGCTAAATTCGGACGATTGACTACGTATTACGCTAAATTCAGGACGCCCCTCTACGCTCTATGCTAAATTCTGAAGATTCCCAATGCATTATGCAGGACTCAAAGACCTAGCGACCGAACTAAGGCGTCAAAGTTGGTAATGTATGAGGTTTGGAGGTGACAATAACATAGTCTTCAACATATAAAGAAAAACTGATAACAGCCTATTCCCTTTATAACTGATGCTGGAACATTCGGGGCACGGTCGTCTATGGTTTTCTATTCGGGTCAAAACTAAAATACATCGTATTTGAGCCAACCACGACGTATTTCAGCAAACCTGGCAAGGTCGGGAAACCTAGGGACCTCCTTTAGAGCAAAGGATTTGTGGAAACTGATTGTTAAAGAGCAACCTTTATAGAAAGTAGCTAGAAATAAAATTGTTTCAGTAGTTTCTTTCAAGTTTTTTAAAAAGCGTAAATATATAGCCTACTGTGAGGGCCGTCATTCGACTTATAACATGACCTGCTTCTGGAGGGAACAACGTAGCTAGAGAAAAAAAAAAACTTCTATGCAATTGAAGCAGGATCTGAATCTAAATTGGTCAAGCGGTATAAACGCCATTTGGCGCAACACACCCTGACGGAATCATGCTAGACATTGTCAAAATTATGGGAAATATCAAGTTTTCGGTGAAAGGTCACCGCGAAAACCGCAAACATAAAACCACCGTGAACATTTCTATATTTTGCAGTATTTGGGTCACCCTGATACCTGCGTCAAGACGACTTGTTTTACCACTCCAGCTATCCATTACTGAGTAACTGGCCGTCCAATGCCGGAGGCAAACGAATCTGTGAGTCACCATATATAATAGCCGGAGCTAATGATAGCTGGAGCTACAATTATGACCCATATGGATGAATAAAACCTAAATTTTCCCATTTTCAGATGAAGTGTACCACCACGATAAACATCTTTCGTTTTAAAACGTGGGAATTGATTGGTCAATGGCAACTTTTATAGATACTGACTAAAACATACAATGTAACTTGTTTAGTCCCAGCTGATGGCCGGTTGATAGATAAATAGAAAACATAACACCGTTTCAGTAGTTTCTTTCAAGATCCTTAGCGTACATGTCTGGCCTCCCGTGGGGGCCGTCCTTCTACTTATAAAATGTCCTGCTTCTGGAGAAAACAACGTAGCTAGAAAAAAACAACTTATGAAACAATTGAAATTGGTCACGCGGTATAACCACCATTCGGCGTAGCACACCAGGACTGAACAATTGTAGAAATTCACCAAACTAAGGGGGATATTTCATCAGAGGACTTGGGGAGTCATTGTAGTACACATTTGGTTACAAATGAAAAATCTGTCCAGCCTTTGCCAAATATCATTCAACCTATATTCTTTAGCAACATACAAAATCGAGAATAGACAACAAATCTTCCGCATCAAACTTATCTTTGGACAACTTTCCATTCTGTCCACCCTCCATTAACAACAGAACAACAAATAATCTCAGAACCTACTTCTATTGCGCCTTCTCGGAGAGGAACAGCAGTTGTAGACACGGGCGGACCTCAGGATGTTTCAAAGTTCTGGTCTCAAATCAGGGTTGATAGCGGAGGGAAAAGAACAGGTCCTTCCAGTCTGCGAGAGAACTACATTTAGGGCCCATTGGCTCCGGATCATTCTATTTTTTATCACCTACTTTATTCTGGAAGACAGACAGACAGACAGACAGACAGACAGACAGAGAGTCAGAGACACAGAGAGACAGAGAGAGAGAGAGAGAGAGAGAGAGAGAGAGAGAGAGAGAGAGAGAGAGAGAGAGAGAGAGAGAGAGAGAGAGAGAGAGACGGTTGCAGTACTTCAGTCAGCCGTCGGAGCTCGCTATTTTCTACCGCGCTGACTGCGATTGGGCGCCCTTTCTTTTATACATCGCAGCCCCAATCAGGATTTCTGCCCCACGATTGAACTGGGGTCTCCCAGTTACCAGCTAAGGCCGTGTTGATTTGATTATATGGATGACATGCGCGCATCAATTTTTGTGAGTTTCCACAAAAAAGAAAATTCGTCCATACGTACAAAGCAGCTGAAAAAGGACAAAATAAATGGTGTAAATTGCAAAACTAAATATTTAGAAAATGGATACTAAGGTCGTAAAATACAAACTCCAAAGTCAAAGATGAAGATGTGAAAGAACATACAAAAATGTTTAATCTGTTGCTTAGTTTTGTTCATCCTTCCTGACGACGTAGATTTCATAATGCATTTTTGTTTCTGGTATTCTAGTGGGACATCCTGGCATTACGTAGGGATTCCTTAGCTAACACCACCTAACAGTGCCCTAAGCAGGGTACAGTAAAAATTAAAACAACAACCTCCGTCGCCATGGCAATGTCTTTTTATCATTGCCAATCTTGCACAAGATGTGTATGATAAGGTTTTGTGACAATAGTGACGAGATGTTGTCTTTTACAGTTCGAGAAATAACTCGCGATGTTGTCAACCTGTTTCCCTGTCCTTGGTGCTGAACAGCATGATTGTCCATTACTCTACCCCCAGCACTACAGCTAAATTTTCTTCACATAGGATAAAGTACTAAGACGTCCCTGACAATACATTTGTAATAACTATTGACAGGATGTCCCTGTGATTACTACCAACACAGATGAGCTTCCATGATAATGTGAGTCAGTTTTGTTTACTTCGTGATGTGGACCATTCCGTAATGTCGCTTGTAAACATTGACCTGTTGTTGGAACTTGTAAATAAGAATGTACTCTAGCTATGCCATCTGTGTGTTGAATCGATGATATTCAAGGATTGTTTTGCCGATGATGATGTCATGATACAATGGTCTTTGGGGCGCGTATCGTCTTTGCATTCTATTTCTGTGAAACAGGCGACTATATGACTACAGATAGAAATGTTTTCATTCTATGTTTGAGCTCTTCAATAATATGCTGTTACCACATATGGACTTGGGGTGAGTACGTCTTTTTATATTTAAACAGGTGGGAAAAAAGTCAAAAAGGAGATACGTCCCGGTTCGTGGGGGTGACTCGTGGTTACATCCGGCATACTATCCGGACTAGGGGTGGGTACCGGTACAGAAAATTCAGGTCCGGTCCAGGTCTAGGTCCAGAGGGTCAGGTCCAGGTCCGGACCTGTACCTGTACCTGATTATAGTAGTGTCGCAGTACATCATATTTTGGAGAGCGAGACACACGTAAAAGTCTCCAAACGTCACGTCTGGAACGATAAAATTTCTTAGGTTTGCACTTTGTCTCAAAATTATAACTAACGTTATACCCTCCTCGCCGTCTGTTTACTCATCCTTTAAGTGTTTCTAGATATGATTCACAGCTAACGTCTTCGAAAACGACTCGTTAAATCTGCTGTTTTATATTTTCTTAGACCAGTTAATATGTGGCCTGCTGGTAGCCTGGTACTATGAATTTTCTAATCGGTCCATAGGCCGGTCCACTGTTTTTTTTACGGACCGGTTTTTTTGGACCGGTCCATTAAGAAATACCGGTTTTGTACCGGTACAGGGTACCGGTACCCACCAGTAATCCGGACCCAAGACTCTATCACTCAAGTTATCCGGACCCCAGGCTACAGCAGTCGTACCATCCGGACCCCAGGCTTCCCCAGCTCAACCATCTGGAACCGATGCTCATCCAGGCCTCCCATACGTACTGGGTACTCAAGCCGCAGAATCATACACTAAAACATTCTAGTGTTAGCCCAAATTGCGAAACCTGCACTATTCCTTTCGGCATTTGCGCGAAATACCCCTCTGACATGAGCGACGCAGCGGACTGAGTACCCAGTGCGTGTTTATTTTTACCTTCGCCGAGAAGGTTATGCATAGGGTAGCGTTTGTTTGTTTGTAACGACCAGCATAACTCGAGAAGGCTTAGGTGGATTGTCTTGATATTTAGTAGGTGGGTAGGTCTTGATGAGATTTGGAAATGATTAGATTTTGGGTCCCCTAGCAGCTTGTTACGGTACTGCAGCGGAACTTCCTGTTTTGATATCCTGTGGTATAAACATGCTATTGAATTGATTTTTCAGTGGCAGATAGATCTTTGGACAGAGAGTAAGTGGTATAGGTTTTGCCCCCCTAGCGGCTTTTGCTTTAGACTTTGAAAAGGAATAACTCAAGAAGGGCTTGATGGATGGTCATAAATTTTGGTAAGCAGATAGCTTGAGTGATGATGTGCATGATTAGATACTTATCATCTTAAAGAAGAAGAAGAACTTTATTGCGCGACAATTGTTACGGATACAATGCATGATTCTACGGTCTGAGTACCCAGTGCGTGTTTAGTGTATGATTCTGCAGATTGAGTACCCAGTGTGTGTTTATCACTTGATTCAGTGTGTTAAGTGCACAAAACAACAGCGATATCAACAAACACTCGATGGCCTGTCGCCCATGGTCTACCGTTGGCGAGAAATTGTGCCCGAAGTTGGCCATGCAAGCTCATTAGAAGGGGGTCCGTATGGGGGTACATGGATTTAGAAAACTGTTATTGTCGAAAAGACAGCTGAGGTAATTTAGCCAAAAGTCGGGTGTAGTTGAATCCCGGAAATATAATCTATCAGAAAATAATATCCTTTTCTGGATTGGAATGCTCCTTTAAATCCAAGGCCGATTGCAGCCTGCACATAGCTTAGTACTGGCTATTTCGTCCACCACACCAATGTGTTGATCCCGCGATACTCTGCAGTAGATCAAAGGGAATTTAATCTGAAAGCTGGACCCTAAAAATCACCACAATCATTATTTGTTTACAGCGGACTAGCTCAGACCCGATGCCGAGAAACTCCGAAGTGAACTCTCACCTGTCGCCCCCAGTTGACACTGCCGTTGGTTGATCATTAACTAAAAAGTAAAACTTGTCTCGTGTACCCGTGCCTGACCGCCATTTTGGGGGAGGTCGTACCTGACTAGGTGTCAGAACTCGTCATGTAGAACGTCAGGTAGAGGACACATACAGGCTTAAGTACGGGTGAGTTTTATTGCGTCTATTGTTAGAGATGCGTGGACTGTTTTCTAGGGATAATTGTCAAGATACTTTGTGCAACATTGGTACAAATATAGACACGTCTCATGTACACTTGGAACCCATTCAAAAGTCAGTATCTAAGTAGTAACGTCATAAGCTACCACAGAAAACACTTTTCCTCACTTGTTGTAAATTGTGCAGTCCAATGTGCTTGTATACCAATTATACAATAATAATATACAGCTTGTATTGTTGTATTTATGTCCTTGTATGTTCCATGCGTTAAGTTAGACGGCCTGTATCTAGCCCCTCGGGGCATGAATGTACAATAAAGGTATTTCATTAAAGTGTATACCAATTGTGTTTGAATTGTTATGGCCCGGTCATCTTCGTCGCGCCATATGTTTACAGCAGCAAAGTGAGGGCAATTTGAAACAATCCGTCGTGTGAAAATTCAGGTAACGGTAAGGGTTGCCGTGGATCATCATCGACTGCCTGTTTCTATCATAGCCTAGCTGTGAATCCCGTTACAGAATACATTTTGGTCGTACGACAAATGTGAACGTGCATCTAGTAACAACGTTATAAATGGCCCCTTTCGGGACAGAGATTCTTGTTTGACGAGCGTACAAGTAAGGAAATGCATGGCCGGTACCTATTGAGTTTTTGCCAATGGCCCGTTACCAACCAGACGCTCTGTAGAAACTCAGACTGATCAAAGTGCACATAACGCTTTCTCTCCGGTCATATATAACATGCACTGCAGTCAGGAGTAACGACCTGCCATGGACGAGGACGAGTTTCGGTGGGCTGTGGAGAGGGGAAACGTGCAGACCGTGAGGAGGGGTCTTCAGGCAGGGGTGGACGTCAATCAGAGTTTCCAGGACTTTACGGTAACGTAGCGGTACCCATTATCGTCCGATTTATTCAAGACGTTATTATCTATCTTTAAAAAAAACGCGGACAGAACCAATTGTGTAATCTATGGTAAGAAATGTCAGCTCTTCTCAAGAAGAACAATGCATGGCCTGTTGTCTGTAACATGATATCATAATGCCTGTTTAACGTCGTGGAAGAACATATATCTATACTGGTGTCTATGATATTGAATGAAAGAAAAGTTTATTGCAAATTCCTGCCCGTAGGCTTATTGCAAGTACATGTACATGTAACACGGAGTGGACGGACAGACAATAATGAACAGTATAACAAATGTCTACTCTAGTCTTAACTACTGCCACAAAGTTCTAACTTATTGAGTTCGACTTCTTTTTCCGAGACTGTAGAAGACGAATGATCCCACTTTTTCTGTGATATGTGGGTTTTGTGATGTTAAGAGGAGAGTAGTTTTCTTTTCGTCTGAAAACGTGGAGAAATTAGGATGAAATATGGTGGCCTCTTTAAACAGCTCATTTCTTTCGTTGTCGTAGAATGGACAACTTGACATAAAATGTATTTCGTCTTCCACCTTGTTTGACATACAGTATTTACAAGTTCTTTGGCACACAGGTAAGTTCTTGTACCGCCCTTTCTCAATTTCAAGGGGGTGGGCACTAATTCTAATTTTGCTAATTGCAGAGCGTAAATCGAAGTTATCTAATTCTAAATATGTTTCCATGGTATAAGTTGTTTTGCATGTCTTATAAAACCTTAGCTTGCCAGTATCAATACTCAAATTGTGACAGAAAGTTTGAATATACGTATTGGTAATTCTGGACCTTAACATAGTACATACTGACTTGATATCGCTGGATGAACTGCAAGAATGGAACAGATAGGAGTATCCACTATGGTCTAAAATTTCTTTTACACGTTGTAACAGGGTTTTTCTACGACTAGTTGTAATAGAGTTACGTTGGAACAAGAGAGCGTCAACTTGTAATGGGTGTCTCTCATTATCCATCTGTAACAAGCGCAGCCAATAATGAATCACACGTACAGATATATCTAAGTCTAGAGGGAATCTACCAAGTTCTGCTCTAGAGGCTAAATTACTAACAGTTTCTGAAAACCCCAAGTATATTTTTGCAGAATCGTTGTTGCGAAATTTCGATTGGAGAGCTGTCATTTATGGAATCAGTGCCCCAAATTTCGCATCCATACAAAAGAATTGGCTTGATACAAGAATCAAATATTTTTAGTAAACACTTTGGGGAAACAGATGAACGAGTGAGAGATTTCAGGCCAAGGTCAAGCCAAGGTAGCAGTAGGAGGGAGCTATGTCCAATGTGTGTTGTCCGAATAAGAATACATGTTTTGTGAGGGACCGGCCAGATTTGTTGAAGATAATAACTTTTGTTTTCTTTAGATTAACTTGGAGTTTCCATTTTGTACAAAAGGCGTTTAATCTATTGATAGCGCATTGCAAACCTTCATCCGTTTCGGAAAAGATTACAATATCGTCTGCATATAACAAGCACGATACGAATAAATTATGTAGAGATGGTGGTGTACATTCAGAATTGTCGAGCACGTGTACAAGGTCATTTATAAATAAACTAAACAATGTAGGGCTTAAATTGCAGCCCTGTCTAACGCCTTTTTTGGTTACAAACGGTGGCGTTAGACCGGACGAGGTTTTTACACACGTCTGAGGTTTGTTGTACATACATTTGATAAGCTTATAAAAATTCCCCCCTATCCCTGAATTCAGAAGTTTGTAGCGAAGTCCTTCTCTCCAAACGGAGTCAAAAGCTTTTTTTAAGTCGACAAAACATGAGTAAAGACGTTTGTTTTCGGAAAGGTATTTGCTTAACAGGGTGTCCATGATTAGTAGGTTGTCGTTTAATCAGATAATTATTATTAGATAATTGTGCTTTCGGTACCCATTATCGTCCACTTGAGCCTTTCTCCCTCTAGTGCTTGACCTGAATAATATTGATACGCCGTGTTAGATTAAATATGAAATACGTCATGCATACCTCAGCTAAATTATTTTTATAGCCTAAAGAGTTTATTCTGTTGTTTCGCTGGCGGCAAATATATTGAATTGATTTGTATGATGGAGAATTTTTGCATGATACACATTGACATGTGGACATGGCATAAAGTGTATGGTAATGAGTACCACTACGTTAACTTGACTAATGAACGTTTTGGTTTTAAAAGATAGGCTTTGTCATGCAATGCTCGCAATTTATTTATGTCGATTCATCGTAACCATAACATCCCTCCATGGCTATCGGTGATGTTGTCTTAAAGTTGTCCGAGTCCGGTACGTCCAATGGGCATGTTGACAAGAAAGTGTTTCCAAATCTGTAACTTATGGTTTCCATTGAGGTACGTTTTGCATTTGGTATGAGATTGCAGTAACCATGTATGTGCGTACGTAGGAAAGAAGGGCAGAAACCTTAACACAGCAAACGTAGTAAAGACCCGGCTATATCTTGGTGACAATTGATAACGAAATTCTCAATTAAATTCAAAAGCAATGTACCTAGCAAAAATGTCAGTGGCCCTAAAGGTAAATATTAGATTTGTGATTTGAAAGATTTGTGTATTATCTTGTGCATCTAGATTAGATTTTTGCTGACTCAGAGGTGTGCTTTAACTCCCATTTCAGCTGAAGTCTTATTTGTTCTCCGTCTGTTCACTCAGTTTTCCGGGACCGCACTCCATGTGGCCAGTGAAAACAGGAACATTGAGATGGTAGAGCTCCTGATCCAACATGGCGCTGATGTGAATTCGAAGGACAAGGTAGGTACTTAATTACGTACAGAGATCACCAGTGAGCATTTCGTCCAACAGATCATGATAAATCGTGACGTTCATAACGTAGTAATAAACCTTGCTTGCGAGTGTCATGTTGAGAAGCTGGCATCTAAACGACGCGTACGCTTTAATCTTTCACGTCAAAACCTCTTATTCAATCTCCGATAAAGAACAACATGCAAGTTGATGGACTTTCACAATTCAAAGAACAGTAACGTTAACACACTACATGTGATGTTGACATTCCTTACAACAACATTCCTTGTAGAGATATCTGTAGCAGTCACGTCGTTCGGTTGAAAATTATGACAATACAACATATGTAAGTGATTAAATAATTTCGTGCGAAAGTTTCAGTGATAGATATATAGCCATAATGCTTTCTTACAAGTGAAATGTACTCATGATTATGATTGTCACCTGTAAAAGCGCTTGTCTCTTAAACTGGAAATTCTATCTTGTTGTACCTGGGGTTTGCTTGAACTCCCCTCTCAGCCGAAACCTCATTTGTTTCTCCGTCTGTTTACTCAGGTTGGCCGGACCGCACTCCATGTGGCCAGCATAAACGGGAACACTGAGATGGTGAAGCTGCTAATCCAACGAGGGGCTGATGTGACGGCGAGAAACATCGTAAATACAGAAATTATTCGTCCATCGGACCGTTCCAGTCGAACACCATATCGAACATATAGAACCCCCTATTCTATTTGGAATACCTCCGTCAAGAACAGCGCTAGTTGGACAGAAATGGCACGTTTTACGCAGGGTATGTACATCTGTCACAGGTTTTCCACTGCATTGGCTGCAAGTAAGCTCGGGGAAAAAAAACGAAATGAAAAAGGAAATAGCTCGGGCACTCATGAGGAGGAAGCTTGAAACACATTGCCAACTACTACAAAGTCCACTAGTACAGAGTTCCGCCTCTTCTGTACTTGTATATGAAACAGATTAATATGAAAGCGACATGGTAAGTAAAAGAATTACATTTTGATGGTTAATTACTAAAGGACATGCAGCTGCAATTCATGCATCACAGTGGGAACCCTGTCACAGATATACGTGCCCTGTTTTACACGTGCATCGGCTGCTTGTCAAAAATCGGGCACTGATGGTCACCAACAAGGTAATGCTATGCGACGCAACCCGCTTCCGCATTGACCGAAAACATAACGCCCTCACCGGAAGTACATTTTCCCCCTCCTCAAACAACCCTACTCGGTGGATACATCCGTCCACAAAGAGGGCATACAATTTTTCATTTGGTCCGCTCTGAAAGGGTTTCGGCGCCAAAAAAGATAGTTTGCATATTCGACAACCAAGCGCGCGGGGCCATTTTTGTCCGTCAATGGCTGTTTTTGATGGACTATTCGAAATAGAACAAGGGGCGGGGCTTATGGTGTTCGAGCTGGATCGGTCCATTATGTCCCGAGATTTGGGTATTTTGTCTAACCGATCCTGATAGATCGGGACGTCCGTGACGTAGTAATAAACCTTGATTGCAGTACAGATGTCGTGATGAGAAGGTGGCATGCATACAACACTTCAATCTTCCACTCAATTTACGATCATGAACAACATGTAAGCCGGTGTGCTTTCACAATTTATAGCACAGTAAACTAAACACAGTACATGTAATGTTGACATTCCTTTCAACAACATTCCTTGTATAAAGACATCTGCAGTAGTTGCGTCGTCCAGTCAAAAATTATGACAATTTATCAAGTAACAATTTAAAAGAAATTTCCTGTTTAAGATTACGTTTTACGCTGATTAATAGCCATAATGTTTTTAAGAACATTTTCTCACGATGTATAAAGGTCAACTGTAAAAATATTTTCCTACTGAAATGAAAATATCAAAGGTCTCTTAACCCTCAAACCATCGTAGCTTTTTTACGACTAATCTTACCGTATGGGGTCAAAACTGACCCCACAATGTTTTCTACAAATATAGCTTTATTGGTGACTATTTTTGTGGCTTGTATATATGTGAAGTTTAAGTAATATATAAGGGACAGTTTGACATGAATAGGTATGAATAATTTCTGTTCATTATGATAATTTATGCAAAAATAGGGAACATCGTCTTTTGCAACTAACGCTATTCAGAAAAGTGGGCTCTTTTGAGGCCTGCGCCAACACTTGATGTCATATAGCATCTGAATGTCTTACTCTAGAACAACCAAACTTGGTCACCTTTGCTAAAATTTTGTTGGCAACAATTTTAAATGAATGAAATAACTAATCAAGGTTTTCATGTTGCTACACTGCACGAAATGGCCTCGTTTCCCGGCGTATACGTACCGGGATTTTTCTGTATTTTTGTCGGATACTGACGGATACTGACGGATACATGCGGATTCGTGTAAGGTATCCGACTATTTCCGCACCGGTATATGGAATATTTCCTGAAGAATCCGAAAGTAAGGGATTTTCGACGAATACGGAGCCGTACACTGTACGGAAATGCCACCGATCCTGACGGATACGAACAGGAATTTTTCTGTATTTTTGGCGGATACTGACGGATACATGCGGATTCGTGTAACGTATCCGACTATTTCCGGACCGGTATATGGAATATTTCCTGAAGAATCCGAAAGTAAGGGATTTTCGACGAATACGGAGCCGTACACTGTACGGAAATGCCACCGATCCTGACGGATACGAACAGGAATTTTTCTGTATTTTTGGCGGATACTGACGGATACATGCGGATTCGTGTAACGTATCCGACTATTTCCGCACCGGTATATGGAATATTTCCTGAATAATCCGAAAGTAAGGGATTTTCGACGAATACGGAGCCGTACACTGTACGGAAATGCCACAGATCCTGACGGATGCGTACAGGGATTTTTCTGTATTTTGAAGAAAATGGTGAATACTGACGGATACAGGTGGACCCAACAACGAATCCGTAACGGATCCGACTATGTGCTTGCATTCCTAATTTAACTATACCCAAAACATCATTTTGAATGACAGGAAGTTTGGGAAAGCCTGTATGTAACATATGTATCATTTCATATCTCAACATAATGTATTTCTAAGTTCAAAAACTATCAAATTCAATACAATCAATACAATGCAAGCACAATGTTCTGAAAAATTATGAAATGTATTACAAGTAACACCATCACAACATTGTGGTAATATTTACTACTGTATAGTGCCCTTGGACCAAAATTATCTACATGTTCTAAATATTCCACTAAAGTAATAAAAGCCTTATTTGTGGCCAGCTCTTAGTCTAAAAGCCATCAGATACAATTATTTCAAATACAGAGGTTGAAAATAGAAAGTAACATTATACTGTCTGAAGAACTCCCATGATGACACGCCACATTTTAAACGTAAGTAGCATATGCCGTGGAACTGCATGTGTATAATCGTCCTCTCCCCATTCTCTGACTACATCTGAGTTCACTTCTTCCATGCATTCTTGGTAAGGGACAGGCAAGGCTGATTTCTTCTGTATCTGCATGTTGGACTCAGCTTGGAGTCCATCTTGTGATGAACCAGTTCCTATATGATAAAACCAAAAGAAACAATAAATATCAATTCACGTATTTAAGGAACATGTCACATGATTTTGACATGGGCTTCGTTTCATCACAGCAGCTACAAAAAACACGGGACAATGGATATCCATCATGCCTCTCTCAGCTAACATTGAAGTGTACCGATGATGGACTTACCAAAGGAGCCTGAGGTACTCAGCAGCTGAGCATCTGACAGTTGATTGCTTTGTTCCCAGCCAAGGTCCTCACAATATGTGCTGCATTTGTGAAGGAAGTATCTGCCGATGCTGTACTGGATATATATATATATATAAATGGAAACAATGACAAATATTAAACATATCACATACTCGCATGTGTAAAAAAATGAATCTGGGCATCGTTGAATTGACTACGTAAAACTTACATCTATAACTTGGATATGATATTGATCAAACATGCACAGCTATAACTGAATGAAATAATCACTGAGGCACACTACTGCCTCCTTATAAGTTCTAGTTCACTATCCACAAACTGTGGGATCTTTGTGGGACAAATACTTATGACATTTTCTTCCCTTCCATATCTTTAATTATCTTTCCCTCCACTGCTTGCTATTTTGTATCTGAAACGTTAACCAGACACACATGTCTGCTGACCATTGGCAAGAATGAACAAATTGAAATTTTAAATTTCCTAGATCCTAACGCCGTAAAAGGGCAGGTCGGCTGGAGAATTCTTATGGTCATGCGAATGCGATGATATGTCAAGCCACAATAGGAGGATAACTGACGTCAAAACTAGTTAGAAACGGGAATTTTTCAATTTGTACTTACCAAAGGGCAGTCCCTCAAAATGATGAATCAACTCCCTACCAGCGTTTACAAGGGGGGAGGGGGGCGACGAATATTGCATGCACGAAGAAGACAACGTCGCAATTCCGTGGGTTTGAGTTTACACCGAATTCCCTTCGACTCTCGAGTCACTCAAAAATCACTGGTCGACCATGGTAGACTCTGGCGATGCCATGTTAAGCACAAAAGGTGATGAAACGCCGTTCTTGTCTGTGCTGTTAACCGAAAGAAAACCGTTAACGTTTGTCGCGCCCAGAAGTGTCTTGTGGGTAATTTGGATATCCGACACGAATCCGTGTTCCGTACACGTCAGGATCCAAGACAGCTCATGACTTCTAACATATTGGCAAATCTGAACTTCTAACATATTGGCAAATACATAAAAAAATGAAAGATCCGAGTAGATATTGTATCTGTACCCGAAACGTATCCAGACGTATACGGCATCAGAATTGCTGGATCTGAGGTGTTCCTGGTATTTGTCCGAATTTGCTCGGAAACGTTCCGTATCTGTACCCGAAACATATGAAGGATCCAGACGTATACGGCGCGGGAATTGTCGGATCTGAGGTGCATCGGATCCAATCGGAAACGTTCCGTATCTGCTATGATGCGCAATTCCGGATCTGTTGGATTCGTCAGGATCTGAGATCATGCCGCGTGCCGTGCAGTGTGTATTTGTTGGTCAGGATCCGAAGCAACTACCGACAAACAATCCGAACATCTCTGCCATATTGACAAATATCTAGAAACGAAGGATCCGCGCAAATATCCTCAGGTATCCGACGCGCATCACGGATCCAGACGTATACGGCGTCGGAATTGCCGGATCTGAGGTGTACCTGGTAATTGTCTGAATTTGCTCGGAAACGTTCCGTATCTGTACCCGAAACGTATGAAGGATCCAGACGTATACGGCGCCGGAATTGTCTGATCTGAGGTGTATCGGATCCAATCGGAAACGTTCCGTATCTGCTATGATGCGCAATTCCGGATCTGCTGGATTCGTCAGGAAATGAGATCATGCCGTGCCGTGTGTATTTATTCGTCAGGATCCGAAGCAACTACCGACATACAAACAATCCGAACATTCCAAATATCAAAAAACGAGGGATCCGCGCAAATATCTTCGGGTATCCGAGGTGCATCACGAATCCAGAAGAATACGGCGTCGGAATTGATCGGATCTGCGGGCACTTCAGTATCCGAGCAGTGAACTGGGATTTTTCCGGATTCGCTCGGAAACGCCATGAGGCCCGATTCCGGATACGTCGGATCCGTCAGGATACGTGGCCATTTCGTGCAGTGCTATGTCAACCGCCTTCTTCGAGCCATATTTGGAAAAAGTCGCTAATTTTGGATTTTACAATGTAATTCTAGGGCTGTCTTTTTAAACTGCACTTATTTTCTTATATCAACACCAACCAATGTTATTCACTATCACTCTTTTGATTTAAAAGTCATAATTTATGCATATTTGATTACGTCATCGGTCAAAATCAAAGATGGCGGACGATATAATTAGATTAGCCATAACGGGCTATTTCAACCTCAAATGTCATCATTACCATGTTTATTCAAACAGAAACAATCTTAATATAAACGCTTTGGTCCATTTTTATTGTGTTATAAGGTTATATGATGAAAAAATGCATTTGAAATAATTCAAGATGGCGGAACCAAGATGGCGGATTTCGCTAGTGTAACTTGATATGAATATGATTTTTCTGACGTCATTTTGACGTCGTTCCTGTTGCCATCTACAACGTCTTTGGATATATTATGATTTATCATACATAATTTCTACTTAAGTTTTATCGTGTACCTTTGAAATATATGGAAATACCCAATTTGTTTGTTTTCGTCAATAAAGTCACATAAATGGCGTCATAATACGTTGCAACGTCATTAATATTTACGTTCATTTGAAAAATTTGTTTTTTTCACGTTTCTACAAAATCATATTTTGTAACTATGATCATGATAGCCCTTATCATACATGTTACTGGATGACAAGTATCAAAGAATAGGGAATATGAGTGCAGATTTTGCTGGGGTCAGTTTTGACCCCACTGGACCATGCGTTAACTTTCTAGAATAACTTAATCAACAATGAGCCAATCTCGGTAAAAACTTGTGAGAAGTTATAAGACATATATACAAACAAACTCATAGAAGGAATTTTGTTTTCGACTCGAAATGTCAAAATGGCACATCTTGATATACGCCTGGGGTCAGTTTTGACCCCATACGGTGGTTTGAGGGTCTGCCAATTTGCAACAACTTTATCGTTTCTCCGTCTGTACACTCAGTATGGCAAGACAGCACTCCATTTGGCAAGCGGGAGGGGGAACACTGAGATGGTGGAGAGTCTGATACAAAATGGCGCTGATGTGGAGGCTAAGGACATGGTAAGTACAGACAATCATATGCATCTCATTTGAATAGCATTAAGGGGCAATTTATAGTGGTTAAGATATATAATTCATGCAAAAACTTGTATTTCCCTTGCGGTACATGCTACGGATGTCATACTTGACATGTAAGTACCTTTGGAAGGTTAAATAGACCTGGACATATTCATAATCCCCTTACAGTAAATGTTAAAGATGTCATATTTGAGGTGTAGGTAATGGGAGGGGAATATCTTGCGTTTTCTCGAAAATGTTGCCTTTCTAGTTCCGTGTTTAAGTTTGGACTGATAGCCATGATGTTTTCTCGTGATTATGATTGTCAGCTATAAAAGTGTTTTTCTCTGAAACTGGAAATTTTACCTTGCTGTGCCTGGGGTCTGCTTGAAATCCGCTCTCAGCTGGAGCCTCATGTTGTTTCTCCGTCTGTTCACTCAGGATGGCAACACCACACTCCATTCGGCCATCAGGAACCGTTACTGGAAACCCGAGATCGTGGAAATGCTGATTGAACATGGCGCTGATGTGCAGGCTAAGGACAAGGTAACTACAGACAATCATATGCATCTCATGTAGATAGGATTAAGGGGCAATTTACAGTGATTAAGATATATAATTAATGCAAAAACTTGTATTTCCCTTACGGTACACGCTACGGATGTCATACTTGACATGTAAGTACCTTTTGGAAGGTTAAATAGACCTGGACATAACGTATGCTATAATGAAGACCTGCCTGGGGTCTGCTTGAAATCCGCTCTCAGCTGGAGCCTCATGTGTTTCTTCGTCTGTTCACTCAGTATGGCAACACCACACTCCATTTGGCCATCAGGTACGGGAAAACCGAGATCGTGGAGATGCTGATTCAACATGGCGCTGATGTGCAGGCTAAGGATGAGGTAAGTACAGGCAATCATATACATCTCATGTAGATAGGATTAAGGGGCAATTTATAGTGGTTAAGATATATACTTCATGCAAAAACTTGTATTTCCCTTACGGTACATGCAACGGATGTCATACTTGACATGTAAGTACCTTTTGGAAGATTAAATTAGACCTGGACATAACGTATGCTAATGGAGACCTCCGTCCCATAATTAATGCAGAAACTTCATAATCCCCTTACAGTAAATGCTAAAGATGTCATATTTGAGGTGTAGGTAATGGGAGGGGAATATCCTGCATTTTCTCTAAAATGTTGCCTTTCTAGTTCCGTGTTTAAGTTTGGACTGATAGCCATGATGTTTTCTTGTGATTATGATTGTCAGCTATAAAAGTGTTTTTCTCTGAAACTGGAAATTTTATCTTGCTGTGCCTGGGGTCTGCTTGAAATCCGCTCTCAGCTGGAGCCTCATGTGTTTCTCCGTCTGTTCACTCAGAATGGCAACACCGCGCTCCATTCGGCCATCATGAGAAGGAAAACCGAGATCGTGGAGATGCTGATTCAACATGGCGCTGATGTGCAGGCTAAGAATAAGGTAAGTACAGACAATCATATGTATCTCATGTAGATAGGATGAAGTTGGAAATGGGGAGGAAGTGTCTCGGCCTGTTCTGGCTGGCACACCCCAGGGCGGTATAGT
This sequence comes from Branchiostoma lanceolatum, assembly GCF_035083965.1. Classification (NCBI taxonomy): domain Eukaryota; kingdom Metazoa; phylum Chordata; class Leptocardii; order Amphioxiformes; family Branchiostomatidae; genus Branchiostoma; species Branchiostoma lanceolatum. The sequence goes on along the minus strand of NC_089723.1, from coordinate 8,290,302 downwards.
GTCGCCAACATTATTTGTGATTGCCATGAACAACCTGGATGAAAACATCCATCCTAGTGTCATCCCAGTTAAGTACGCTGATGACTTAACTAACACAGAGTGTCTGATGGGATCTCTCCCTGGCCTGATGCAGACGTCCATGACTGCTGTACAATCATGGGCAACGTCGTACAGCATGGAGGCAAACGCGAAAAAAACAAAAGACATGATAATTAGTTGCAAAAAAGTCCCGGTTAATCCCCCACCACTCACGTTAGCTGGTCATGCAGTTGAAAGAGTAACAAAATTCAAGCTTCTGGGTGTCACTGTTACCAGCGATCTCTCATGGGACGAGCACGTTAAAGGCATAATCTCTAAGGTACAACCACGTATTCACTACCTACGCCTTGCTAAGAGGGCCGGGCTTCCCTCCGACTTACTGCTGAATGTGTACGTCTCATTCATCCGGCCTATTATGGAGTATGCATCGCCTGTGTGGGGTGGGCTCCCCAAAACTCTATCGAGTGAGCTAGAGAAAATTCAAAAACTCTGCTGCAAACTCATTGGCATTGAACACCACAAACTCCCCACCCTACAATCCAGACGACACGAAGCCTCTGTACGCGAGCTGCGGCGGATCCTGGACGACCCCACACATCCCTGAAGACAGTTCCTGCCCCCGGTAGTTGAGACAACCTACAGCCTCCGACGACATGTGGGGCTGAAACCACCAATCAGCAGGACGAACAGACACAAAAACTCTTTCATTCCGAGAACACTGTTATCTATGATGTGATGCCCGCCAAATACTCTATGCCCACGTTGTCATTTTTGTAAAATAATTTTAATCTGAATAATTGATAAATAATAGTGTTTTTTAACTGTAATATGCTACTGTATTAAATTGTTTGTATACTATTATTACTATGTAAAATCAATGCAATTCAGTCCTATGGACTGCAATTTTGATTTACAATAAAGTTCTAAAGTTCTAAAAAAAAGTTCACTCAGCTTCACTCATTTACAAAGTGAAAGTGCCAGACTATTGCAATATGCAAGAGTGCTTGAAAACTAGAAACCTTTCACATGCGACATAACTGTCAGTCATGTTCCTTTTTTAAGCACTCCCAGGATCGATGCATGTCCTATTCTGCGTCCGAAGGTTCTCAACAGAAGCTGTAACAGTTGTTTTCGAATTCGATCTTCGTTTACTTCCTGTGGATGTTCATTTCGTTGTACATGTGGTATCAAGAAAGGAGCACGCCCTCTGTTGACTGTTTTGCGCTAGCTCACCATGAACATCAGAAATGTGAAATACTAGTAATTATGGCACAATGTGTTAAAAACAAGCAGTAGTAAATATCGATCAGATGACGATTTCAGGAATATCTCAGCTTTTAGCGGCAAATTCTAGTGCCACTTTAATGTAGATGCTTTTATCTCAAAAGTTTAAATTTACGTTACAAGTCTCTTTTCGTTGCTGACCACGGTAAACATTACACGTGGACTAAGAAAACATAGACAAAGCATTAAGTGTTAGACAATGCTTGTTGGGAATAGCTATTGTTATCTGTAATCAGCACAGCCACTTGATTTCCACTTTATCATAATGTAGCATATATGTGACAGGCGATATATTTGGATGGTTAAGAAGCTCATCGTGCTGTTTTTCCCCCTGTGACACAGAAATTGACCTCTTTCCATTTAAACTATACATACAAAGCTATAGATAAACAAAAACGTTGTCTAAAGTAACGATCTATTCATCGTACATAGAAAGGGTATACACCACTGGACTTCGTACATGAGCAAGATCGCCGACGTTACCTAAAGGTGAGTAAATGGTTTTAATTACTCTTTTCATTAAACGTAAATTGTATCAAATGGGCGCAAGAAATATGTTGACAGTACAATAATGCTATTTCGATTCTCGATTATGAACAAATAGGTCCATATTTAGGTTTTGCTTAAAGAATCCCGGAGATCATATCAGAAAGGCTTTGTTTTGGGATGATACACGTTGACTCTTTACATTAATTGTCTAGAACCTGGCTAAAGAAGTTTCCTACCACAAACTGATGAAACAGTCCGGAGGGGTAAAAGTCGACAGGTTTAAACTGTGCATATGTGGACCTCAGGAAGCTGGAAAATCTACTCTGAAGGAAAGTCTGCAAACGGTACGATCTTATCAGTGTAATTCTACTCTAAAAGAAAATTAGACATCTGTCGTTAAAATAGAGAATATTTGAATAGGTTGACCAAATTAACGTGTTCTTCTGTTTGCAGAAAGACATGATTGTTGAATATTGTTGAATATTGTCAGAATTCTTCACTACATTCTGGGAGGCTCAAGTTTCAACTTTGTTTTACGTCGGGCAAGTGAAAAAGTTATATTTGTTTGAATAGGAATCTGGACCATTCTTTTATTACACCAATTCACCTAAGGTAAAACTCACCCTCATTATGCAGTTGTATCTCTTGACATAGCCCTTTACCTATCGATAGCGCTGACAGATTTCATGCGCTACATTTTATGCTTTCATGCAGGGATCTTTCGCCGCCTTCTTCCGGGATCGAATGACTCCAGACAACCTGCCACACGAACCCACCCCTGGTGTGAATGTGGGAACAACCAACATTCCCGGTGTGGGGGAGGTCAGTGTGTGGGATTTCGCTGGACAAGCGGAGTACGCGGTAACCCACAGCATGTTCATGGATGCAGAGAACACCATCTTCATCGTGCTGTACAACATCATGTACGACATCAAAACACAACAGAAAGAGGTGATTATATCTACCAAGATGGATGATATATAAAGATATTGTTAAAATCACAATTGTATTGCATAACATTTCATCTGCTCTTCACAGGTTCACTGGTGGCTGTGTTTCATCAAGTCCTGCAACACAAAGAGTAAGCCTAACGTCATCCTAGTGGCCAGTCACGCGGACCAGACTGAAACAGGTATGCTATGATTCCGACGACTTTTAGTCAATATCAGCCGACAGTCGTTTATGGACAATAGTTCTATAAGTCACATTTTCTCTCGGAAATTTTAGTATTCCATACTAATTTTGGCCGTTCATTTACAAAAGTAGTATGTGCTATTTTATTGCCATCAGGACATGGGAAAGCATCTTCCATCCTTGAGCTGATGACGTCAGAGTTCAATGATCATCTGAACATTTCAGACGAAGTGTTCCTGCTTGACTGCAGAAAGACTCGTCAAACTGACATGAGAGGTCTCAAACACCTCTTGACATCATTATTAAAGACCCAGCTTCTAGCAGTGAGTTGTCATTTCAGAAAAAAATAGATATCATTTTGCAAAAAAAATCTGTCTATAAACATTTACTTCATTACAAAAACCTAAACAGGTGGTGTGCGTACATATTACTTGAAATTGAAGATATGCAAGATAATGCAAACCATACCGCCACAGTTGTAGCACCCAATTTCAACATCATCTATTCTATATATCTGCTTAATTGTTTTATGTATTCCATTCCGGTTGTTCGACCGATACGTCACTACCAAACTACCACGTGTTATATAATACCTCGCTGCCCTTTACATAGGGAGGCGGTCAGTAGGAGCGCGATTAAGACACCCTATACCTTAACTGTTCAATTTCATTATGCAGCATCAGCGAGCCATACCCAAGTTGTGTGCTGAGATCATCAAGTGCCTACCCAAATGGGCCAAGGAGAGGTGTAGCCCGAAGTGCCCTGTCTTAAGTTGGGCAGAGTACAAGGAGGCGGTGATGGAGGTTGACCGACTGGCAAACGAAGATTTTGTAAAAACGACTTCGCAGTATCTGGATCACCTTGGAGAGGTAACAAATCTTACATGTACTATTGCACAAACAGTTTTCCGGACAATAAAAAATAAAAATGTAACAAGACGAAACAACAAGAATAATTTTTGTTTTTACCATTCCCAACGACAGGTAACTAGATGACACTCTACCCAATGGATGTTCTTTCCAAACCAATTATCAAACAAAGTAACAATGTTTATGATATCATTAAGGTTAGATCAGTTGACGACTTATCCCAAACGCGTCTCTCTCCCTCCTGTCATTTCAGATCTTGTTTGTCTCCTCAACTGATGAGCCAATTATTATTCTGACACCCAACTGGCTCTGCACTGATGTATTCGGCAAAGTGATGGCACCAGAAAACTTCCCTATCCATCTGAGAACAAGCGAGGACATCGTCATGAAGGAGGAGATCAAGAAAGTGTTCCAAGATGTCGCCGATGTCGATCTCCTGATCACCCTGCTGCAAGAGTTCCAGCTCTGCCACTCCTTTAACGGACAGGAGTTCATCTTCCCCGGGCTGCTGACACAAGCCATGCCTCCAGGAAAGTGGCAGCCGACCGCAGACCCCACCAAGACCGTGTACTTCGGCAAGCAGGTCCAGTGTGTCGACACCACCGACATGTTCTCCTCCGGGTTCTTTCCCCGTGTGCAGACCCGCCTGATGAGGCAGCTGAAGAATCGCCCGCTGCTATGGAGAGATGGAGCCAAGTGTTTTGACTTCAACGTGGAAAGTCTCCTTAAGCTCTCCCCAGACGGCCGTGCGGTCAACATCTGTGCGAGAAGCGAGCAGGGTGACAAGCTAATGTGCCGAGAGATGCTCGAGAAGTTGGAGAACATCCTGAACAACGTGCTCGACGAGTGCAGCCCAGGCACAACTACAGATGTGAGGGTGCTCAGTGCCCGTGCACTGAGGGAACATAGAGAGGAATTCTACTCCTACAGCATGGAACAGATCGACAAGGCCAAAGCAGAGGACGGCATCGTCTATCACGACATCCTTGGCTTCTCAGAAGACATCGATGACCTCCTGTATGGTGGAAAAGACGACGATGAAGATGAGCAAGGCGCCGTGGGAAACCAAGTCCCCCACACCTTCGTTTATGGCGTTGGTAACATTGTTATCAACGCAGCTGAAGGTTCTCACTTCGACATGCAAAGTATCGCGCAAGGAGTCGGACAGCTACAGTTGGAAGGAAATGAGCACGGCGGCCCGGGACAGCTGGAGATGGAGGAAAATGTGGCTGAGGGTGAGATGCTTTCCCTCGAATGAGACATTTCCAAGTTGTGAATATACCTGCTAATGATAAATCAATGCTTATAACAAAGTGTATATTTATCTGTGTAATTGAGAGAATAACTTCCAAATATCATGAAGTATTATCATCATTGTACAATATGCCATTTTACAATATGCCATGTTCTCCGGCTGTAATGTTATGTCACTTATGAAGCATCATATGTACATTGTTTTTATCCAATGTCTCCAGTATCAAATCTCAGTAAGAGAGGAAGTCAAAGCATTTTGTTCACAAAAATCCTCTGTTATGCATTTGACAGAATGATACGGCGTCTGAATTTTACTCGAAAGAAGTGATTGTCGAACACATAGATGTACTATAGTGATTTATGAAAAAACGTATATCAATTAATGCAGAGTTCTTTATCCTGATAAAGTTACAATTAGAACAAGTGTTTCAATGCCACTGCTCAGTGTAGTATTCAACTTACAAGTAACCAATTACACTATCATAAAGACGCATACGTTTATTGAAAACAAAGATTTTGATATGTAGGTTAATGTATTGTAGATAGATCCATTATCAATACGTTAAATGCAACACCTTCAAGTGTAGAGATGCAATAATACTGGTTGAAATGCTAAGTTTATTCTTTCTTTATTCTTTATATTTATTATTAGAAATTGCAACAACGCAATGCACAGTGGAACGCCAGGCAAACAAGCTGATGTTGCGGACCACTCAACATTACAATTACACTATTATTTAGTACTGAATACGACAATAAAACACGTAGGCAATTCAAAGCAAGATACAATATAAAACAATGTATGATACAAAATAAAACAATGCATTAAGAGCAGCTGTTTGTAAAAACCAAGCAAAATGAGAAAAAAGTGGCCAAAGTAAAAAAAATAAACAAAAATTTTGTTGCCTCTAACATATTATATCATCCATATCTTAACAAGAAAAATGACGTTAAGTTTTGATTTCTATCCTGATTTGGTCTTTTTGAGCCCCTCACAGTCTTCTTTTTGTTCGGTTTGGAAACATCCAAACCATCTTCTCAACAGCCAGATGGAAGACTTGCAGTATAACGTCAATAAACCCTCGATGTGAATCAGTTTCAAATCGCTAGGGGTCGCGATGACGGCCACGGTACTGTGAGGTATGTCGCAGACGACACCTTGTCACCCCGGCTCACACTTACATGTCCTGTTTAACCCATGGCAGCGGGCGCCGTTCTCACAGGTGCAGTTCTGATCACAGGTCAAACCGTATTTGTTCGGTGGACACCCGACAGGCTGGGTCTCAACTTCCGCTCCATTCACAAAGACATCATCAAAGGTGATTCTATCCAGTCTGATTGGCATAGTAACTGGTCTTCCTTCAAGTTATGGAAGTTTGCAGACGAAGCGCTGCGTTTCTGTAGACTTTATTTTGAAAGAAATTAACAGTTTGAACTTGTTTTCAGTCCAGACATAAGACTTATCAATGTGCGCCAAAGTTTCATTCAGACCTTTTAGAAGTCACATGGATTAGCTTCACCACTAATGATTTGAATTTCAGAGAAATGCTTAGAGTCAAGTGGGTGAAAACAACGATTATATGAAAGCCACAAACTGCTGGCAACTCTCAAGTCGTTTGTATGAAGGAGACCGACTATAGCCACCGCGAGGCAGTCACTGCTGGTGTACCAATGGGCATTTGTACTCATCGATAGCTCCGGATAATCTTTGGTGTTAGCTCTCCGAATGAATAGACCTTCATTTTTTTTTCCATATACTCCCCAGTCATTGCCATGTTGAAAGCTAGCTGCCCAGATGCCCTGTCTTTTCGTAGCACTGGCATTTTGCAGGTGTCGTTGTAGATAGGAGGGTATTCGTCAACATCCTCGACTTGTATGTCCACATGACGGGTCGCAGATGTCCCCGGGATGTTTACGGTCAGGTTATACCGTCGGTTTATACCAAAATTTAAAGGACGGGCTACTACAATTACACAGTGAGTCACACTGAAGCGTCCGTGAACGTTTCCGTTTAAGATATCACACGGAACTTCCTCCTGGCCCCCCGGTGTGGTCGGTGTCCCGACAGATGCTCGAGAAGTTGGAGAACATCCTGAACAACGTGCTCGACGAGTGCAGCCCAGGCACAACTACAGTGGAGAGGGTGCTCAGTGCCCGTGCATTGAGGGAACATAGAGAGGAATTCTACTCCTACAGCATGGAACAGATCGACAAGTCCAAAGCAGAGGACCACATCGTCTATCACGACATCCTTGGCTTCTCAGAAGACATCGATGACCTCCTGTATGGTGGACGAGACAACGATGAAGATGAGCAAGGCGCCGTGGGAAACCAAGTCCCCCACACCTTCGTTTATGGCGTTGGTAACATTGTTATAAACGCAGCTGAAGGTTCTCACTTCGACATGCAAAGTATCGCGCAAAGAGTCGGACAGCTACAGTTGGGAGGAAATGAGCACGGCGGCCCGGGACAGCTGGAGATGGAGGAAAATGTGGCTGAGGGTGAGATGCTTTCCCTCGAATGAGACATTTCCAAGTTGTGAATATATCTGTTAATGATAAATCAATGCTTATAACAAAGTGTATATTTTAATAATCTGTGTAAGTGAGAGAATAACTTCCAAATATCATGAAGTATTATCATCATTGTAAAATATGCAATTTTACGACATGCCATGCTCTCCGGCTGTAATGTTATGTCACTTATGAAGCATTATATGTACATTGTTTTTATCCAATATCTCCAGTATCAAAATCTCAGTAAGAGAGGAAGTCAAAGCATTTTGTTTACAAAAATCCTGTTATGCATTTGACAGAATGATACGGCGTCTGAATTTTAGTCGAAAGAAGTGATTGTCGAACACATAGATGTACTATAGTGATTTATGAAAAAAGTGTATCATTTAATGCAGAGTCATTTATGCTATCCTGATAATGTTACAGTTATAAAAGAACAATTGTTTCAATGCCACTGCTTAGTGTAGTATTTAACCTACAAGTAACCAATTACACTATCATAAAGACGCATACGTTTATTGAAAACAAAGATTTTGATATGTAGGTTAATGTATTGTAGATAGATCCATTATCAATACGTTAGATGCAACACCTTCAAGTGTAGAGATGCAATAATTGCGTTCACTGTCCTAATTGTTGAACTGTAGGTACAGTCTTAGCCATAGTCAACAATCAATCAATCAATCAATCAAACTTTATTGCACAACAAATGTAACAGGTACAATGTATTCTATGGCAAGTTCTTAAGCAGTAGTATATATCTTATCAAGACATATATGCTTTGCCTATAGTTGATGAGTTGATGAGTTCTACAAGACTAAACACTATGCTATTCAATATGCGTGATACAGTATACATATAGTGAACATGGATTGCATGATAATACACAGGAAACACAGTTTACATCAATTGCCTGTGGCTGTGTCAGAGAGTATACAATTTCCTTGAAAATGTACAAGGAAATTGCATCGGGACATGACATAGGTAGATTAAAAGTCTCTGAGCTTGTCTTAGATGAACATGATAACTATCAAAACACAGAAAGGCAAAAGATAACTGATTGACAAATTCCACACCTATACATGTCCCCTCACCAATACTATATTTCCCTCTGAAGTAACACGTCTACAATACCGAATTTCAACAAAGAAAATTCACTACAACCAAGAACGTTATGCAACATATATATGTCCTTGTTACAACAAAATGAAAACCATCATCGTCATCCACTGGTGTCTGCATCTACAGTCGTGGAAACGTCCTGCAGCTGCATTCAGTCTTTCTTCATCTTCCTCTACTGTGCATTGTAGTCCAGGAAGAGAATTCTAGAAGAGTCAAAGAAAATGAAAAACGTTTTCTTTATAATTCATGGCACAATTACCTAATTTACATACATCTGCATAAAGAATCCTAGAACCTGATGTTCCACCGTGACCATAGAACAACATGCCTAAAATGATCAAGATACTTCAGGCTATCATTCTATGATAGTGAACTAAATATATACTGGGTGTGCTATGAGACCACTAGTACTTTTTCAGGTTTCTCCTCCTTGACTATTGCATTTTACTTGCATCTGACAAGAACCATTAGCCTTTCAGTAGATGAAAAATGAGACTGGTTTGCTTATGCTAAATGTTAAGGAAAACAGTTGCAAGGTTATAGTTATAAATATCCCCGAGATTAGGTTGATAAAAAAGGAACAGTTTATCTACTTAAGCAAAACGAACATCTGTGTTTGTGTGTTCAGCAGCAAGGACAGGTGTGGTTGTATGTATGACAGCAGTGGTGTTCAGCACCAAGGACAGGTGTGGTTGTATGTTTGACAGCAGTGGTGTTCAGCACCAAGGACAGGTGTGGTTGTATGTTTGACAGATGTGGTGTTCAGCACCAAGGACAGGTGTGGTTGTATGTATGGCAGCTGTGGTTGTATGTCTGACAGCTGTGGTGTTCAGAACCAAGAACAGGTGTGGTTGTATGTCTGACAGCTGTGGTGTTCAGCACCAAGGACAGATGTGGTTGTATGTATGACAGGTGTGGTTGTATGTATGACAGCTGTGGTGTTCAGCACCAAGGACAGGTGTGGTTGTATGTTTGACAGCTGTGGTGTTCAGCACCAAGGACAGGTGTGGTTGTATGGTTGACAGCTGTGTTGTTCTGCACCAATGACAGATGTGATTGTATGCATGACAGATCTGGCGTTCAGTACAAGGACAGGTGTGGTTGTATGTATGACAGATGTGGTATTCTGTACCAAGGACAGGTGTGGTTGTATGTATGACACATGTGGTGTTCAGTACCAAGGACAGGTGTGGATGTATGTTTGACAGATGTGGTGTTCAGCACCAAGGACGGGTGTGGTTGCGTGTCTGACAGCTGTGGAGTTCAGCACCAAGGACAGGTGTGATTGTATGTCTGAAGCTTTGGTGTTCAGCATCAAGGTGGTGTGGTTGTATATCTGACAGATGTGGTGTTCAGCACCGAAGACAGATGTGGTGCTATGTCTGACAGCTGTGGTATTCAGCACCAAGAACAGGTGTGGTTGTATGTCTGACAGATGTTGTGTTCAGCACCAAGGGCAGGTTTTGTTGTATGCCTGACAGGTGTGTTGTTCAGCACCAAGGACGGGTGTGGTTGCATGCCTAACATGTTGTGTTCAGTACCAAGGGCAGGTTTTTTTGTATGTCTGACAGGTGTGTTGTTCAGCACCAAGGACAGGCTGGTTTAGAACTGCAGAGGGTCTTTTTGTTGGAACCTTCGAAAGGAGGTCGAGGGCTTTACATTTTTTTCAAATATCAGTATCTTGGATGGTGATTATCATATTGAGATGTTATAAAAATACGAACCTATTCTACATAATTAATGAGCTAAAAGTGGTCTACTGCCGCTGTGCATACTGTAACATGCAATTTAACTTAACTTATCATAACAGCCAGGGAACTGGAATTTAGGTCAATAGATCAACATATGACAAGCACTGCTAGTGGGTCATTGCAAAGCAAGTCTCTGGTTTCGGTTGGTTCGGGATCTAGAAAGCTAAAGTGGTGATTGAAACAGTAAGATGCTAATTTTTTCAAATCAGAAGCTAATCTATGAGGAAATTTTATAAATACACTGTATACTAAGATAGCATTTTCAAACATACACATGTAAGGCAAATGTAACTGAGAAAAAGAGGTATATCGATAGATATCAATTATGCAAATGAATTTGTCATTTCATTGATCTAACAAAATACCTTATTGGTAAATGACGGGAGTTTGATACGTGCACCTGTTGCATGACTTGGGGCAAGAAGAAGCCCCGACAATCTGACTTTATCTCAAGAATATGCCATTTCTGACGTCTTTCGGGTGTTAGGCAGTAGCGGTGAAACTGGATCCTTGTTAGCAATGCCTCCCATCTTAGGCGAGACCAATGCCGTCATAGGAAACCAGCCGGTACGCTTGGAGAGTCTATGTAAGCTGTTTTGCTTATTTTGCACATACCATGCTTCGCTCTCCATTTTTCAAGACACCCGTCATGTGAAGTATGGCTAGGGGCGAGAAGAAGCCAGGACAATTTGACATGCCATGTCTGACGTCTTTCGGGTGTTAGGCAGTAGCGGTGAAACTGGTCCCTTGTTAGCAATGCCTCCCATCTTAGGCGAGACCAATGCCGTCGTAGGAAACCAGCCGGTACGCCTGGAGAATCTATGTAAGCTCTTTTGCTTATTTTGCACATACCATGCTTTGATCTCCATTTTTCAAGACACCCCTTATGAAGTTTGACTAAGGGCGAGAAGAAGCCCCGACAATTTGACTTGCCATGTCTGACGTCTTTTGGGTGTTAGGCACTAGCGGTGAAACTGGTCCCTTGTTAGCAATGCCTCCCATCTTAGGCGAGACCAATGCCGTCATAGGAAACCAGCCGGTACGCCTGGAGAGTCTATGTAAGCTCTTTCGCTTATTTTGCACATACCATAATTCGCTCTCCATTTTTCAAGACACCCCTCATATGAAGTAATTGGCTAGGAGCGAGAAGAAGCCCCAACAACTTTACTTGCCATGTCTGACGTCTTTCGGGTGTTAGGCAGTAGCGGTGAAACTGGCTCCTTGTTAGCAATGCCTCCCATCTTAGGCGAGACCAATGCCGTCATAGGAAACCAGCCGGTACGCCTGGAGAGTCATGTAAGCTTTTTTGCTTATCTTGCACGTACCATGCTTTGCTCTCCATTTTTCAAGACACCCCTCATATGAAGTATGGCTTAAGGGGCGAGAAGAAGCCCCGACAATTTCACTTGCCATTTCTGACGTCTTTCGGGTGTTAGGCAGTAGCGGTGAAACTGGTCCCTTGTTAGCAATGCCTCCCATCTTAGGCGAGACCAATGCCGTCGTAGGAAACCAGCCGGTACGCCTGGAGAGTCTATGTAAGCTTTTTTGCCTATTTTGCACATACCATGCTTTGCTCTCCATTTTTCAAGACACCCCTCATATGAAGTATGGCTTAAGGGGCGAGAAGAAGCCCCGACAATTTTACTTGCAAAGTCTGACGCCTTTCGGGTGTTAGGCAGTAGCGGTGATACTGGCTCCTTGTTAGCAATGCCTCCTATCTTAAGCGAGACCAATGCCGTCATAGGAAACCAGCCGGTACGCCTGGAGAGTCATGTAAGCTCTTTCGCTAATTTTGCACGTACCATGCTTTGCTCTCCATTTTTCAGGACACCCCTCATGAAGTATGGCTTAAGGGGCGAGAAGAAGCCCCGGCAATTTCACTTGCCATGTCTGACGTCTTTCTGGTGTTAGGCAGTAGCGGTGAAACTGGTCCCTTGTTAGCAATGCCTCCCATCTTAGGCGAGACCAATGCCGTCATAGGAAACCAGCCGGTACGCCTGGAGAGTCATGTAAGCTCTTTCGCTAATTTTGCACGTACCATGCTTCGCTCTCCATTTTTCAGGACACCCCTCATGAAGTATGGCTTAAGGGGCGAGAAGAAGCCCCGGCAATTTCACTTGCCATGTCTGACGTCTTTCTGGTGTTAGGCAGTAGCGGTGAAACTGGTCCCTTGTTAGCAATGCCTCCCATCTTAGGCGAGACCAATGCCGTCATAGGAAACCAGCCGGTATGCCTGGAGAGTCATGTAAGCTCTTTCGCTTATTTTGCACGTACCATACTTTGCTCTCCACTTTTCAAGACACCCCTCATATGAAGTATGGCTTTAGGGGCGAGAAGAAGCCCCGACAATTGGAGTTGCCATGTCAGACGTCTTTCGGGTGTTAGGCAGTAGCGGTGAGGTCCCTTGTTAGCAATGTCTCCCATCTTAGGCGAGACCAATGCCGTCATAGGAAGCCAGCCGGTATGCCTGGAGAGTCATGTAAGCTCTTTTGCTTATTTTGCACGTACCATGCTTTGCTCTCCACTTTTCAAGACACCCCTCATATAGAAGCCCCGACAATTGGAGTTGCCATGTCAGACGTCTTTCGGGTGTTAGGCAGTAGCGGTTAAACTGGATCCTTGTTAGCAATGCCTTCCATCTTAGGCGAGACCAATGCCGTCGTAGGAAACCAGCCGGTACGCCTGGAGAGTCTATGTAAGCTCTCTAGCGTATTTTGCACATACCATGCATCGCTCTCCATTTTTCAAGACACCCCTCATATGAAGTAATTGACTAGGGGCGAGAAGAAGCTCCAACAATTTGACTTGCCATGTCTGACATCTTTCGGGTGTTAGGCAGTAGCGGTGAAACTGGATTCTTGTTAGCAATGTCTCCCATCTTAGGTGAGACCAATGCCGTCGAAGGAAACCAGCCGGTACGCCTGGAGAGTCTATGTAAGCTTTTTTGCTTATTTTACACATACCATGCTTCGCTCTCCATTTTTCAAGACACCCGTCATATGAAGTATGGCTAAGGGCGAGAAGAAGTACCGACAATTTGATTGATCTCAAGAACATTCCATTTGGGACGCCTTTTGAGTGTTGAGTTAACCTTCACAATTGACATATGCTGAGGTTTTCTCATTATGGGAATGAGGTCCTCATTTGTATAGATTACATCAATCAATGACGCAGTGCCCAACTATACAAGTCACAATTTAGCAAACAATGATAATTTAGCATCCTTTCATTAATTATGGAAATTTAGCCTGATTTGTTTGATTCATGTCTAATAATGTTCATCGTTACTTTGTACTTCAAAATTCCATTGAAACTATTCCCACTACAGTATCAAGACATTTCACATTCATTATGTTAGTGAAGTTGTTTCTTGCTTGATTTACATGTTCCTCTCTTTTTGATGTTCTTGTTTTCAGTTACATATGTCATATGTTCCTTTCATGAAGCAAAGCAGATAAGCTTTTCTCATTAATCATGCACATTAGCCTAATTTGAATAGTAAGCATCTATCATGAATCATCACCTAAGTATCTACAAACCAAAACTTTCAAATAATCATTCTCCATTCAGTCTCAAACAAAATTATCCCCTGCAGTTAATGAATCCTGCTAGAGGGCCAGAACCAATTGAATGTCACTTATTCATGAGCCCAATTATCTACCTTTGAAAAATCATGACCACATCATGTCCAGAACACAGGATATGAAAACTGTAAGTCCTACTGCAGTACCATTGGAAGCTGGCAGGGGGCCCCCAAAATCTAATTATTACTTCCTTTTGCCCACATCTACCAACATACCAAGTATCATAAAGGTACATATACATCAATAACTTCTAGAGTTATCCTATTTACAAACAAGCAAAAACAAAACTCCGAAAACATAATATTCTTGATTGTCTCTTATACTACTTAATCCTTCAAGGGTATGAGGGACACTGGTGACTGTAAGTCATTGAGGTTGATGTGATTTAAACATTAGGCATTATAAGATATATAGTTGTCCATACCAGACTCTGTGCCATTCTCTTTCTAACAGCATCGTTTGTACTTACTAGTACCCCTGTGTTATGGTTTATACATTATCCATCCACCAGTTTGAGCTGTTTTTGAACAATCTTATATATGCAGTTACTGTCTCTTGTTTCCACTTTCCCTGTCAAGGGATTAACAGATCCACTGCATACTAGTATCAGACCTGGTTGTGATCAGTGGTGGTTGTGGCTAAATGTGGTGTTTTGGCACACCTGTATTTAGGTCAATAGATCAACATATGACAAGCACTGCTAGTGGGTCATTGCAAAGCCAGTCTCTGGTTTCGGTTGGCTAGGAATCTAGAAAGCTAAAGTGGTGATTGAAACAGAAAGATGCTAATTTTTTCAAATCAGAAGCTAATCTATGAGGAAATTTTATAAATACACGGTATACTAAGATAGGATTTTCAAACATACACATGTAAGGCAAATGTCACTGAGAAAAACAGGTATATCGATAGATATCAATTATGCAAATGAATTTGTCATTTCATTGATAAGAAATCTAATAAAATACCTTATTGGTAAATGACGGGAGTTTGATACGTGCATCTGTTGCATGACTTGGGGCAAGAAGAAGCCCCGACAATCTGACTTTATCTCAAGAATATGGTTATTTCTAACGTTTTTCGGGTGTTAGGCAGTAGCGGTGAAACTGGCTCCTTGTTAGCAATGTCTCCCATCTTAGGCGAGACCAATGCCGTCATAGGAAACCAGCCGGTACGCTTGCAGAGTCTATGTAAGCTGTTTTGCTTATTTTGCACTTACCGTGCTTCGCTCTCCATTTTTCAAGACACCCGTCATGTGAAGTATGGCTAGGGGCGAGAAGAAGCCCCGACAATTTGACATGCCATGTCTGACGTCTTTCGGGTGTTAGGCAGTAGCGGTGAAACTGGCTCCTTGTTACCAATGTCTTCCATCTTAGGCGAGACCAATGCCGTCATAGGAAACCAGTCGGTACGCCTGGAGAGTCTATGTAAGCTCTTTTGCTTATTTTGCACATACCATGCTTTGATCTCCATTTTTCAAGACACCCCTTATGAAGTTTGACTAGGGGCGAGAAGAAGCCCCGACAATTTGACTTTCCATGTCTGACGTCTTTTGGGTGTTAGGCAGTAGCGGTGAAACTGGTCCCTTGTTAGCAATGCCTCCCATCTTAGGCGAGACCAATGCCGTCATAGGAAACCAGCCGGTACGCCCGGAGAGTCTATTTAAGCTTTTTGCTTATTTTGCACATACCATGCTTCGCTCTCCCTTTTTCAAGACACCACTTATATGAAGTAATTGGCTAGGAGCGAGAAGAAGCCCCAACAATTTCACTTGCCATTTCTGACGTCTTTCGGGTGTTAGGCAGTAGCGGTGAAACTGGCTCCTTGTTAGCAATGCCTCCCATCTTAGGCGAGACCAATGCCGTCGTAGGAAACCAGCCGGTACGCCTGGAGAGTCTATGTAAGCTTTTTTGCTTATCTTGCACGTACCATGCTTTGCTCTCCATTTTTCAAGACACCCCTCATATGAAGTATGGCTTAAGGGGCGAGAAGAAGCCCCGACAATTTCACTTGCCATTTCTGACGTCTTTCGGGTGTTAGGCAGTAGCGGTGATACTGGATCCTTGTTAGCAATGCCTCCCATCTTAGGCGAGACCAATGCCGTCATAGGAAACCAGCCGGTACGCCTGGAGAGTCTATGTAAGCTTTTTGCTTATTTTGCACGTACGTACCATGCTTTGCTCTCCATTTTTCAAGACACCCCTCATGTGAAGGTATAATGGCTAGGGGCGAGAAGAAGCCCCGATAATTTTACTTGCCATGTCTGACGTCTTTCGGGTGTTAGGCAGTAGCGGTGAAACTGGTCCCTTGTTAGCAATGCCTCCCATCTCAGGCGAGACCAATGCCGTCGTAGGAAACCAGCCGGTACGCCTGGAGAGTCATGTAAGCTCTTTCGCTTATTTTGCACGTACCATGCTTTGCTCTCCATTTTTCAAGACACCCCTCATATCAAGTCTGGCTTAAGGGGCGAGAAGAAGCCCCAACAATTTGACTTAGCAATTCTGACGTCTTTTGGGTGTTAGGCAGTAGCGGTGAAACTGGATCCTTGTTAGCAATGCCTCCCATCTTAGGCGAGACCAATGCCGTCGTAGGAAACCAGCCGGTACGCCCGGAGAATCTATGTAAGCTCTTTTGCTTATCTTGCACGTACCATGCTTTGATCTCCATTTTTCAAGACACCCCTTATGAAGTTTTACTAGGGTCGAGAAGAAGCTCGAACAACTTTACTTGCCATGTCTGACGTCTTTCGGGTGTTAGGCAGTAGCGGTGATACTGGATCCTTGTTAGCAATGCCTCCCATCTTAGGCGAGACCAATGCCGTCATAGGAAACCAGCCGGTACGCCTGGAGAGTCTAAGTAAGCATTTTGCTTATTTTGCACATGCCATGCTTTGCTCTCCATTTTTCAAGACACCCCTCATATGAAGTAATTGGCTAGGAGCGAGAAGAAGCCCCAACAACTTTACTTGCCATGTCTGACGTCTTTCGGGTGTTAGGCAGTAGCGGTGATACTGGATCCTTGTTAGCAATGCCTCCCATCTTAGGCGAGACCAATGCCGTCATAGGAAACCAGCCGGTATGCCTGGAGAGTCTAAGTAAGCTTTTTGCGTATTTTGCACATACCATGCTTTGCTCTCCATTTTTCAAGACACCCCTCATATGAAGTATGGCTTTAGGGGCGAGAAGAAGCCCCAACAATTGGAGTTGCCATGTCTGACGTCTATCGGGTGTAAGGCAGTAGCGGTGAAACTGGATCCTTGTAAGCAATGCCTCCCATCTTAGGCGAGACCAATGACGTCATAGGAAACGAGCCGGTACGCCTGGAGAGTCATGTAAGCTCTTTTGCTTATTTTGCACGTACCATGCTTTGCTCTCCATTTTTCAAGACACCCCTCATATGAAGTATGGCTAAGGGCGAGAAGACACACCGACAATTTTATTGATCTCATAACATGCCATTTGTGACATCTTTCGAGTGTTGAGTTAACCTTCACAATAGACTATGCTAAGGTTTTCTCATTATGAGAATAAGGTCCTCATTTGATAGATTACATCAATCAATGACACAGTGCCCAACTATACAAGTCACAATTTAGCAAACAATGATAATTTAGCATCCTTTCATTAAGTATGGAAATTTAGCCTGATTTGTTTGATTCATGTCTAATAATGTTCATCTTTACTTTGTACTTCAAAATGCCGTTGAAACCATTTCCACTACGGCATCAAGACATTTCACATTCATTATGTTAATGAAGTTGTTTCTTGCTTGATTTACATCTTCCTCTCTTTTTGATGTTCTCGTTTTCAGTTATATATGTCATATGTTCCTTTCATGAAGCAAAGCAGATAAGCTTTTCTCATTAATCATGCACATTAGCCTAATTTGAATAGTTAGTATCTATCATGAATCATCATCTAAGTATCTACAAACCAAAACTTTCAAATAATCATTCTCCATTTAGTTTTAAAAAAAATTATCCCCTGCAGTTAATGAATCCTGCTAGAGGGCCAGAACCAATTGAATGTCACTTATTCATGAGCCCAATTATCTACCTTTGAAAAATCATGACCACATCGTGTCCAGAACACAGGATATGAAAACTGTAAGTCCTACTGCAGTACCATTGGAAGCTGGCAGGGGGCCCCATAATCTAATTATTACTTCCTTTTGCCCACATCTACCAACATACCAAGTATCATAAAGGTACATATACATCAATGACGTCTAGATTTATCCTGTTTACAAACAGGAAGAAACAAAACTCCGAAAACATAATTTTCTTGATTGTCTCTTATACTACTTAATCCTTCAAGGGTATGAGGGACACTGGTGACTGTAAGTCATTGAGGTTGTTGTAATATAAACATTAGGCATTATGAGATATATAGTTGTTATATATACCAGACTTGGCTGTGCCATTCTCTTTCCAACAACAGTACCATGGGAAGCTGGCAGGGGGCCCCCATAATCTAATTATTACTTCCTTTTGCCCACATCTACCAACATACCAAGTTTTATAAAGGTACATATACATCAATAACTTCTAGAGTTATCCTTTTTACAAACAAGCAAAAACAAAACTCCGAAAACATAATATTCTTGATTGTCTCTTATACTACTTAATCCTTCAAGGGTATGAGGGACACTGGTAAGTCAATCTATTGTAAGTCATTGAGGTTGTTGTGATTTAAACATTAGGCATTATAAGATATATAGTTGTCCATACCAGACTCTGTGCCATTCTCTTTCTAACAGCATTGTTTGTACTTACTAGTACCCCTGTGTTATGGTTTATACATTATCCATCCACCAGTTTGAGCTGTTTTTGAACAATCTTATATATGCAGTTACTGTCTCTTGTTTCCACTTTCCCTGTCAAGGGATTAACAGATCCACTGCATACTAGTATCAGACCTGGTTGTGATCAGTGGTGGTTGTGGCTAAATGTGGTGTTTTGGCACACCTGTATTTAGGTCAATAGATAAACATATGACAAGCACTGCTAGTGGGTCATTGCAAAGCAAGTCTCTGGTTTCGGTTGGCTAGGAATCTACAAAGCTAAAGTGGTGATTGAAACAGAAAGATGCTAATTTTTTCAAATTAGAAGCTAATCTATGAGGAAATTTTATAAATACACTGTATACTAAGATAGGATTTTCAAACATACACATGTAAGGCAAATGTCACTGAGAAAAACAAGTATATCGATAGATATCAATTATGCAAATGAATTTGTCATTTCATTGATAAGAAATCTAATAAAATACCTTATTGGTAAATGACGGGAGTTTGATACGTGCATCTGTTGCATGACTTGGGGCAAGAAGAAGCCCCGACAATCTGACTTTATCTCAAGATAAGGTTATTTCTAACGTTTTTCGGGTGTTAGGCAGTAGCGGTGAAACTGTCTCCTTGTTAGCAATGCCTCCCATCTTAGGCGAGACCAATGCCGTCGTAGGAAACCAGCCCGTACGCCTGGAGAGTCTATGTAAGCTCTTTTGCTTATTTTGCACGTACCGTGCTTCGCTCTCCATTTTTCAAGACACCCGTCATGTGAAGTATGGCTAGGGGCGAGAAGAAGCCCCGACAATTTGACATGCCATGTCTGAGGTCTTTCGGGTGTTAGGAGTAGCGGTGATACTGGCTCCTTGTTACCAATGTCTTCCATCTTAGGCGAGACCAATGCCGTCATAGGAAACCAGCCGGTACGCCTGGAGAATCTATGTAAGCTCTTTTGCTTATTTTGCACATACCATGCTTTGATCTCCATTTTTCAAGACACCCCTCATATGAAGTTTGACTAGGGGCGAGAAGAAGCCCCGACAATTTCACTTTCCATGTCTGACGTCTTTTGGGTGTTAGGCAGTAGCGGTGAAACTGGTCCCTTGTTAGCAATGCCTCCCATCTTAGGCGAGACCAATGCCGTCATAGGAAACCAGCCGGTACGCCCGGAGAGTCTATGTAAGCTTTTTGCTTATTTTGCACATACCATGCTTCGCTCTCCCTTTTTCAAGACACCCCTCATATGAAGTATGGCTTAAGGGGCGAGAAGAAGCCCCGACAATTTCACTTGCCATTTCTGACGTCTTTCGGGTGTTAGGCAGTAGCGGTGATACTGGCTCCTTGTTAGCAATGCCTCCCATCTTAGGCGAGACCAATGCCGTCATAGGAAACCAGCCGGTACGCCTGGAGAGTCTATGTAAGCCTTTTGCTTATTTTGCACAAACCATGCTTCGCTCTCTATTTTTCAAGACACCCCTCATATGAAGTAATTGGCTAGGAGCGAGAAGAAGCCCCAACAACTTTACTTGCCATGTCTGACGTCTTTCGGGTGTTAGGCAGTAGCGGTGATACTGGATCCTTGTTAGCAATGCCTCCCATCTTAGGCGAGACCAATGCCGTCATAGGAAACCAGCCGGTATGCCTGGAGAGTCTATGTAAGCTTTTTTGCTTATCTTGCACGTACCATGCTTTGCTCTCCATTTTTCAAGACACCCCTCATATGAAGTATGGCTTAAGGGGCGAGAAGAAGCCCCGACAATTTCACTTGCCATTTCTGACGTCTTTCGGGTGTTAGGCAGTAGCGGTGATACTAGATCCTTGTTAGCAATGCCTCCCATCTTAGGCGAGACCAATGCCGTCGTAGGAAACCAGCCGGTATGCCTGGAGAGTCTATGTAAGCCCTTTTGCTTATTTTGCACGTACCATGCTTTGCTCTCCATTTTTCAGACACCCCTCATATGAAGTATGGCTAGGGGCGAGAAGAAGCCCTGACAATTTTACTTGACATGTCTGACGTCTTTCGGGTGTTAGGCAGTAGCGGTGAAACTGGCTCCTTGTTAGCAATGTCTCCCATCTTAGGCGAGACCAATGCCGTCGTAGGAAACCAGCCGGTACGCCTGGAGAGTCTATGTAAGCTTTTTGCTTATTTTGCACATACCATGCTTCGATCTCCATTTTTCAAGACACCCTCATATGAAGTATGGCTAGGGGCGAGAAGAAGCCCCGACAATTTGATTGATCTCAAGAACATGCCATTTGGGACGTCTTTCGAGTGTTGAGTTAACCTTCACAATTGACATATGCTAAGGTTTTCAGGAAATAACACAGTGCCCAGTTATGCAAGTCAGAATTAAGCTAACTATGCTAATTTAGCATCTTTTCTTTTATTATGCAAATGAAGCCCTTCTTTGTTTGGTACATATCTAACAATGTTCATCTGTACTTTGTACTTCAAAATGTTGTTGAAATCATTCCCACTATAGTATTATGACATTTTACATGCATTATGTTAATAAAGTTGTTTGTTGCTTGATTTACATGTTCATCTCTTTTTGATGTTCTCTTTTTCAGTTACATATGTCATATGTTCCTTTCATGAAGCAAAGCAGTTAAAAACTTTTCTCATTAATTATGCAAATTAGCCTGATTTGAATAGCTAGCATCTATCATGAATCATCACCTAAGTATCTACAAACCAAAACTTTCAAATAATCATTCTCCATTTAGTCTCAAACAAAATTATCCCCTGCAGTTAATTAATCCTGCTAGAGGGCCAGAACCAATTGAATGTCACTTATTCATGAGCCCAATTCTACCTTTGAAAAATCGTGACCACATCATGTCCAGAACACAGGTTATGAAAACTGTAAGTCCTACTGCAGTACCATGGGAAGCTGGCAGGGGGTCCCCATAATCTAATTATTACTTTCTCTTGCCCACATCTACCAACATACCAAGTATCATAAAGATACATATACAGTCAAACCTGTATTAGCGGTCACCTTTGCATAGCGGCCACCTGCCCATAGTGGTCACTTTTTGTCGGTCCCTTGGATTTTTCCCATTGACATAAGCATTAAGAATTAGGCTATAGCGGCCACCTGTCCAACGCGGTCGCGGCCAGACGATTTTCGGTCCCGCGAGTACAGTAACACTGCCGATAACGGTCACAGCGCGCCGGTAGAAGCCGCATCGCCACCGCA
The DNA here is from genome assembly GCF_035083965.1 of Branchiostoma lanceolatum. Lineage (NCBI taxonomy): Eukaryota > Metazoa > Chordata > Leptocardii > Amphioxiformes > Branchiostomatidae > Branchiostoma > Branchiostoma lanceolatum. The sequence continues at coordinate 8,268,275 of NC_089723.1, read as the reverse complement.
CGCCGGGTTCAAAATCTTCATTTTTTATGCAGTTATCAAGTTTATATGAACTCAACTTTACAGGATGATAATAAAGAAAACAAGAATGTTTCAATGTCGGCCCAATATTTCCGTTTTCGCCGGGAATTCATCCGAAATGTGCCCAAACACGATTTTCAAAATGGCGGAGCAGCATAAAGGTGATCGGAAGACACCACTGTTGCGGAGGTATAGTGTGCTAAATTTATTTTGCTGTTAACTATCACTGAGGATAATTACTTAACCAAAAGCTTCAAACTAAATATGGATAACATTACTATGATGTAAAATTTGGGCTGTTGCAATTTTCTGAAAAGAAAAAAGCCCTCAAAAGAGCGACCTTACTCTCGTTACCCTATTAGCATAATGGTAGAAGCCGATCATGACAAGCAAACAACAACAGACTAAGGAAAATTGTCGCCACGATTTTATGTTTGAAAACGGTCGAAAACGAACAGTAAGTGGCAACTGAGCAACATATATTTTGTTCTTAACTAACTAGGTGGCATTTTGCTGCGAAGGACTTTGTTTCATATGATTAAAACTCGTTGGTGACGCGTGTGCCGGCAGCGTCAGTCGCGAAGGATCAGACATGAAGCTCGAGCAAGCCATGGATTTTGGAGTTGGCAGATACAATAATTCTTTTTTGAAGCCCATAATAGAAGTAAAAGAACAACAATCGAATTTCTAAAATGATCTAAAATGTCCCTTACCTATGTAATGTTTACATGTGTACTGTGCGGTGAATAAATGTATCTCAGTGGGTACTGAAAACATGTGTCACTCGAGGTCAATTAATCAACATTTTCTCCATAGCGGCCACCTGTCCTTAGCGGCCAGTTTTGGCCAGTCCCTTGAGTGACCGCTATAGACAGGTTTGACTGTACATCAATAACTTCTAGAGTTATCCTATTTACAAACAAGCAAAAACAAAACTCCGAAAACATAATTTTCTTGATTGTCTCCTATACTACTTAATCCTTCAAGGGTATGAGTGACACTGGTGACTGTAAGTCATTGAGGTTGTTGTGATTTAAACATTAGGCATTATAAGATATATAGTTGTCCATACCAGACTCTGTGCCATTATCTTTCTAACAGCATTGTTTGTACTTACTAGTGCCCCTGTGTTATGGTTTATACATTATCCATCCACCAGTTTGAGCTGTTTTTGAACAATCTTATATATGCAGTTACTGTCTCTTGTTTCCACTTTCCCTGTCAAGGGATTAACAGATCCACTGCATACTAGTATTAGACCTGGCTGTGATCAGTTGTGGCTAAAAGTGCACGGTGTTTAGGCACACCTGTACGATGTTCACTACAAAAGTTTCAACCCCAATGCTAGAAAATCTTCAGTATCATTTACCGAGTATGAAAAAAATGTACTACATAACTCAGCTGTTGATTCAACAGAAGAATCCATCATCTTCATCATCATGCTATGAATTAGTACACCATATTGAAATACTTATCCCAAACCCTCTCCCTGAAGTGTGACACTGTGTTTCAGCTCCAACACTCGCATGGGTGCTGTCCTTGAAGTACGTCAGATGTCCCGGTAGAGAATACAGCTGTAGTTTTCACCTCAGCAGATTTATGTTCTGTATTGGGAAAGACAGGTACATGTGAAGCCACCTTGAAGTTAAAGTGCAGTGAAAATGTTAATTTTCATTACACCGTGAAGATAAGGTGAATTACAATATAGCATTGTGCAGGGTGTATTGCCGAGAGGCCTGGATTCAAATCCCTTAAAAATCGAGAATATGGACCCAGGGTTCAGAACCATAAACTAATTTAGGAAGTGCATCCCACTGTGGCCTTGCTGCAGTTTGAAAGGAGGATTGGCCCCCATAACTAGCTACATAAACACATAAAAATCCCAGACTGTCTCTGGCTTGAAACAATGGCAGGAGAAGATTAGCATAATACTGGTGAACAAGATTCAAATATTTTTTCTACTGGTTTTCAAAGTTACATTATGAAACAATACAGAATGACACAGAATGATTGTAACAAAACTACATAGTCAAAACAACTTTCAGTTTTTAGAAAATCAACCTTGTGTTCAAAAATAAACTTTCAAATCGGCCTGTCAAAGTTGTTTCAAAATGTCTTACTGTATATTTGCAACTTGGAAATGCCCTCCTCACAGTTGAATTAAAATGTCTGATAGTTGTGTGTCCACAAATATGACTTGTAGCTGTGTGTCTACATGGTATTCTAAAAGCCAGTTATATAGACTGGAGCTCTGTAGAACTAATGTAAGGTAGAACTGCACATGAACTGTCCGCTAATGTCTTTAACTTATACTACCAAACAGCATGATATTTTGGCCAGTGTTGTCATTTATATTCTGGGTTACAAAAAGCTAACTTCTCCTCTGAATGTATAATAATACATGAATTCCTTATCTGTTGTCTCTACATTTCAAAAGTTTTTTGAGAGTAACTCGTATTGGTGGTGACTGTCTTAGCCAGGCCTCCACCGATGTGAACACCACGACAGTCAGTAGCAGACTGACTCTGGGAGTTTACGTTAGCCGAATTTATTGGGTGATTTTATAGTACAAGCATGGTCTTTAAATATATGGCTTAATACAAGTCAAGTTTATTGCACAACAATTGCATCAGGTACAATGTACGGCAAATAACATGGAATATTAACAACTACGGACTAGTGTACTAACCCAACATCATTACTCGATACATAAGATAATGGTATGATATATTTCACACTATGGTGCGGCTTCTCTTTTGCATTGCATTATATATTAATTGGCTTAGGTAGACAGATACAGAGTCAGGACATGACAGAAATACATTAAACACGTGACCCAATGCTGTAACCTTTGATAAGGCACTTAACATGAAATTCCTCACTTCACTCAGTTGAAACTGAGTACCAAAGTTTGGTTAGGGATGTCCCTTGGATAGGACGTTACATGGAAGCTCCGTGTTTGAGCAGGTAAAAGAGCCCACCACACTTATCAAAAGAGTAGGAGTCAATCCTGGTGTGAACAGATGAAATAAATCTGTCCAGACAGCGCTCGTGAGTGCGACTCGCACACAATATGTATGCGACCAGTTTCTTGAGAATGCGACTAGATTTAAAATCACGGTCGCACGGTGCGACAATCCAAAATTAAGACCTGCGCCAGGATAATGGCTGCAGAACTAAGCGGTAAGCCGAAAATATAGGTATTCCAATGCTACCGCGAATATCGTCGGTGAATTTTCTATCATGTTCCCACACCCGCGGTACAAAAACTATCCGTTCCTAGTGGCAAAGTTACCCATAGAAATGAAGGATATAAGTTTCTCTCCTTTGTGGTGTATTTGTTTGATTTGTAAAATGTTTCAAACGCCAAAACTTTGTCGATGAAAGTGAGCGCTCGCCGGACGCTCGCTGTTTTCAATGGCGGCCATGATGTTTATGAAAAATAGACCGCAGCAGAATGAAAGGCTTGTTTCCTGTGGTCATATTTATACCTGTTCAAGCGATAATTTTTACGATCAAAAATTGATGAATCAATTCAAGTGGAGTTTTATTTAAAAAAATATCAAATTTTCCTTTTGTCACCGGTATCATTTCAAAGCTCATTGCCTGCCCGTTGTTATGGTGCTGCATGTACTTTCATTCTGCTGCTGTCTATACTGCACAGCGGCGAATCACAAAGCTTTCCCCATGCGGTCTGCCTGTCATTGGATGACGGCGCCGCGCGGTCCTGACGCGCGAAATTTGAACTACGCGTTTCGAAGTTCCCGATTTGATTGGGTCGGCACAAACAGATCATTTTTGATACTATTTTGAGCAAGAATTTTAAGGATATTCAAGTATTTTGGATTATCTGTTGACAGAGGGTGAGGGTAAAAAGAAAAGAAATGCCTGTAAAAATGTTGAACTTGATGCCAGCAGTGAAGTTTCAAATTATGGAATATGACTTTATTTGTTTTGGTCATGAACCCAATAGATAAGTTCTAGAGTCATCTATTTATTCATCATTCAAGGTTATGTGAATCATTACCTGCCTTGTTCCAAGTAAAAAATACCATTGTGTATTTTTCAACTTGTTGAACTTGAGGCACCGTGGCCCCCGGATAGGGGCCAGCCGGGGAACCTATGCCGAATTTTTCTAAAAATCCATCGTACTAGTATCAGTATGTAGGAAGGTATTGAATGAATTGAATTGCCAATTGTTCTGCACCATCAATGTAGGTTTTTATCTTTTATGATCTATTCAAATACTTTATTCCCGGTTGTTAACGTATAACAATGATTAATAGGAGTATTATTTGGTATAGCCAAGACTTTAGCTTGTTCTTCCAACTTTTTGTAGTGGTGCCCCTAGATTTTTGCTGGTGCTCCTAACTTTTTTGAGTTAGGAGCACAGTGCTCCTAGGCCTAAAAGTTAGTCTGGAGCCCTGCCAGATATGAAGCTTGTACTCTTCAGTACAAACCTAATGTTTTACACCATGAGGCATTTTACCAGGTATGCAATACAACCAAATAATAGCTGCATGGAAAGTGTAAAATGTATCTCACCATTGTTCTCCATGTAGACAGTTGTTCCCTTTGCCTCATCACAGGCCTGAAGCACTGGCTGTGCTCTGCCAGCTGAGCAGCAATGGCGAATGCAGCCGGTCTCTTGTACACAGTCACAGTAAGTCACTACATAGTAAAAACATACAAAATTGGCCTCATTCCCAGTACTATATTTAAACGACGAAACAAACTGCAATATCAACTTATAGCCTATAGCCAGTATAGGTTACATCTTCTTTCAGACTCCTTGTATATATGTTTAAGGAAGCAGTGCTTGCAAACACATGATACTTCTGGCTACTACAAGAACAGAATTATGATGGCTTTTGCAGAATTATTGAAATAAATAAATTATTCTGATGATCATCATCATCTTCTCCTTGTCATCCTGACGGACGTTCAGTTCAACATCGATGGACTCGGCCTTGGGCAGCGAGTCCAGCTCTGCTCTTACAAAGTTTGCCGCATGTAGGGCAGGTGAATCACAACATTATGAATAAAAATTTGGCTCGCCCCTGAGGCGTCGCCAAAATCAGAATTGACAGATGGAAAGAGTAGATGACAAAAACAATTCAGGACATCGATCAACATGATCCTATGATGTATGCACTCTATCCACGACCTCATACCTTCGCCAAATGATGTTAACCCTTTCAAGTGACATATCATATATAACGTTATCTCTCATTGATTATGTAATTAAGAACCTCATTTGCATGATTAATATCAGTTGATCAAGTTCTCTAACCAAATAAGCTGCTCAAAGTAGATTCTTAGCAAAGAAGGACTATTATAGCATTGTCATCAATTATGTAAATGAGGTCCATCATTTATGTCCAATAATGTCCACATTTACTTAACTTCCAAATGCTGCAAAAATGCAATCCCCATCTTAACCATTAAACCAAATATGAATAATATGACACACCATCCAGGCATTTTCAAGTTATCGTGGTGACAGCCTCACACACACACACACACACACACACACACACACACACACACACACACACACACACACACACACACACGAACGCTGTCCAAAATATAACCTTCTCTGCAAAAATAATTATTCACAGAATGCATCATAGGATCCTCCTACCAATGGTTTAAACCAATGATACTGACAGGATGACTATGCCAATAGCCATGAAACTCTCTTCAGGTAGCACCCATCAACCCGTCGGACCCAATCCCGACCAGATTTCTCCAGCGAGGTGATTTTCCGACCAATTCTCAAATAACCTTGCCGACGTATTCCTGACCGATTTCCGACCTCACCATATGCTACATGTTAATTCTTACATCAAAGTCAACGTCGAGATATATCCTTTCCCTCTAAACAAAAACCAACAAACCTTTATAGGAACTCACAACATTGTAACTTATTTTCCTCAGGTCCTGTCTTTCAGCCACTGACTTGTCTGGGAACAAATTTAGACTGTTTTTGTGTTGTAGCGACAAGTCAGTCACGAAACTTGGAAGGTGTCTTTCTCACAAATTGTCACAAAAGATACACATATTCTGAAAATTTACAGTTCATTACAAAGCAATTTAGAATACGTTTGAGATGTGAAGTACACATTTTATTTTGAGGGAATTAAAAGAAAAAGAAAAGATGTTTCAAAATCTCACCTCAGTCACACGTGATTGTATCGGACTCCAGATCTTGCTGCATTCCTCACCAGAATTCCTTAGTTTTGCCTGTCCGCCTTCAGTCCCCGTTCTGGTCACTTTGTGCTTTGTCCTTTCCTCTCATCCTGTGAACTTTGTCTCGATATCCTTCCAACCTGATGTCTATAGTTCGGACAGTTGCTGTAGTAAAGGTTCACGAGGCTCAAGCTCATACAAAACAGTTCGGTTGAGTCTTAGATTCCGGTAATGTGTCGGTAATGTGTCGGTAACTTCGGTAAGAAGTAATCCCAGAAAAAAGGGGCACAAATAATGCACTTTCTCCTCAATTTTGGCTCCAGATTTTTCGGATATCATTATAACTATGCATAAAGTTTTATATTCAATGTAACGTTTTCTTGTTCTTTTTTTATTGGTGCCGCAGTGTTGGTTTTCCGGCGCGGCGAATGATTCCTGTAACCGTGTAGTTATTAGTGCGCGATAACGGTGATGCGGCCTTGTCGCCTGATTACCCAGATTGTGCGTTCTATGTTCGCTTGACATGGACATGTTGACTGCAGCGTCCTCAATGGTGTCGCCAGGTTAGCAAAAAACGGCTTGGAAATGGTTTATAGACGGCTTGGAAACGATCCTGAGACGTGTAACACACTCCCGCCACGGCGATGTTTATATATTTTGTATCATCTTTCTATGTTCGGGCAAGAAGTGAATCCTTGGTTCGGGTTTCTAGTACTTTCTACTCAACAAACATCAGTTGAAGACCCATTAACCTTTATTTCTTGAAAGGCCGACGCTGGTACAGTGACCGGGAACCGCGGTCATTCGGAGCGCTACCTTCGTTATTAATAAGAATTCTCTTCTAATAGATTAAATTAACATATGCGTGACCATTAACAAACACGTAAGGTCATACCAAACTAGATAATCGGTAATCCCAGGTTTAGTGCGAATATGCAAAGGTAAGAAAGCCACATGAGTTAAAAACAACATGTTTTAATCTTTCATGCAATGTTACAAGAACCAAACTACTGATAGTGATTTTATTCTGTTTACTTATACAACAACAAAGCGAAAAAAACGTACACATGTACATGTTTCTTTAGGACATTAGTTGTGACCCTCATTCTCCAGCCCAATGTAAGTCCTGAATTGTTTAATGCTATGCAAGATGCAAAGATTCAATATAATAATGGAAAAATATGGGATATGATATCTCTTTTTACATCCCTACAAAGTCTGATCCAATACCATATAACACAAAATTTGATCACGGTTAACTCCGGAAAAAGGGAACAAATTATATGTATTTCTGGATCTCTGTCTCCCTGACTCTTTGACTGTCTGTCTGTCTGTCTGTCTGTCTGTCTGTCTGACTGTCTGTCTGTCTGTCTGGCTCTCTGACTATCCGGGTTCCTGTCTGCCTGACTCTCAGTCTGTCGGACTCTCTGTCTGTCTGTTTGCTTGTCTGTCCGTCTGTCTTACTCTCCATCTGGCCTGCTCTCTGTCCGTCTGACTCTCTGTCCGTCTGGCCCTTTGTCTATCTGACTCTCTGTCTGAATCTCTGTCTGCGTCAGTACCTGTCTGTCTTTCTCTTTACATAGCACTCTGCCTATTTGACTCTTTGCCTGACAATCTGTCTGTCTGTCTCTCCGGGTGTCTGACTCTCTGTCTATCTCTCTGTCTGTCTTGGTTTCTGTCCGCCTAACTCTCTGTCTGTCTGACTCTCTGTCCAGCTCTCTGTCTGTCTAGCTCTGTGATTGTCTCACAGTCTGTCTTGCTTTCTGGCCGGCTCTCTCTCTGTTCGACTCTCTGTCTATCTGGCTCTTTGTCTGTTTGGCTGTCTGTCTGTTGGCCTCTCTGTCTGTTGGCCTTTCTGTCTGTTTGATTCTTGTCTCAATCTGCCTCTACGTTTGGCTCTCTGTCCGTCTAGGTCTCTGTCCGTCTGGTTCACTGTCTGTCTGATCCTCTGTCTGACTCGCTGTATGGTTCTCTGTCTATCTGTCTGTGTCTCTGTCTGTCGGACTATCTGTCTGGCTCACTGTCTGTCTGTGTCTCTGTCTGTCGGACTATTTGTCTGGCTCTCTGTCTTACTCTTTCTCTATCTGTCTCTCTCTCTGTCTGTCTGTCCGGTTCTGTGTCTGTCTGGCTCCCTGTCTGTCTGACTCTCTGTCTGGCTCTCTGTCTGTCTGTCTGGTTCTCTGCTTGCCTGACTCACTGTCTGTCGGATCCCTGTCTGGCTCTCAGTCTGTCTGGCTCTCTGCCTGTCTCACTGTCTGTCTGCTTCTCTGTCTGTATGGCCCTCTGTCTGACTCGCTCTATAGTTCTCTGTCTGTCTGTCTGTCTAACTGGTTCTTTGTTTTTCTGGCTTTCTGGCCGCCGGCTGGATCTCTGTCTATCTGGCTCTATGGCGGGCTGGCTCTATGTTTGACTCTCTGTCTCAGCTCTCTGTCTGTCTGGTTCGGTGTCTGTCCGGCTCTCTGTCTGTCTAGCTCTCTGGCTGGCTTGCTCTCTGTCTGACTCCCTCTCTGTCTGGCTCCCTGTCTGGCTAGCGTACAATGTCCTTATTTGGACTACGGTGCGGCCAAATCTCGTTCTATCTCGTTCGAACTCTGACGTAAAGGAACGTCGAGTCCAGTCGGTACTTGGACGGGAAATAGCTCGGGACCATTTTCCATGATTGGGCCCGACCGGACTCGACGTTCCTCTCGATGCCAAAAGCATGCTATAAGTACATTGGCCGTAGCATCTGTCGCCTACGGCGAATGTACTTATAGCATGCTTTTGGAAAAAAAAGATCAGAATTGGTATTTCGGCCTCAGACAAGAAATCAAAAGTAATGCTTACGGCATCCGGTGGTCTTAAGCAATTTCCCGTCCAAGTACCGACCGGACTCGACGTTTCTTTACGTCAGAGTTCGAACGAGATAGAACCAGATTTGGCCGTACCGTAGTTCAAACAAGGACATTGTACGGCCAAATCACGTTGAATCTCGTTCGATCTCTATCGAACTCTGAACGCAAGTTTGACCAGTCTTGTTAGGTAAGACCTATAAGCCGTCCTGTATAGACACCCTCCACACATGTAGGGTTTCTCCCCAGTGTGTCTATTAAGATGATGTTGGTCCAAATTGGATGTCTGTGCTGCAGAATAGTCGCACTGGTCACACTTGTTGTGCCTTTCTCCTGCATGAGTTCTCATGTGCTTGGAAAAGTGAAACTTAACAGCTGTCCTGTACCCACGCTCCTCACACATGTAGGGTTTATGTCCAGAATGCTTGATTATATGACGATTTAGTCCTGTATGAGTGGGATTATCCATCTTGTAATATTATTTATAAGGGAACAAAGTATGCATATCATACGTTGTGTAAAGTTTTATTGAGCAACTTACAAATAACTTGCAGGTTAAAATATCAACACCGTTCGAAGCAATTTACCCTCAAAGCCAATTATCCCTTAACAAACTGCTGCTGTGATGTTATTCTTATGAACAATTTGCATTTAACCCTATTCAGACTGGGCTTTTCTGGTCATCAAGTAGGATAACATCGCACGAACATTTTTCCAATAAAAGATAACGGTCTATTAGCTTGAGTGCCATCCTGTTTAGTTCCAGGCTCTACATTCTCGAAACCTGGTTTTGTTTGGTGATGGTAGAGTCTAGAACTAAACAGGGTGACACTCATGCTAAAAATCTATTGCCTCGGGCCGTCAATAATAGAGAGCTATCGCGACCCTCCCATGTCTAACAAATGGCCATTTCTGGCGCAGATTTGTTAGATTATAGCTGCACTAAGTATGCACAGATTATCATGTAGTATGCATGCGACATGCCATGTAGCTCGGCCGTTTGCATAAAAAAATCCTGGATCATTTAACAACTCTGTATACAACTTCACCGTTTTAGGCTGTGCATTATAAGGCGCGTCAGGGTCACTGACTCTATGAGGCCTAACATGGGGGTCTTTTAGGACGAAGGCTTGCCGAAGGGATTTTATATTTGTGTATGTTTGGCTTTTCGGCTTGTATACGTGAAACCTAGCACCAAAGCCAATAATTAATCTCTTTGTTGACTTAGTAAGTAAAAAAAATGACTTTCTATTGATGATGAAAAGTCACATCCGAGTTGAGGAATCGCATAGACCTTGAAGTTTGAGTACATGTTTGTACTGCGTATACGTTCACCCACGAGGCCTCCGACACTAGGCTTTTACTTAGAAAATCAATGAAATTAGAACTATATAACTAGCTTATGTTGAATTGTAACGCTGGTGTGTCCGCAAAATCGGTTTGATGACGTTGATCCTTTAAACTTGAGACTTTCCAGCAAAAACGTACAATCTACGCCAGTCAGTCAGAAATTATGGACATCCACGGCGAGACAGTGCTGTCTGAGATTTATAGCTCGAGGGTTTCTGACAGATTTTGTCACTGCGTGCGGTGCCCAGAGGCATCACGCATCACACTGTACAGTCGTTCAAACTGGTCTAACAGGTCCGCTGTTGCAGTCGAGAGTTACCAAATGCTCATTACTGATTCGGCCTACCCGAATCTCAGAACAGATTTGGGCGTGTCTAGTTTTACACGTCATTTTGCAGTGTTTTGTATACTTCTCTAGTGACATGGGTTTTCTCTATCCACTTCCACTTAGACGCTACTAGGGGTACGTACAGAAACTCACCAGGGTCACTTAACAGCATAGAGAGATCCACAATAGACTAAAAAATGCCTCCGCCCCTGAGGCGTCGCCAAAAAGGCATGTGCAAACCGGCCCTGAGGGTCTCGAAAAGCAGCGACATCGAAATAAGTGTAATTATCGTGGGTCATGTTTGCGTTAATAGTAGCATTAGAATAAGAGATTCACTCACTTTATTAAAAAACGCAAAAGGAAACAATATGTCATGTTAACAATCCAATCATCAATGTGATTTTAAGGTTTTCTCCACCATTTCTATACCGTATTTGGGGGCCTAGGTGACTTGCCTCTCCTAGATAATTGCCTAATTACCCTGTACTGACACCTAATAATGGCACGTGGAACCATCAATATTGAATTTGTCAAACACCACCTCTGACTCCCTTGAACGTTTAGACCCCCTCTCGCTGGACCCGCGGCACGCCCGTGGCGATCGAATTGACAAATCACTCAACGAATTTCAACGACAAAAAAACGAATCTTTTTAAAGCTTTGTGTGTTTTGTTGTCTTTTTGGTCATACTTGTACGTTTTGAAGAGGGCCTGCATGCCCATTTCGGTCATCGTAATACGTAGGCAGTCGCCCCAAATCAACGTAATTCGTAATCAGTACATAAGCCGTAACACGTAATTGGTCGCTTTCTTTCTACGTACACCGTAACAGTTACCTTTATGAAACGTAAAGCGTAAACCATACATTGCCAGTAATGTGTAGGCTGATTTTAGAATGGTCCAATCCACAAGCGAGCGCCTCTCATTATTATGTCCGCGTGTCACTCCCATTTCAGAGGTGACTCACAATAAGCTCCAGAGCGACCAGACAGGTTCTGCTTCATTTCATGCAAGAGTAATACCGTGGCGGATCATCGATAAGATACCTCTAACATTGTCGTCCGATTTGTGCCTCACAGGTGGGAATACATTTACCGTACAAATTCTCGATCTTTGAGGAATGTTTTCATTGCGACAGAGAAATTTATATAAATAAAAGAGCGTGCGCTAGGTTACCATGTTGTCCTTGGTAGAGCTATGACATGGTACAATGAGACCGTACTTCCTTTAGATACGTTGGAGTGGAGTTGGGAGAACTTCAACGTATGTGGTAGCACCAGCAGGTGACCTCGATACGACCTCGACCCTAAGTGAGGTTGATGCCCCCCAAGTCTTCCAACTGATTGTCTAATTATCTGGTACTGTCATCGCACAGTGCGGGGGTCATTTATCAAATCTATCATCTTCAAGATCTGGCTTCGTCGATAATTAGGCGTGGCGTGATCGGCATCCTGGCCAATACCTGCGAATGCCGCCAAATTGGACCAATCATAATCGTTCATTAGAAAGACCTTGACGTATCCTATTAATAGGAGGTATTTATACGTTTGAACACCTTGGAGGTATTGATAGGCTGAACGCAAAGTTCGTCTGTACAGTCGTAGCGTGCATGAACAACTAGCTGTCATAACCGACTTCGTCGACAACAAAACATAACTGTAAGTACGTGTCCTGCCAAATGATACATTTTCAAATTTTTTATCATCATACTTGCAATATGATCTAATGATCTAGCACGTTTCGGTAACACACCGTTAATCGTAGCCAGAATCCCCCCATGCAGACCCTCATCACAGGTCAACTGTCATGTGTTTCTTGCCTTTGGGCACCGCAATGACAAAACCGCCAGAAATCCTCTCAGACAGCACTGTCTCGTCACGAACGTCCACAATTTCTGTCTGTCTGGTGTAGATTGAACGTTTTGTCAGAACTCAACGTCAGTTTGAAGGCTCAACGTCATCAACATTACAAAGGAACAGATTCTGTGGACGCTTCAGTGTTATTCAACACAAGGTAGTTATATAGTTCTCGTTTAATTGACTTTTTCTAAGTAAAAGCCTTGCGTCGGAGGGGTGGGCGTGTACCAATACAACTGTGTACTCTTACTAATTATTGATATCTATGGGTTTCCTCAATAATGTTAGTTTTCATTATAAATATAAATCTATCAAGTTCGCAAAGGGATTATTGGCTTTCAAGTTGGTGCTAGGTTGAACGTATACAAGCCGACATAAAACCCAAACATGCACAAATATAAAATCCAGTAGGCAATCCCTCGTCCACAGAAGACCCCCCTGTTAATCAGGCCTATCGAGTCAGTGAGCCTGGTCTGTGCTGTTTTGGTGTGCAACAGCTCTTGATTTATGACGAATAGTGACGCACCTATATCATGCCAGCCTTTAGTAAAGTGAAATAGTACATTGTTCTATGCATGTGCATACTACTTGATCATTTATGCATACTTGGGGCAGCTATAGACTAAAAAGTCGCAATGGATTTGCCAGAAATGGCCGCTGGCGTATCTTGGGTGTGTCGTGGTAGCCTAGCTCTCTGACACCCAAGACAATAGATAGGCTTGGGTGTGGGCCTAGGTGACCTGCCTCTCCTAGATAATTGCCTAATTATCCTGTACTGACACCTGTGGAACCATCAATATTAAATCTGTTAAAGACAACCTTTGACTCCCTTGAAAGTTAAGCCCCCTCTCACTTGACCCGCGGCACGCTGGCGGCGTCGCCGCGGCCGATTGAATTGACAAATCACTTTCATGACAAACTTGTTCATGCTACCTTATCCTCCTTGTCAGTATTCTAGACACGTTCTTCTTATTCGGATACAAATGATCAGCTCCAGTTCAACCTTATGGTTTATTTTGAAGTCTACTACGAAAGACGTTGCTCAGTCCTCAACTTATGTGATAGCATGGCTTATTTTTCATGTAGGCTAGTCATAACTATGATAAGAGTATGCATATATATTCTCGTATGATTGGCTCATTGCATGCAGGACTAATGGACGTGAACACACTGAAGACCAGAATGTAATGAAAACACTCAGGGCCAAATACGTCAAAAACCCCATTTGAAGCCTCATCAAATAAGTAACCTGACAACTTGGGTTTGTTTGTATTTGTTTGTATTGCATACCCGGTATACCGGATTTGTATGATCCACACACACCGGGAAGGACCCCTACTCTTTTCGATAAGTGTGTTGGGTTCTTTAACGTGCTTGAGGTGTGGCTCTCCTCAAACACGGGACCTCCATTTAACGTCCTATCTGAGGGACGTCCCTTACCGAAGCTAGGTACTCATTTTCACCTGAGTAAAGTGGGGGAAGTTGTGTAAAGTGCCTTTCCCAAGGGCACAACGTCAACGGGACAAATCAGGGAACCCTGGATTTGAACCCGGTACCTCTGGGTTCTGGGGCCAAACACCCTGCCACTGCGCCACCGCGACGCCACAGCTTTTGATTTATGGTGCAACAGCTTTTGATTTATGGTCAGGTTGAGTACCCACGGTATCCTCTCTTGCATAGAGTGGAGTTTTTAAAGATAAAAGTAAATGTTTCAGGATTGTTTCATACAACATCTGAGGTCTGGCTTGGGAGTGCATGATATTCAACAATCTATCCAAGACGGAAGGCTCTAGATATTGATACGGAGCACTGGGAGGACCTTGCAAGTAACCGTTCCAGGTGGAGATGCACACTGTTAAGACAGCTCAAATCAGGAGAAGCCAGACTGATACACAGTGCAAAAGAAAAGCGGATCCGCAGAAAAGAGCTTTGCAACAGAACTGAGTCAGCTTACAGATGTGATTTTTGTGACAGAGACTGCCATTCTCGTGTAGGGCTGTTTAGCCATAGTCGATGCAGTAGGGCTGTTGTGAATTAGGATTCTACCATGGTCAATACTGACCGACGGAGGCCATATATATGTCCATGTTAGATGTTAACCGACAAGTATGTTTCTCTACAGTGAGGGTCAGTCATTCAAACTGGTATTTCCCCCCATGCACGCTTATTGTGCATGTCGTATTTACAAAGATAAAGCCTGAAAGTGTGTACTTTTTTCATGGTCACAGGAAGATACAGGACTAGCCTGGCTGTCAGACGTTTGTAGATTTACTCTGATCTCTCTCTGTCGTTTTTGTCCATGGAACTTCAGCTCCAGTCTTTTCAACACTACAGTCTTTGAAACTTCTAATTGTTTCTCCTCTTTCGACACCAGCACCTGTTCCAGTCCAGCAAGATCTATTGGTTCTCCTCTGGCTACATCTTCACCTCTTGGTCATAGCATTACTCCGCCACCTCGTGACCATACACACACCAAACCAGTCAGGACCTGTGTTGTCAACTTTCGATCCATTCGCAACAAGGTACCTGAACTGCATGCATTTTGCGAAGCTGTGCAACCAGACATTGTTGTTGGCACTGAGACATGGTTGGACTCGTCAGTGGGCAGCTGCGAAGTCTTTCCGGACACGTACAATGTGTTCAGGAGAGACCGAGCTGGCCGGGGAGGGGGTGTGCTTGTTGCTGTAAAGAACAACATTATAGCAACCCACCACCCAGAACCGGACTGCCCCTGCGAGCTGACATGGGTCCAGGTCCAGCTGGCTAACAGTAAGTCTATCTTCATTGGGGCCTACTATCGCCCCCCCCCCCACTGCTGGTCATGATGATTTTGCAGCACTAGAAAGATCGGTGTTGCAAATGCGGGCAAATAACAACAATGCCCACATCTGGCTAGCAGGGGACTTCAACTTGCCAGATGCGACTTGGAACCCTGAAGCTCATACCATCGCTCCTAGCCCATCCAGTCTCACGAGCAATTACATCTGCCTTGCCAATGACTGTGGTCTGGAACAAATGGTCTGCGAACCAACTCACACTGTGGGGCAAACTTCGAACACCCTGGACTTGTTTCTCACCACAAATTCCACCTTAGTGGAGAGAGTTAAAGTTTTGCCAGGTCTCAGCGATCATGACATCCCGCTGATTGATGTTCAAGTTAAACCCCAAATTTCCAACACGAAAGATCGGCTCATATACCTGTGGAGGAAAGCCAACATCGATGCACTCCAGCAGGATATGGTAACATTCAGCCGTGACTTCGCAGACCAAGCACAGCATAATACTGCCTCAGAAAACTGGGAGCTGTTTAAGGCAGCCGTTAGTGGTGCTGCCAATAAGCATGTTCCCAGGAAACGAGTGAGGCCACAGTCTAGCAAACCATGGATAACACCCCAGATTCGCAAAGCCATGCGTAAACGGTCTGAACTTTTTTCCAAGGCTAGGAGATCCAACTCCCATGAAGCCTGGGCAAAGTTCAAGAGGTGTAGGAAGGGAGTCAAGCAGAGAGTTAGGAAGGCCCATAGGGATTATGTTTCCAACTACCTCGAGACAAACATCGAGGATAATCCCAAGGCCTTTTGGGGCTACGTACAATCTCTCAGACAGGACTCTACAGGTGCATCAGCCCTAAGACATCAGGGGGTGCTAACATCCGACCCCAAGGAAAAGGCTGATGCCCTGGGAGCCCAGTTTGAGTCAGTGTTTACCAGGGAGGATAAATCCACCGTTCCTACCCTTGGCGAACCCGTAGCTCCAACTATCCCCTCCCTTAACATCTCAGTGGAGGGGGTAGCCAAACAGCTCTCTAGTCTTAATCCCAGCAAGTCCACAGGACCAGACGGAATACCACCTCGCCTCCTGAAAACTGTTGCCGAGCAAATTGCGCCAATCTTACAGACAATATTCTCCCAGTCAATATCTACGGGATACGTTCCTGAGGATTGGAGAACAGCTAACATCGCTCCAATCTTCAAAAAGGGTGACAGAACAATGCCTTCCAACTATAGGCCGGTGTCTCTGACATCGGTCTGTGGCAAAGTGCTCGAACACATCGTTCACAGCCACATGATGAAACATCTAGACACCTACGGCATTCTGTCCCCGGCGCAGCACGGTTTCAGGAAGGGTCTGTCCTGTGAGAGCCAGCTGGTACTCACCCTCCAAGACTTGGCCAAGAATCTTGACCATAACAAACAGGTCGATGCTGCGGTGCTTGACTTTAGCAAGGCGTTTGACACCGTGCCCCACGAGCGGCTGCTGAGCAAGCTCAAGCACTACGGCATTTCTGACCTTCTTCAGTCTTGGCTTAGGGCCTTCCTAACGGAGAGAACCCAGAGGGTTGTCTTTGACGGCGGAACATCTAAAGCTGTCAGGGTCACCTCTGGAGTTCCGCAGGGTACAGTGTTAGGCCCTCTACTCTTCCTACTGTACATTAATGACCTCCCCAACTCCGTAGATTCACATGTTCGATTATTTGCCGACGATTGCTTGATTTATCGAACCATCAGCAAGCCCTCTGACGCTCAAGCTCTACAGTCCGATCTCGATGCGTTATCAGAATGGCAAAATCGTTGGCTCATGTCGTTCAACCCCTCTAAATGTCACATCCTTCATATCACCCGTAAGAAGCATCCCACCCTAACCCAGTACTCCCTCTGTGGAGAAGCCCTTACCGGTGTTAAGTCCCACCCCTATCTTGGAGTACAACTGTCCGACGATTTGCGGTGGGACACCCATATCAACCACGCCACTAGCAAAGCCGGTCGTGTTCTGGGGGTCATTCGGCGCAATTTGACCCATTGTCCATCTAGGGTCAAGGCCACTTGCTACAAAGCGCTGGTGCGGCCTCACTTGGAATATAGTGCCATCGTCTGGGACCCGTACACCACCAAAGGGATACAGGCGGTGGAGGCCGTCCAGCGCAGGGCCGCCCGCGTGACCCTTAATGACTATCGGCGGACTAGCAGCGTGACACAAATGCTCAACGACCTGCAGTGGCCCCTTCTCTCTGAAAGGAGGAGGAACGCCCGCCTCACCTTCTTCTACAAACTTGTTAATAACCACATTAATATAGACACTTACAGTTTACTGACACCAGCCCAGGGGCGGACCCGGGGGAGCCACGACCTCAAGTTTTACACCATCCACGCTAGAACTGACACATACAAACACTCTTTCTTTCCCCGTACCATCCCTCAGTGGAACACCCTGCCTGGCACGGTTGCGACGGCTCCCACCGTTGAGTCGTTCCGTGCCAGGCTGGAGGCCTGCCCGCCTTAGCCCGGGACCTCAACTCCCCCCCTACTATGCCCCTGAAGGGGTTATCTGGGGGTAACCTAATGTAGATGTAGAAGAGACCGAGAGAGCTAAAAAGGCTGACACCCAGGCTAATCAAAAAATCACCTGCCTTGAGCTTACTAGGCTAGCTCTCTTCATCTTGATCAATAGCGCTGGTATAATTTTTCTCGTTGAGCAGGCTTACAAGATGTGTACTAAATTGTCACAAATATTCACCATCGATATCCAAGGGAAGTCTCAACGATGTGTTTTTTTACCGTAATCAAATCTAGCTTCTGCCTATCAACTTCACGTAGGGAATATTAGCCATATTGCTATAATAGATATGTATGCTGTAGAGATAACATTGCCATGGGCAAACCCGAATTATAAGGCTTTATCATAACAAAACCTATAATCCTCTCACCATTTTGTCCAGCCGCCGCCCTTAAGCTCCCTTTCCTTAATCTATTTTTTTCTCTGTTTCCTCTGTCGAAAGCTTTCTGGAAGTCGAATAAGTTTCTCGGGTGGTTTCATTCAATGCACTGTTCAATGATGCTCAACGACATGGTACTATCACTGTGCAAT
The DNA here is from genome assembly GCF_035083965.1 of Branchiostoma lanceolatum. NCBI lineage: Eukaryota > Metazoa > Chordata > Leptocardii > Amphioxiformes > Branchiostomatidae > Branchiostoma > Branchiostoma lanceolatum. Next base: position 8,249,833 of record NC_089723.1, on the reverse strand, counting down.
ATACGTGCCAAATCGACTTTTTGATCCCTGCCACTATTGTTTCATCCTTCCACATTTCCTCTTAAGTTGTTGTCAGGGTGTTCCAAATCCGGGGTCAAAATGTGACACGCGCGACCGCGGAAGTACACAACGTGCGCGCGGGGAATGTCTACGGTTGTTAAACGGCAACAACTCAGAAAATCGGTGAAATGGGTGAAATTCATATTGACTAATATTTCTATTGCAAAAATCGTCTCCATTGCTTCAAAAATGTGCACGAAACATGGCCAATGCGGGGATAAGTGACCCTGCGAAGTAATGTGGGCCTTTCTTGAACTGTGTTTTTGTTATTACTGGTTACGCTTGACGCAATTGGACATCGCTACGCACCCATTGCAGAGAGACGCACTCCTATTTCAGCATAGCTCTGTTACACATACTAATAGCCGTAGAAAAACATTGTTACAGCGAGTTAAAGAAATCCTTGATTGTAACGGTTACTCATATCTCTTATACTCTGATAGCTCACTCTGTGACCCCAAATATGTATGTACTCTGATAAGGAACAGAATTTCTGATATGTATATCCAGACATTCCTTCATAATCTAAGTGCCGATACAGGTAAACTGAGATTTTATAAAACTTGTAAATCTGTATACACTAGAGAGAGGTACCTAGAACTTGCTGATTTTGAGTCGCGCTCGGCCATCAGCAAATTAAGAACTAGAGTTCCACGACCTCATACCTTCGCCAAATGATTTTAACCTTTATGACTGACGTATTTCTGTGTTTCTCAACAATTATAAATCATACCAGTTGATTGTCTTAAATTTAACATGTCCTAAGTATGAGCTTAACAAATTATAACCTTAACAAAGAATGTTATGCTAATATTTATCATCAATTATGCAAATGAGGCCCTTATTAGCATAATTTGATTCAACGATGTTCACATTCACATACCTCCCTGATGACACAAAAAAGTATTAAATGTATGAAATTGCCGTCATTTGCCAGTGTGGAATAATGGAAGTTACTCATTAAGTATGCAAATTAAGCCAACATTTGCATATTTTCTATCTATGAACAGTCCTCTCTTCCTCAGTGACAATTTGAATAGTCATATCATGGTACAAAGTGGATTTTTAAAGTTGCCTCATTAATTATGCAAAAATCATAATCTAATTTGCATAATTATTGTCAAATCATACTAAGCATCACACAAGCTATCCACATGCCAAAAATCATGACAATCCATCAAGACCATCTTGTTATAGTATTTTCTCATAAATTATGCAAATAAGGTCTTCATTTGCATAGTTCATATCAATTAATATTTCTGCCTTCCTCGGTTACATATGTCACATGTTTCAGAGTCCTATCAAGGAATTTGGCGGATGTATAAACTTTCCTCATTAATTATGCAAATTAGATACTGATTTGCATAAGAAGTATCTAATCATGTACGTCATCACTCAAGCTATCTACCTACCAAAAATCATTACCATCCATCAAGCCCTTCTTGAGTTATTCCCTTTCAAAGTCAGACGCAAAACCTGTTCCTGCAGTTCCAAAAAAAGCCGCCAGGGGGCCCAAACCCACACCACTTACTCTCTGTCCAAAGATCTATCTACCACTCAAAAATAAGTTCCACAGCATGTCCAGAACACGAGATATCAAAACAGGAAGTTCCGCTGCAGTACCGTAAGAAGCGGCTAGGGGGCCCAAAATCTAATCGTTTTTAGGTCTCATCAAAACCTACCAACATACCAAATACCAAGACAATCCATCAAGGCATTCTCGAGTTATGCTGTGCCACTACAAACAGACAAACAAACGCTACCCTCTGCATAACCTTCTCGGCGAAGGTAATTAGTGCTCACTCCCTAGAAGTAGAGAGAGGACGATATAAGAGTTTACCAGTGTGCCAAAGAATTTGTAAATACTGTACGTCCAAGGCGGTGGAAGACGAAACACATTTTATTTCCAAGTGTATATTTAACAGTGACGAAAGAACCGAATTATTTAAACAAGTTATCACGAAATATCCCTACTTTTGCACATTCACGGATGAACAAAAAGCTACCTTTCTCTTGAAATCACAGAACCCACAAATACTAGAAAAAGTGGGACTTTTCGTCTTCCACTGCTTCCAAAAAAGAAGTCAAACCCAGCGAATTTAGATATAGCCAACAATTGTATATAGTACCAGTAACCTATTGTTACAAAGTCAGACACAGTTTACTGACGCATGTATGTTTTTCCTATGTTTTTATCATGTATTTGCAATTAGCCCACGGGCATGAACTTGCAATAAACTTCTTCATTATTCACATATAGCCACTCAATCGTCGCCATGGCAATACGTTTTATTGTCTTTCTTGTTGTATTTGTTATCATCCAAATGTTTGATTGTTTTACGTTTGTGAATAACAGACATCCACGTCACGTGAAAAAAATATCAAAATTGCGACTTTACTACTGGATAACTGAATTTCAATCCCAAAACGCCCATCTGACTTTTTTTGTCATTTGAAACGTCTGAGATTTAAATCAAGTTATCCAGTGGTTAAGACTCAACTTTATTCTTCTTTCGTCGTTTGATTGTTTTGTTAAATATTCTAGATAGTACTGTACAAGTGACGACGAGGATATTGATTCTAAGTTGCATATAACTTAAATCCGCCGCCACTTGGTTTTGTCCATCTATTCATGTTTGATTTATGTGTGAATTAGCCTGAGTACCAGCCTCCGTAGTGACCGCTGGCTCAAAAAAAATTCGCTTGCAAGCGAATTTTTTGAGCCAGCGGTCACTACGGAGGCTGGTACTCAGGCTATGTGTGAATAAGATGATAATATAAGTTTATTGCAAGTTCTTGCCCGTAGGCTAATTGCAAGTACATGTAACAGGGAAGGACGAACAAACAAAAAAACAATATAGCATGTGACTAATCTAGTCTAAATACTAACAATAAATTCTTATTTGGGTTTGACGTCTTTTTCCGAGACAGTGGAAGACCAATGATCCCACTTTTTTCAATAATGTGTGGGTTTTGTGATGTTAATCCACTGGATTCCTTGCGCAGGGCAAGTCGTAAAGGGAGTGATCCTACTGTGAGCTACCCAGCAGTAGTCAGGGGTGAATTGGCCCCCATAACCACATAAATTCATAAAAAGATTAGATCATCTGCCAGCCTAGAACAATAGGAAAGGACAAATTACCATAATAACTGTCAGAGAATTCAATTTTTTTCTGTACTGTTTTTCCAAGGAACATTATCAAACCATGCAAAATAACTTAGATCTCCATTAAAAAGTCACATAATCCAAGGAAGTTTCAATCAGTTAAGATCCCTTGGATAATCAAGACAATACTATCTACAAATTTCAGTTTTGGGGAAGCCAACCTTGCTCAAATTTTTAAACTTTTAAATCAACCCTGTCAACATTGTGTTAGAGTATCTAAATGGATCTAAATTCTCAATGTCTTCCCCACATTAGCCTTGGTGTGTCTAGAAATATGATTTTTGAGGATTTTTACGTCTACTTGTTGGAGTAACCAGGAATTAGACAGGAGCTCTAGATCTGTAGAACAGTATATATAACTGCTAGCCAATGTCTCAAACTAAATCGTAAGCCAGTGTTACCTACATTTCTTGGCATACTGAAGCCCATAGTTTACATTATCCTGTATTTAAATAGTTTTACTGGGGTCTTTAAGAGGAGAGTAGTTTTCTTTTTGTCTGTAAACATGGAGAAATTTGGTGGCCTCTTTAAACAGCACTTTTCTTTTTTGATCGTAAAAGGGGCAATTCGAAATAACATGTGCTCCGTCTTCTACCGTATTTGACATGCAGTATTTACAAGTTCTTTCGCACACAGGTAACTTAAATAAGACGAAAACAGTTGCTGTCGTTACACAGGACCAACCAAGCAACAGGCCTAGCAACCATGGGCTCTTTTTTTGGGAGATTTTTTGGGAGTGTGCCAGAGGTAAGGTTTAATGCTATGCTAATGTATAAAGTTTAGGATGCAAAGTTTTTCGGGGTTAAAATCACTATGAATTTAGAAAATCAGTTGTAACTTGAAAAGCTCAATAGTACTGTTATTGAATATCTAGCCAGTCATATTTCCAATCGTTACTGAATGAGTAGATTTTGCATGACAATTAAGAAAATACCATTTTGTCCTAGGCACGATAGTATCTCAAATCTCCTTTGTATCTGAACATAACATCTATTTTATTTTACAATTTGGAGTTACAATTTGTTCAAAATTAACCCTCATACGTACATTTGGGGCCCTCAACTCCTGTTTTTGTAATATATGTGAGGTCATATCAAAACTTACCTGCAAGCAAAAATATCAGACCATTTAAGATCTGCATAGTCGGTCTAAAATCGCACACATGACCATTTTGGAAGCAACAAGTTTATAGACCGATTCCATAGCCCCGCCCACAGCCATCTGAGCATAGACAAAAACATAAAAACATGTTTACATTTGACGAACATGCGGTCACTCTCTCATTGATTGGATAGCTAATTTTGATGGACAGTCGGGATTGGTCTATTGAGACTGATAAACCTGTTTTTCTCGTCCCGCCAATAGGGAGGCAGGGACACAGCGCTTGTGAGAGTGAAGACTGGTAACTACCAAGGCGCGGGGACGGACGGAAACGTCTTCATTGCTCTGATTGGCAGTGAAGGAAAGAGATCACGTGATATCCACCTGGACTCGCCGTGGAACGACTTCGAAAGGGGCACAGTCACGGAGTGAGTGTTTTATCGCAATTTTCAAAATATCGCAATTTTCAAAATATATAGAACTTAGAAGAATATGTTTTACGTGAGCACTGAAACGTACAGCTGCTTTCGAAAAGTCACTGAAAGTCCCCACTTGGCAAAATCTTTGTGAATTAATTTTATGCAAATCAGTGGTTTCGAACCCCGGACCTCTCGGTTCCGGGCGAAACACCTTACCGATTGCGCCACACGTTTGCACCACATGATGACTGCTTTACCTTTAATACTTTAGGCTCAATGTGGATAATGTTGACGTCCGCCCTCCCATCAATGAGGTGGAGGTGTACCGAGATGAGACCGCTTCATGCGACAACTGGTACTGTCAGTCCGTCTCTGTGAAGCCACATCCGGACCGTAACGGCCCAACGTACGAGTTCCCAGTCGACCGATGGATCAGGGCAGGTCAGTGGATAAAATTCCGTGGGTCTTAGGGCGGGGGCTTGATCTGAGGAATTGCATTCTTCATTTTGGATGGTGACATAAATGCAGTGGCCCCGTGTAATTGTTTTGGGAATTGTGACCTTAGCATAAAGGAGCTTCAGGTCTATACATTTTTATCTCCATGAAAAATGGGTGTAGTTTTGGGTGTGTCTATGTGCGTATAACTCAAGAACCTCTTACGAGGATATTTGATATGTGGGCGGGTGCTGTGAAGCCGAAAGTGAAGGTTGATTTTGGGCCCCCTGGTATGTGACCTTGGCACTGCAGCAGAACTTCCGTTTATGTACCTTTTGACCTGGACGTGAGATGGTCTTCATTTTTGGGTGGTAGGTAGCTTGTGATGTAATAAAGAAGTGGTGTAGTTTTTGTACTATGTTCTTCTTTTTTTCACGTTATGTCTCATGTTTAAAACGTGATATGCTGTCATCTGTAGGTGAAAGAGCGTGGGTGCCCCTTGGTGGTGCAGTACTACCCCAGTTCGACCGACACCCAGAGAACCGTGAGAGAGAGCTTCAGCAGATGAAGCAGACTTACGCGTCCTTTTCTCCTAATCCAGGCCTGCTGCCTATGGTACGATTATAGACAATTCCAGGCTGTCAATCAAAATCATTGATTCGGCCAATACGAGAGCGTGATTGGTCGCACGATCATTAGCAGGCGTGTCCGCAATTTTGTCCATCGATGAGCTTGAGCGTTGCTTACGAGGCATGGCAATAAGTTCTTTAGTAGCGTTTGTGGATGTGATTTAGCAGAATAAGTCAAGAAGCTACATTATAACATAATGGGTCGTTATGATATTTGGTACGTGGGCAGAACAAGTTTGATTATGGGTCTCACAGCGGTTTTCTATGGTACCGCAGCAGAACGTCCGGTTTTGGTATCCCAGGTTCTAGTTCTGAACATGCAATGGCCACGTTGTTTTAATAACAGCTAAAATAAACGGCGTTGGTCTGGGCCCTCTAGCGGCTAAAATTTCCCTTGCAGCTGCAGGCTTGTTTTTGTCTTAAACTTTGAAACGGGATACTTCAATAAGGGATGCATATTGTGTCTGGTATGTGATATCACAAAACCACTTTGTACCTGTATTGATATTGTCCTAAATTTGTTTTGTTTTTTATCATGTTTCACGCATTTAGTTGGCAAAGCTACCGCCGGAGGACGAGTTTTCAGCCCGACAGAAGGTACGCGTATCATCACCGTACACGTATAAGTGTGTTTATACATGTAGATATCCATGGCAGAAGCTTAAATACTGTTATCAATGAATCATGATAGTATAGCCAGATGCATACGTGCCTATTGCATGTGTACTGTACATAATGCATGTGTATTGTGCATTTCGCAGCAATTTGTTCAAAAAACGCGAGCCGTGGCGAAACCGCATTGCACTACCACTAGCTACTTGAAAAACTATTACGCTCGAAGATGACTGCTTTACCTTACTTGTTCAATACGTCATAACGGTTATGGTAATGACGTCATGCAGATATAAGTAACGTGTTAAGGTTTGAAGCTTGATTTGATTTGATTTGATTTATTCGCACATATTAAAATCATTTTGTATTAATGGCTTATACAAGGTCTTCCCCCGTCTAAATTAACGAAAAAACAACATAGATCTAACAATTCATAACATAATTATAGTGGTAAATGATAACAATAACAAATCAGACAATAATAATAGTAACAGAATACTGACAAAGTAGTCATTTAGAGGGTCAATCGCAGTTAAAAGAATAACAATAATATAACAATTCATAACATAATTGTAGTAATAAATAATAACAATATCACATCAAATCATACGATAATAATAGTAACAAATGATGACAATATGATAATTGATTGCATACAAATATAATAATTATATATTAAATCATATCATAATTCAACACTGAAATTATATAGTTTCACACAAAGTATATCGCAGTTAACAAAACATAGCAAATAAGTGTAAGGTGAAAAAAAGAATGAAATTCACAGCTTCAGTTGGAGATCTAGTGGATCTTTAGTAAGTGGGGCGTTCTTCTTAGTTATGATAGTGCAGTTTGTATAGTACTGTTGTAATACTGAACACTCACATTCTGAAGAATCAGTACAGTACCCGTAGATGATAGCATAGGTCGTATGTTGTGTATAGATAAGTTTGAATAAGTAAGATTGGACTCCAGGTAATTCAGTTCAATAGGTTACTCTGGTAAATCTATGAATACTGGACCCTGGTACCCTTATGACCACTCTGAATTTAACTATAGATCCATACAACTCTACTCAATTTTCTACAATAACCGGGAGAGGGTCAGGGCAAATATTTCTTGAACCGCCCTCGCTCATATATGAACTCTATCTTTATAACGTCATCATGTTTATAATTACATTCATTCGATAAGTGCGGTGGGTTCAAGCACACCTCAACGTGTTTGAGGTGTGGCTCTCCTAAAACACGGGACCTGCATTTAACGTCCTATCCGTGGGACGTCCCTAACTGAAGCTAGGTACTCATTTACACCTGAGTGAAGTGAGGAAAGTCGTGTTGGGTGCCTTTCCTAAGGGCACAACGTCAACGGCACAAATCAGGGAACCGTTTGTGTGTGTGTGTGTGTGTGTGTGTGTGTGTGTGTGTGTGTGGCTGTCTGGCTGTCTGGCTGTCTGGCTGTGTCTGATATCTCGAGAATGACTGGGTGTATTGTCCTGATATTTGGTATGTAGGTAGGTCTTGATGAAATCTTGAGATTTTCGGCCCCCGAGTGACTTTCTCTAAGGCACTGCAGTGGAACTTCCGGTTTCGATATCTATTGATCTGATTTGATTTTTGATTGCAGGATGCTATGCTTCAAGTGGGGGTCACATTAGGCGTGAAGGATCTTCCCCTTCTCATTGACGATGGGCGGTGGACATCATTCGAGAGTATCAGCCAAGTGTTCCCTGAAGGCAGAATCCCGAAAGTGAGTAAATCTCACGGTAATCTCGCGAGACGATCACATGACCCTCTCGCGAGATTATCATCATCCATCACGTCCTAATTGGCTGGAATCCCAGCATTGACAGGCCCCTAGACTTTATATAGAAAACATGTAAGAAAAAGGCAGTCAAAAGTCACCTGATTGAAGTTTAACACATGGAAAAATCACATTGGCAGCTTCGTCTGACCTCTAAAGTGTCCATCTAGTGAGTTTCGGGTGATTCCCACCGGCGCAAAGAGGTGAAATCGCATCATAACAAGCATAGGTGACCTTTGACCTTTTTGTGGCAGAGACTGCCATTCTCGTATAGGGCTGTTTAGCCATAGTCGATGCTGTAGGGCTGTTGTGAATTAGGATTTTACCATAGTCAATACTGACCGACGGAGGCCATATACATAATCGTGACATTTGTCCATCTACGACATCTACCTACTTATAATTATCTTAGCCACCACTTTTATCTTAATGAATTGAGTCTTCTGGTAGAGACATTTCTTTTGTTGTACCCAAGGGAAAGGCCGGCTGGAAGACCGATGAACATTTTGGTGCTCAACGTCTCAATGGAGTTAACCCCACATCGATTCGTCTGTGCACGGAGATACCGAAGGCGTGAGTATAGAGCGTCTTCATATCAATGGAGCAGACAGGTGTTGGCCGCCATGTTGGTGACCTTGATTTGCATTTCAATGGACCATAGCTCAACCTGTCACAGTTTTTCTGTGTTTTGTCGGCAATCAGTATGCAAGTTGTTAATATGTATTCCTCTGATATTCCTTTTGTAAAGCTGGAAATAACCAGAAGATATCGGGATCGCTTGACGTCCGCCTCTATCTATATGTCCCCGTTAGCATTTTCAGCTTAAGGATTTCTCACGCCAGTACGTAGTACGTGTCGTATCCAGAACCGTACCTAAGCAGTTTCGTGCCCATTCAGGGTTGAGGGTTAGATCGGGAAAGGTTCTGGATGATACCCGTGTATCCAAGAACGTGCTTTTTTTGTCCCAGACACTATCCAGAACAGTGCCTGGGCACGGTTCTGGAGAAAGAAGTGTTCTGGACGCAACATTAAAAGCACGACTTTGTCTCAACCGCTTGATCCACAGGTTTGGCGTAACGTCGGAGATGGTCAAACCTTTCCTGCAAGGCCTGTCCCTGGATGAAGCGATGGGAAAGAAGCGTTTATACATCGTGGATCACACCACCATGAAGGTGACATCATTTGCGAACAACAAACCTGTAAGTCCAGCCTTTTTGTCTCGTTTGTACAGTATGCTTATAATTCGACCGAGAAGAAAAAAAGAAAGTTTAAAGTAAAGTACACGTGAAGGTTCATATAACCTTTATGAGGCCGTCCTGGCAGTGGGTTGTTAATCCACTGTGTCGTGAACATTGTATTGGAAGATTGAGCCTAACGTTTATCTACCACTTCGCCTTTCTAGCCAAAGTCACGATGTAGCCATTTTAAACCTGGGAAGAGTGGTGAAAGACGTGAAACGTGTCATTACTAAAGGACACAACGTCTAGTCAGGAATGCCAGGAATCGTACCCCTGCTCTTCTTGTGGCAATTGTAACAATTTGGCCATCCGACGCCACATTTAGACTCTTAGATTTATACCTAGTACCTAGAACACATTGACAGTGCGACCAATTCTTTAAAAAAACTGATCATGAATTCCCTTTTTTTTTCAATATTTACCAAGAAAATGCAATATCAATACTTAGCCCTTGTTCATTTCAACTTTTCTTGGATGTGTCATCCTGCTTAGTGAAATTTTAATAGGATCATTTTGTTTTTAAAAAATCATTAGTTCACGTGTGCCCTATATACCATCTTTTGTAGCTGTGCGGTGGCTATTAAAACAAAGCAAATAAACTACACTGTATTAGTTTATCAGACTCCTTAATATCAAAATCGTCATTCTTACTTTAAGGAGAGTCGACTTTATTTAATAACTACCACATAGACTTCCACCCCTCCCTCATTATATTCATATATGTTTTATTCCTAGATTTATAATGATTAATTTGTTGTGCATAAATTGGGGCTCCATAAAAAAATCTTACCCGTACCATCTAAGTGATCATGCTCTAGCCTGGAATCCATCCTATTTAGCGTCCGGCCGTTACCCTAGCTCCGCTGCGCTATTCAGGCTCCGCTGCCGGCCAAATAGTCTGGGCGCCGTTAGCATTCAAACGATTTACATTTGCATATTCGCCCCAAATACGTGCGAGGATTGTGATTGGCTATTTGCACAGGGCCCTTTTGCGGCGAGGTCTTGTATCATCATCAATATGGCTGCCGCTATGGTTGATAGGCTAATCATGCTCTCCCCACAGATGTGTGCTCCCTATGGACTGTTCTTTGTCAGAGACACCGGGGACCTGGTTCCTGTGGCCATCCAGCTGTATCCTAACGACGAAGAGAAGAACCCGGTGAGATATGTCACCTTTCTCAGGGTGATACTGACTGGTACTACATGCTAGGTGTCGCTGCTTACAGCGAGGTTCCAAAGGTATTTTCAACAATACAATGGCAATTATGTGGGGAATAGTAGTAGTACCAGTAAGTATTTCCATGAAGAAGGTGGCGGACTATCACCAAAACGTCAGCTGTTGTTGCTTGTAGCTTTACATGTTAAGTCATTCCATACTAGCAGTTGTAGAAATACGCTTTAACTTCTATGTACCATAGTCGAACGAACATGTGCACTCTGAATATCATTTGAGACTTATTTGAATGTCTAAATCTGTCCAATTATAGGTATTCTTGCCGGACGACCCGCCTTACACTTGGCTGATGGCAAAGATGTGGTTCAACTGCGCGGATGGGAACTACCACGAGTCAGTGGCTCATCTTGGTTAGTAATACCCCTCCCCCCCCTCTGCAGTACCAAGCAAAGGCAACGTGATACAACGTTAAAGGAAAGCTACACAAAAAATTGAAAATCCTTCTATGCTATGCTTAATATATTCCAAAGTCAAATTCTTACTTCAAGTTGTTTCACATATGTCCGTCATAGTTCTGGGATTTTCCACAGTTTGCAACTTATGCCATGCTGACGCCTTCTCGCGTGATAATTGAATTATATGACGTCTGTGTTTCAAATTTTGTCACCTGATGATTGTATTATATGACGTCAGTGTTCTAAAATTCAATCATCAGGTGAAAATTTTGAAACACTGACGTCTTATAATTCAATTATCAGGCGAGAAGGCGTCAGCACGGCATAAGTTGCAAACTGTGGAAAATCCCAGAACTATGACGGACTTATGTGAAACAACTTGAAGTAAGAATTTGACTTTGAAATATATTAAGCATAGCATAGACGGATTTGCATTTTTTTATGTAGCTTTCCTTTAATTGTATACTGTTTGTACTTTTGTTTATTCATGGAATGTCCGGTTTGATATCTTGTATTCTGGACATGCTATGGTCACGATTTGTAGGCAGTAGATAGCTATTGTGCTCGGAAATAAGTGATATAAGGTTGGGCTTCCTAGCGGTCAGTTCAAAAATTGCAGGGTTGTTTTTGTCAGCATTTTCAGAAGATGATAAACTCAAGAAGGGAATAACGGATTATATGATCTTTGGTATGTAGGTAGCTTAGACAAATATGTACGAAATGAAATGAACAGTATGCAAAATAGAGGGATATCAAGAAATTTCCAAAGAGACCAACTAAAGAAAGAAAAGATTTCTATGAAGGTGGCTTAGGCAGAGATGTACATGATTAGATACATTTTATGCAAATAAGGACTTGATTTGCCTAATTAACTAGGAAATTCTATAATTCCCCTGTTTGCCATTTCTGGACTTCAATAAATGTAACACATGTAATTCATGGTAGGTGGAACATAAACAGATACCAAACATGTAAATGAGGGCCTGATTTGCATAATTGATACAAAAATGGCAAAACCGCTTTATGATAAATAATGGGAATTTCATAATTGTGACGTGTAAGTCATCAGTTGAAGGTGAATGTCATCATGCATGCATCATCTAAATGGTTAAGTCATTTGCATAAAATTAACAAAAGCTCTAAACAATTCATTGAGGTATGGGGTCGCCGAGTTGATTATGCATATTTAAAACTAGTCTTTGGTAACGATACGCATAATCGAGTGTTTGCATAGCCACCATATCGTTTGATTGAACCTGGAAAAGTGCTTTCTATGAATATAGTAGTGAGTAGATACATACGTGCGTTTTATGACATAACTACATGATTGTAATCGAATCTGCAAATTCAAATGTACCAAGCAACTTCTGGGTTTACAAGGCGGATGATATATAACGGGGGGTGCCCAACCATCGGACGTTTTTTTACGCGCTGGAACTCACGGCGCTCCATTGCTGGTTGCCAGAGAGTGGTCAGGTTTTAATGAATGAATTTTGAACACATTCATCTTAAGACCATACTTGGACAAGAAATGTATTCATACTGTTTATGGGCCCTTCATGCGTTACATGCGGAAGACGATGTGAGACATTTTCACGAATGTACCTTCTGATTTAGTGCTACGCCAGATAGTGTGCCTAACTTAGTACGCTTTGGTAATTTTGCTCTCTTCGGAAGTTGGTGATGAAGTTAGGGAAATGTAAATAAGGCTTGAAGTCTGCTATATTCTAGCTTTCTTTTGACCGGAAAATTTTGACTGTGTGCACTTCTAACGTCATGTGAGAAGGGCTATATCTAGCGCATCCCAGCTCATGTTCCCACGGGAAATAGGCTACTACGCGGCCCGACGTACGTATTGAATGCGGCCCGACTTACGAAATCATTACGAAAAAACGACACCGCTTACATCAACAATACTCCGTCTACTTATTGGGAAACATCTTCGCCATCTCTGTATTCAGTTTCCTTTTCATAGACGGTACCAATCACATGTTAGAGCGTAACAAATCTGTGCGTTGAATCGTCCCGCCACCATCGCGGTCCAAAAAAATGGCGGGAAAACAACGTCGTCAGACGACAGCAATGTTTACGTTGTTTTTCTTTGGTCGGTTTTCTTCTCAACAAACACTTAAAGACCTAAATTTTTAGTGTTTTATGAAATTATTTTTCTTATGTGTATGATAGCTGTGTGACTAATGTATCTGCTTGGCACAGGTCGTATATTTAGGTGCCGGGCCGTCTAGCTACGCAGTGACCCTCTACTCAGCGTTGCCATCATTATTGTCAAAATACTACTTTTTGACAAAACAAGAAATGAATATGTACACATATGTTTTGAATGTAAATGACAATTATGTGCATGAACTTGGGTTATTTACCTTCCTTATCAGCATAGTCATTGGACACAAACACGGCGTACTTATGCAAAATAAGATCAGTAAAAAATCCGTGCGATGTTCGGGCGTGTGCGAGGTTCGGGCGGCCCCCGTTACGTCAAAGTGACGTGAGTACACACATCCTGCTTGAGATAAATGTAACATGTACATACCTTTGTGCTCTTCACAGGATTCACCCATCTATTGGTTGAGTACCTCGCTCTTACGGCGTTTCAGAACCTCGCACCGGCCCACCCGATCCTCCGCCTGATGCAGCCGCACTTCATCTACCTTTTTGCGATCAACCAGTGAGTCTCAGGCATCACCAGGCTAATATAAGTCAATTAGATCAAGCACAGCAGTCACATAGCGAATGTTTATAGGAAAGCTACACAAAAAAATGAAAATCCTTCTATGCTGTGCTTAATATATTCCAAAGTCAAATTCTTACTTCAAGTTGTTTCACATAAGTCCTTCATAGTTCTGGGATTTGCCATAGTTTGCAACTTATGCCGTGCTGACGCCTTCTCGCCTGATAATTGAATTATATGACGTCAGTGTTTCAAATTTTTCACCTGATCATTGAATTGAGATCACTGACGTCATATAATACAATCATCAGGTGAAAAATTTGAAACACTGACGTTATATAATCCAATTATCAGGTGAGAAGGCGTCAGCACGGCATAAGGTGCAAACTATAGAAAATCCCAGAACTATGAAGGACTAATGTGAACCAAGGAGGTTATATATAACCTCCTTGTGTGAACCAACTTGAAGTAAGAATTTGACTTTGGAATATATTAAGCATAGCATAGAAGGATTTTCAATTTTTTGTGTAGCTTTCCTATAAACATTCGCTATGTGACTGCTGTGCTTGATCTTCCCAATTTAACACAAATGTAAGCTACATTAAAACATTGTTGTGTCACCATAGATTTTATACATATTGTAGCGTGTTATTACCAAAATATAGAACATACATTCAAGGTTTGAAGGCCCGTCCACACTTATGCGTATATTCAAGTCCGTAGTATTTCTTTGTATGTTAAGTTTTGCGGCCGAAGAAGTAAACAGTGCGAACGGGTCCTATGGCCTAACGGCGTTGATATTTTTCTTGCTGTATAGGCTTGCGCTGGAGTCACTGATCAACAAAGGTGGTGGTCTGGATCTAGTTACACAGATTGGCTTGTCCGGCAGCTTTGATCTTATCAGGGAAGAGTAAGTAATGGATCGAGGTTTTGAAAGAGCCTGGGCTGTCTCCAGCTTTGAACTTTTTTCCGTCCCACTCATTGTTTGGGAGCTGATTTTTTAAATTTTCATTGTTGAATCTGTCATTTTAAGCCCCAAAAATACATTTTCATCAGTTTTATCTCGTGAAATTGCTATTTTGGGGACGGAAAGGGTTTGAATTTGTTTCCGTCCCAACAAGCAAATTTCCGTCCTAGGACGGAAGGACGGGTCTTGGAGACAGCCTTGGAAAGAGCATACATGTTGTTGCATAGGGGGGTGCCCATCTCTGTTTATATAGCCCTTGGACCACACAGCATTACGCAATCACTATACACTTGTAGTGGCTCGTTGGGGTTCAACCTTCATTTTCATTCCCTGCCCCAAGTGCTGGGTGCCATGTGGAGAAATTTGCATGTGTCAATGTTGGTATGAATCCACGACCTACCAATGCAAGAAGAACACTCCACCTACTAGGCCATTGCATCAGATGATGTATTGTTCACTCAATTATACACGGTGGTCAAAAAGGCCTTGATTTTTCCTCACTTGTAAAGCATGCATATTGATGAGGAATCGATGTCAATCACCCCTGTCACTACTGGTAACAGTAGCTGATTGGTTCACGCCTTTGCAGGCGGGAACTAGATTTGTTTTGGTTGCACCAAGCCGAGCACGATTCCGCCCGCGAACTTGTCCTTTTCAAATGCATGCCTTGTCTCCGCCCCTATTGTTTTCTAATTAACACGTTAACAATACCCCAGCTTTCATTTCAATCATTCCCACGCTCAAGCTTCATTCTAACACCACCGTTTCAATTCTTTCTTAGCTATATTTTAGTCTATCCTACCACACAAAACGCCCAAACTAAGACCATAAAGAAATCGCAGTTTCCGCATTAACTCACCGTAATTCCCGGCCGAGGGTTCTAGATTATAAGCGCAACCGCCGGAGACGCCACAAAACCCGCCGATATGATAAACAATACCCCGGCCTTTACTCCATACATTACTTTCTTAAACACACATACACTCAAAATTAACAAATAGAATTCGAATAGTTCATAGATGAAGTCAAATATTTTCATTGTAAACAAATCCATTGAAATTTACCACATACTGAGACCCCAAAGCGTAGCACTCACCTTGATACATTTGCGTGTTTGCCAAGAACTGGTGTACCGACGTGTCTGGCGCTGTCCTACATATACACAGCGACTCGATAATCACAACCTACGTTTTCCGATTCAAAAACGCATTATTTCTTATAACATACTCCTTCTCGTCATTTTTTAAAGACCGTAATTCAATACGCGTGGTAACAGCGCACACGCCAGCATTTGATGTGCCGAATGTGTCGGCTTGTGCTGAAACTAAAAACTTCCTGGTAGCTTTGACCTTGCTTTGACTGGTAGAAGAAAATGGTGCATTTCTATACAAAGGAGATGTACGTCGTATAAAAATACGCATGAGTAAATCAACTGCTGGGAAAATACAGGAGAGATCAGAGTGTTATTGTTTGACAGCAGAACTGGATTTTTCTTTGTTTACAAACCGACGCCATGTTCTGGTTTCTTTAGATAACACACTTGCAGGTCTTATTCATGTATTTTTTTACATTATTTTACCCACCATTTTTTCCCACCACATATTTCAATCACCAATGGTACCGTTCAGGCGTATTTCTATTAGAAATTGATCGAGGTTCCTGTCTCTACAAGCTCTCCCGGCCTTGTCGATACGATGTTTCACTAGGGGGTTTCACTAGTTTCTCATGCTGAGACAGGTACGTACTTTTTGGACGATGGCATAATGCTTACGCGATTTAGTTTACAGTACCAACGAGAAACTTGACAAATTAACTATATTTTGATGCTCTTTTGAGAGCTCGTGAGAATTCGAATGTGTATATTTAGCTCGTTGGTAGTTGAAATTCGCGGGTAATTATCTCGCTTGGTCCGGGTGACCAATACAATGGAGGTATTTCACACTCATTTACATCTGGATTAACCGCCCCAGAACAGACGCTAGCGAAGTACTGTGATCTTTACCGACAAGCTCATTATCTTATCTTTGTCCAGAAACTGTAGGCGTGAGTTCTTGAGATCAGCCACTAAGATGTCTCCCTCGGCGGTAACAGCAAGCGAGGTCGCAACGCTAAACTGTCCATCTCCACTGCCTAACTCCCCAACAGTTTTAATGAGCTTTAGACTCGCGCCGCCCTTACCGATCGCCACGTTTGGTCGCACCTGCGCAGTTGGAGGTGCAGATAACATCGGGATTGTTGTTTGCTTTATCCCGCCTACAAGTTTGGACACTTCCTGCTCCACGTCACGAGCTGAAGGCCCAAAGGTCAAGTTCATTAGATGCCTGGTCAGTTCAGCCTTTCCGACAGATTTGTCGTCCCCTGTTTCCTCCAACCGCCCGGTCAGTTCTCCGGCCACCGACATGACCTCCGCCGGACTCCCGTACTCCAACACGTTGTCCGTGAACTGGACACAGCTCCTGGCTGAGGCCAGGTCCATTTCAGCTGCCTCCATGGCGGCTTCTAGCTGTTTTTCCCGAGCAGCATTCATGGCGCGAAGCTGGCCGATTCTGTCGTCTCCCACTTTCTTCGCGGCCTCGATGGTCGTTTTGACTTGTTTTCTGATCTGTTCTTCTGTCCGCTGCACCTGTGTAGACCACCCGTCCTTCACTGCCTGCAACTGTTGTACCCACTTCTCATGTGCGTCTGCTGTGTTCTTGACTGTCGCCAGTTTTGCCTTGATCTTTGCCCCCTTCCTCTCGGTCGCCTTCTCTATCTCCACATACTGGTGATCTTTGTGCGCCGTGACCACACAGTGCAGACAGATGACCCGGTGACAGGTGTCACAGTAGAACTTGTTCAGTTCATGGTGATCCTCACACTTGGAGGTCTCTCTTGCCCGGAGCTCGGCGGCAGCTTGGCCAGATTGAAGGTCTTGAATTGTTACAACTTTGTGAGATCGATTTCCTTTGAGCCGACCATGAACTTTGTTACACGTCTGACACAGGTAGTCGGTACACTCCACACAGTAAAACTGAGCGGAGTTCCCGACCTCACAGACCGTACAGGGGACTCCATCCTCCCGCGCCTCGGAAGTGCCCCCTTTTAGTTGTTGCAAAATGTCGCGCAGTTTGCCGACGAGGAAGTTGGACTTCAGCCCTTGAACGCCATTTCTGGGGAGGGGCACGTCCTGTCGGCATGTTGGACAGTCCAGTTTCCCTACCGGCTCTGTGGCCAGGAGCTTCTCCAAACACGGCTGGCAGAAGGTATGAAGACACGGCAGCATCTTAGGCTGCTTGAAGTCCTCCAAACAGACCTGGCAGACGAGAAATTCGTCGGTAATGTCGCTGAATGCGTTGGACGCCATCTTTGCCCAGGGGCGTGTTTGTGACTTTGGCACACGTACCAAATGACGAGAGGGGCAACGATGTTATTCGTGATTAACCATATTGACATTTACCTCGTGATAAGACCTTGGGACATTCCATTTGTGATGGTTCGAAGGGATGTAGGAGTGACATTACTTACTGAACTTAGGATCGTTTCAAATATAAATGAGTTGTTTTAGTGAAGCGAAGACATGTTTTTTTATGAATGTAAATGTCAATGAAATATGCGAATGTGAGCAATGAGTGGTGATGATGTTTTTGTAAAGGTTTTTTTTTCCCTGTGCTGGATGCCATCATAACGTATGGGTGTGTGCGTAAACTTTGGCACACTTACCAAAAAGAATGGAGAAGGGCAACGATAACATTCATGATTGCTTTATTGACATTCCCTCATGACAACACCTTGGGATGTTCTATTTGGGGTGTTTATGAGGAGTGCAGAAGTGACTTCCAAAGTTAAGACATTCCATTTTAGTTTAAGGTTGGCTGCACATACCAAATGATGAGATGGGCAACGTTGTTATTAATGATTACTTTAGTGACATTTACCTTGTGAAATCACATTCGGACGTTCTATTTGTGATGGTTCAGAGGGGTGCAGACGTATGACGTCACATTCCATTTGTCAAGAAATTTATTTGGGATGTAGATGCGTTGATATTGATGCAAGTGTTAGTAAAATATGTGAGAGGTAATCTTTTTCGTAACTTTTAGGAGAAAAATGTCTCCTATCCCCCAGCGTTGGACGCCATCATATCCCAGGGCTTAAATTTGGCGCATTTACCACAACGTCAAGAGTGGCGGCGAACACGTTCATGAATACACTGTTGACTTTTACCTCGTGACAACACTCTGGGACATTCTATTTTTGGTGGTTTGGAGGGGTGTAGAAGTGACGTCACGTTGGGACCTACCATTTGTCAAGGATTGGTTCTGTGAAGGGAAGGCATGTTTTATGACTGTAAATGTCAATAAAACATGCGAGTGTGAGCAAGGAATGTTGATAATTTTTTGTTAAGTTGAAGAGATGAAATTCCCATCATTTCCTCATGTGTTGGAGGTCACAATTTCCTAGGAGTGTGTGCGTAAACTTCGCCACAATAACTAAAGATAACATTCATGATAACTTTATTGACTTGTACCTTTGGGGCGTTCCTTTTGTGGTTCTTCGGAGGGATGAAGACGTGACATCAGGTATCAAATATCATTTGTTCCATTTATCAAATAACTCTTTTGCAGGGGTATACTGACATGTTTATTTGAATGTACGTGTAAATGTCATTAGAGTATGTGAATGCAAGCAAGGAAAATATCATATTTGTTTGTACAGTTTGGGAAAGAAATTCGCCACTCTTTCCCCTGTGTTGGACTTTGTAAACTAGATTGTTAAGTCAATATAATACACCCTTTAAGTTTTTTATTGCTCTATCGATGCATTGAACACGGATGTCATTTATTGATTTAATGGAGTGATTGGCATACGTTTCATAGTGGAGTAAAAAAACAGCTGACAAGGTTTGGGGTCCATATCTCCAACTGGACATTAAACTTTACACAAGAGTTTATGGTTAAACTATCAAATCTAATGTCATCTTACAGGCAAAGATTAAACCAGGACTTGAATATAACAATTTGGAGGCACATCAGGATCTGACATATTTTGAAACGAAGGACAATTTTGGGTTTCACTTAACAGAGAAAATCTTGATAGAATGCAAATCAGAAACAACTAACTGTCCGTCATGAGTCAGCGCCAGTCCAATTGCATAGTCCAGTCCGTGTTCCCTCCGCTTCAGCACGTGCCTGATAAACGTGCCGTCCCGACTGATTAGGGAAATGCGATCGTTGTCCCGGTCAGCCACGATGATGTTGTCCTCGCTGTCCGTGATGACGCAGTAGGGGTGGGTCAGCTGACCAGGTCCCGAGCCAAGTGACCCGCACGTGAAGATATGACGACCGGCGGGGTCAAATATCTTCAAGTTGTGGTTGTTATAGTCACTGATGATGATCTGGTTGCTGCTGTTGGCGGCCACACAGAGGAAGGAACCCAGCTGCTGCTGACCTTGACCTTTGTCCCCGAACTTCAGCATGACGTCACCGCTGGGGCTAAGTATGAAGACGTTGTGCCCGACAGTGACGATGATGCGTCCTGAACCGTCAACAGCGACGCCTTTAGTTTTTTCACCTGTCTCTGCAGCCCCTGTCACCTGGATGACACGTGACTTCCTCCCCTGTTTGTCCAGTACGTGAATCCCGTGTCCTTCACCTGTCACCAACAGCTCACCGCTTTTCAGTGCCGCCACAGACTGTGGCTTGAACCCCAAATCGACCTTCTTCTTGAAGGAACCATTTTTGACCAGAAACTGCAGTCGTTTGTTGTGATAATCAGTCACTACAATGTCTCCCTCTGCGGTGACAGCAAGCGAGGAAGGAAAGTAAAACTGTCCATCTCCGGTGCCCCACTTACCTCCCACAGTTTTGATGAGATTTAGACTCGCGCCGCCCTTACCGATCACCTGCTTAGTTCCTGAAGGTCGCATCTGCTTAGTTCCTGAAGGTGACGATAACATCGGGATTGCTGTTTGCTTTAACTGACCGACTAGTTTGGACACTTCTTGCTCCACGTTAATAGTCGGAGGGTCGAATGCCAAATTCATCAAATGCTTGGTCAGTTCAGCCCTGTCGGCACTCTTGTCGTCCGACGTTTCTTCCAACCGCCCGGTCAGTTCTCCGGCCACCGACATGACCTCCGCCGGGCTCCCGTACTCCAACACGTTGTCCGTGAACTGGACACAGCTCCTGGCTGAGGCCAGGTCCATCTCAGCTGCCTCCATGGCGGCTTCTAGCTGTTTCTCCCGAGCAGCATTCATGGCGCGAAGCTGACCGATTCTGTCGTCTCCCACCTTCTTCGCGGCCTCGATGATCGTCTTGACTTGTTTTCTGATCTGTTCTTCTGTCCGCTGCACCTGTGTAGACCACCCGTCCTTCACTGACTGCAACTGTTGCACCCACTTCTCATGCAGGTCTGCTGTGTTCTTGACTGTCGCCAGTTTTGCCTTGATCTTTGCCCCCTCCCTCTCAGCCGCCTTCTCTATCTCCACATACTGGTGGTATTTGTGCGCCGTGACCACACAATGCGCACAGACCACCCGGTGACAGGTGTCACAGTAGAACTTGTTCACTTCATGGTGATCCTCACACTTGGAGGTCTCCCTTGCCCGGAGCTCGGCGGCAGCTTGGCCAGATTGAAGGTCTTGAACCGTTACAACTTTGTGGGCCCTACTCACTTTTAGTCCACGGTGCACTTTGTTACACGTCTGACACAGGTAGTCGGTACACTCCACACAGTAAAACTGAGCGGAGTTCCCGACCTCACAGACCGTACAGGGGACTCCATCCTCCCGCGCCTCGGAAGTTTCCCCTTCCGGCTGTTGCTGCGGCTGTTGTTGCGGCTGTTGTTGCAGAATGTCGCGCAGTTTGCCGACGACGAAGTTGGACTTCAGTCCCTGGACGCCATTTCTGGGGAGGGGCACGTCCTGTCGGCATGTTGAACAGTCCAGTTTCCCTACCGGCTCTGTGGCCAGGAGCATCTCCAAACACGGCTGGCAGAAGGTGTGAAGACACGGCAGCATCTTAGGCTGCTTGAAGTCCTTCAAACAGACCGGGCAGACGAGAAATTCGTCGGTAATGTTGCTGAATGCGTTTGACGCCATTGTTACGAAGTATGTTACTACAGCGGCTTGTTGACTGTTACCTGGTGAGGTCACGTAAGGGTATGCCATTTGAGTAGTCCTGTAAGGTCAGGTGTCATTGCTGTACAATATTCAATTCAGTTTATTAAATCAACCTTGCAGCGTTACATAAAAGCTCGGTATCAGGTGTCACGAGAACAAAGCTTCCCTCAAACAGGAGAAAAAGGGTAAAGGCGAAGGTGTTTGAACAGGTATGTTTTTGTAACTTGAATAGACAAGGTTTCAAATAACTAATTTTAATCATATCAGAAGACTACATAAATATGATATTATACATTATAGTAAATATCTCTATAGGTCCTGGATTATTTCGAGGCTCTCTGTGCCATTTAGAGACCTTTTTATGGAATAAAAGGTGATAGTAATGGAATAATAGAACCACTTTATTACGAAACGGTCATCCAATTACCATCTGAAAAGGTCGCAGCTAACACGCTCCCTGGATCGTAAGTAACTGCCGAGAGACAACTTTAACATTTCCAAATGATCATGGGTGATTTTGCTACGGACCCCCACACTGATCTTGATATACTGGGCTAGATCATTAAATATCAAATTAATAAATAACCTTCTCCGGTTATTTCACGGAAGCGAAGATCACTGGGAAGGTTGTCCACCTCTACAGGCTCTCCTGTGGCTGTGTAGCCCAATCCTGGATCTGCACACTCTACTGCAGGCCGGGCATGTATACGATTCTTCTATTAGTGTGGTCTCAGCCACAGCTAAGGTTCGAAGTTGACGCCTGCATTACCCTGGTCTACTCTTGATTTCCAGTGTTTGGTTTTTAAATAACAGAAAACATTCAACTTTCCGTTGCTAAATTCCTCGGTGATTCCCAATCGTTCTTTTAAGTTATCTTTATTCCCCATTTCTAGCTGGCGACCGTTATATATATATCAAGTGTGTTATTGCCAGAAAGTAAAATACTCTAATGATGTATAAGAGGCAATTATCCGTTAGAAAAAATTACTAATTTTGCTTGGAAAAGCATTCATCATTAACAAACTTTTTATTTGCAATCTAAAGTTTGTTAATGATAATAACTAATAACTACTATTTTTGTGTCTTCTTGTTGATTTATTATTGATATTTGGCATAGAATGTCAAGCTAATTCTATTTTTTTCTCTAAATTGATGATTCGCGACAACAGGCTGAAGACATGGCGGCTTGATGTGAATGGAACGCTTCCGGAAGATTTGAAAAACCGAGGGGTGAGAGCATTTATTGATAACTAAACTATCGAAAACTTCATACAGCTTGTATTATTGCTCATCTTTACTTGTTTCACCTTAGTGAACATTCGTTATAGATTTTTGTGTCTCAGTCGCCATCATTCTGACGCCCAGTCGATAACGTTAACATGCGTTGTTACAGAAGTTGCATTAGACTATATTGTATGAGCTGAAGGCTGTTGAATATGATGAATAATTGTATGCATGATATTTTATCCTGTCGATACATGTTGAAAAAGTCGGGGCAATTCTTTTCTTACTGCAAGGAAAGCTAAATTCACTTAACTTTATAAGCACAGCCTTTTCAATGTATATGTACAAACATGTATATACTTCTGCAAATGTTAACTTGAAGGTAAACGATGTGGAAACGTTGCCCAAGTTCTACTACCGTGACGATGCTCTGCTGTTGTACTACGCAATACACAACTACGTCACAAGCGTCGTTGGGCTTTTCTACGATGATGGCAGTAAGTATGCAGATATGACTGCCGTGTTTAGAAGTGTGCTTCAAAACTAAGTACAGTAGAATCCGCTTAACTGCACACCCCATTTGCCAGCGTATTTGGTGCAATTATCCGGCTGGTGCAATTATGCGAAATTGCCCAGCTGGGCCGGTAGTACACGCCCCGTGACCCGCCTAGGACCTCCCAATCGATCGCTATCAATGTGATTGTCAATGGAGACCACCTTCCTTTGCACATGTAAGTGAAAACAATTTTAGACATATCGGCGGTATTGTGCCTCTACATAGGCACTTATCGGCTCATTTGTATCGCGTTTGCCGATTTTTAGTGCACCTTTTTAGTAAACTTGTCGGGGATTTTTAAAACATTTTGGTGCAGTTATCCGGCATAGGTGACAATGCGCCGTGCAGATATGCGGAGTCACTAACAATGCAGTGAATGGGAACCGGTTTGGGATTTTGGGATTCGGTGCAGTTAAATGGAATGTGCGTTTATCCGAGGTGCAACTAAGTGGCTTCTACTGTATATACCAGTTGCCTCAGGTACGTAAAATTGTTCTGCGGCATAAGAGTATATATGCAGTATGCTTTTCTTTATAGCATGGCGCAACTGTCGTTAAAAGCGTAAGTACCCCAGTTGATTTGCTAGTCATCTAAATCAATATTGTGGGACACTTCGTCTTCCACTGCTTCCAAAAAAGAAGTCAAACCCAAAAAGCGTAGATTGTATTCCGTAGTAGTTTTTAGAATAGCCATGTGTTCTACAAGTCAACATTGTTAACTCGCACTATCTGTACAGTATACAATTGCTATGCATTGTTTCATGTTGCAATTAGCCCTCCGGCAAGAACTTGCAAATAAGATCATTTATTGTTCATGTACGTACTACCCCCCCCCCTCTCAGTGGACCTGCGGCACGCTGGCGGCGTCGCTGCGGCCGATCGAATTGACAAAGCTTAAGCACTCAACGATTTTCATCGACAAAAATCGAATCATTTTAAGCTTTGTGTGTTTTGTTGTATTTTTGGTCATACGTGTTCGTTTTGACTGATATTTCCATTATAAAATCAAGGATAACACAAATCCATTTTAGAACGCAGCGACGCCGCCAGCATGCCGTGGGTCCAGTGAGAGGGGGGCTTAAGTGCCCAATACTAGACATTGGTTGACATTGGTGATACCTTAGGGTGTGACTTTGCCTTTCCGTTTGGGTCTTCCTTGCAGCACAATCTGAACTGGTCTTCCTTTTTTTCTCTTATTTCCATCTGTTCTCCAGTCTAGAGCTTTCGTTTGTTATTCTCTTAGTACATGGCCAAGTCATTTCAAACCTCTTGCATGGCACTGGTTTTAATGGATAGTCTTCTAGGCTCAGTTTTGCTATGTAGTCCCTTGTTTCTTACTGGCTGATAATCTTTTTTGTCTACAACATCATTAATTTTTACGGGAAATAAACACATACTAGAAATCTGTTGTTTGTGTCATTTTTGTTTTCCTGTTTTCTTCTTAGACAATTCTACCAAGCTGAAGGGAGACTCTGAGATACAGGCTTGGGCAAAGGTCCTCGCTTCTTTATCCGATGGAAGTATTGCTGTCAAGGTAATTCACAAATAGCCTCATTAACGCATTGAACTACCTTTTTGAATCTCATTGCAAGCTTAAGATACTAATCGACGGAGGGTATGACCTGTTCATTCACATGCCGTTGTAATTGCATGTAATTATTACTGTAGGAATGTATGTTTCACATACTGTTTCGGTATCTTTCATTACTGTATGGAACATAATCTGCCAACGACGCTCGGCGACAGCAAATAATGCAAGAGCTTAATTATTGAGAATTGTTAAGTCTGAAAATCATTCATTTCATAACTAAAACTTTGATCTCATTCAACGTAACGAAAAATACCTCGTTAATGAAGATCATGATGATTTTATCCCATCTTCCTATAATGCTTTGGTCATGATATTGTCCTTCACTTGTTAAGTAAATGACTCTACTTTGTTATGAAACTTAATCTGCGTTATTGGTACATAACAATATGGAAAATGATTTAATCTAAAAAGATATATAAAACACCACCATGGCCCACCACACATCATTGAACGTACTGTGACATGGGGGCCGGTACAAACTTGCAAACACCTTTGACCTGTTACTTATATCACATTTTCTGAAAGTGACCTGGTCTCTAGCTATGCCTGAAGGCGATCAGAGAACTAAAGTCCGAATTCTTACGTTGGACTATGGATCGTGGGGTCGTGTGGCGCAACGGCAGAGCGTTCGGCTCAGAACCAAGAGGTCCTGAGTTCGAATCCTGTCATGTCACCGATCTTGTGCCCTTGGGAAAGGCACTTTACATGACTTTCCTCACTCCACCCTGGTGTAAATGGGTACCTGACTTCGGTTGGGGAAGGTCGTATTAAGGCCACCTGGTGGCGCCGAATGGCAGCCACCCAGACCCTTGCGACAATTCCACATAATGCAAGTGTGGATAAGATTTGTATATGTGTATATTCTGTGAAAAATGTAAACCCTGCCTCAATTCAAGGCTGCCATTGTGGGTAATTTCCGACCAATAAAACCATTCTGACCAATATAAATCATCTTCCACAATGATTCTATTCTAATTAAACACAGGGAGTTCCCGGGAATGGACGTTTCTCTACTCTTGATCAGCTGATCCAAACTGTCACCTCCATCATCTTCACCAGTAGTGTGCAGCACGCAGCCGTCAACTTCATGCAGTGGGACCAGTACGGCTTCGTACCCAACATGCCGCTTATGCTACAGGGGGACCCACTCAAAAATAAGGTTACATACTAGTAATGTATATCCTGAACTACACAATACCTCACTTCAGGATCTGATTTGGCGTTTAATTTTAGTGCTGTGATTTCGAAAATTAAAAGCATCAATGGGAGTACATGTACTATGACAATTAGTAGTCACAACCTCCAAAAAACAGACCGTTTTAAGTCTGACAATAATTGGTCAGGTGGACGGGTTGATACACGCGTGATGTAATTAATCAGGCTAGTATGTGTTATATGATCTCTAACAACATGTTTTTTTTCTACCCATCGCAAATGACGATTACCTAATCAGGAGATGAGTTATTTGATTGAGAATCAAAAATTTCACTGAAGTCCCATATTTGTTTATCTTCAAACAATGAAATAAGATTTTTTGTCATGTTGTGTAAGACAGTAATATCCAATATGGATGATTAGAACTGATACTGATACATTAATGCACAAGGGTAATCACTGTTAATATTATCTATAGTTATAACTGTGGCATGAATGACATCTTATGAATGACGTACACGAAAAAAAGGCAAAATTCGCTCCCGTAAAACATGTCTCCCAACTACAGTCGTAGAGCACCTCATATTCATTCTTTGCATTTTTTTAAATCGCAGTTTGTAGTTGGTCAGATTATCATTAGTCAGTATTCTCATAGGTACACACATTGAAGGGGATCATCTAAATTTAACAGATACGCCAAAGATAGCCTGAACTCAATCAAGCTCATATAACGGCTTGCCGCCCTGTAACCGCATAGCCGCCCAAGAGCTTGATAGCATGCGCCGCTAATCCAGGGGAACCCGCCTTTCTAAATATGGATAATTTATGCAGAAAGAGAGAAACCCCCGGACAGCTGGAGTTTGCGTTATACAGACTACGCCAAAAATAGTTACTCAAGCAACTGGATAAAAGTTGGAGACAGACGTTTCAGACAGCACCCGCTGTCTTTCGCCAGTGATTGAAGGTAAGAACTGGAGAACCAGGTTTTCAAAGTTTTGATAACCTGGTTCTCCAATTCTTTTCTTTAGTCACTGGCCAAAAACAGCCACCCTCGTAAAACCAGGACCCATGTCGCTCCACGTTACATCGGTCGCGAAATGGGCCCTGGTAAAAAAGCCCGTCACATATGGTTATGATGACGTCGCCACCAAAACAGCTTCAGCCAATCAGAGGGTTTGCTTCCTCTCATCGGAAGCCAGCGCGCAAAGAACGCTGGGAAGCTATAAACCAATCAGGTTACGTGTAACGGCTAGCTCATTAATTATTCATGAGCTACAACTGCCGTTTGTGCGAAATAAGGTCAACTCATTAATTATTCATGAGCAAGTCTCGTCGACCTGCCATAACCATATGTGACGGGTCTTTTTACCAGGGCCCATTTCGCGACCGATGTAACGTGGAGCGACATGGGTCATGGTTTAACTAGGGTGAAAACAGCTGATGCTGCCTGAAACGTCTATTTTTGGCGTGTCTTACTACCTGGGTGTAATTTGACTAAGTGATTGGATGCGTCTTTCCACAGGATGCTCTGACGGAACAGGACATCCTGAATGCCCTCCCTGATAAGAGGAAAACGTCGGAGATCAACCTTTTGACGGATCTCCTCAGTGACCGAGCAACACTGCCTCTTGGAGACTTCCTGGTTAAATACCTAGAAGATCCCAAAGTGCTGCAGGCCGTTCAAAAGTATCCAATGTTTATTTGTTTTTCTCGTCTTTTTGTTGAAACATTTATTTACAATATACAGCGGCGACACACAGTTGACAATCATCAAAATAAAATACAAAACAAGCAAAATACAAGTGTTTGATAATAAATATGAAATAAACAAAGATTTTGATAAATCAGTTCTCCTGATATGGAAGCATTTGGTAACTGTAACAAAAATGTTTGGACATAAATTAGGATTTGATAATTGTTAGTCGAAGGCAGAGAAAGTAATCCTGTTGGAAATAACTGAAGTTAAACACCATCTGACCGTTTCCCAATGTTTCGTCGACTTACCTAAGGCCACACTAACTTGATTCTACGGATGACATCCGCGCGCGTATCAATTTCCGTATGTTTAAAAAAAAGTATTTAGCTATACTGTAAATCGTACAGAAAACCCGTAGAAGAGCACATATAGGCATGAAATTACAAAAACATATAGAAAAACGGATACAAATTAATGTCACCGAATGCCAAAGTCAATTTCAAAATCAAAGAGAGTGCGAAAAAAGGAGATCAACGAATTTATTGTTTGGTACACAAGGTTGAATGACTTCATTACTTTGTCAAAACTTCTGGAAAATTTAGATTTCATAATAAAGGCAAGTTTTTTTCCTTCACACGCTCACATCAGTTTTGGGGTTGCCCGGAGGATGTCATCCAAATAATCAAGGCAGAACTGCCTATTCAAGGTGGTAGAACACAGTTTTCAGCCTATGGGGGTTTCTATAGTTAAGGACCACAAAGTGGCCCACATCATCGGCGACGTGGATAAAATCAAAGTAGGGTACCCTACAAAATCACGACAAACGAATATGTTGAAGTCGAGGGTACGATCTACAAAATAACTGAAAACCAAAAAAAAGTTAAGTTTTACAATTTGACGGCCACTCTGATATGGGGTCATGCGGGGTCATCCGGAACTGCAGCCGACTCACCTCGGCAGGCAGCTGCAAAGGTCACGCGCATTTATACGCCGAATGGGAAAACTTCACAATCTCATTCCTACGATCTAAAAGCCCACTTATTATACTGCCATACAGTAAAGTTCGTGCCTCTCTGGCATTCACGTCAATTAACGTTTTTACACACGGTTCAAGGTTTAGGGCGCACTATTTTCTTACCGCTACGTCACAGACTCCGGGGGTCGCGGCGAAATACTGTGTGCTGCTACCTTAAAAATTACCCAACAACGTCAATAGCTGGCATGATCAAAATGTTATGTTTGATTTTACGTCTAACTGTTAAACATACCTGTTGAGCTTAACAGAATGGGTTTAATTCGTTGAAAATGATGTTTCTGTTTAAATGTCTCTTACAGGTTCAATCAGGAACTAGATGTTGCCGGAAACAAAATGGAAGGTGAAAACCAAACGCAGCGTCTCCATCCTTACGACTACTTGGATCCAAACCGCGTTCCAAACGCTATCAGCATCTAGAAAATCTGACCGTGTATTTCCTGGAGATATAAAAGAATATTTTCATGATTACAGCGGTACCTAACCAGATATAAAAGGCGTATACAGCAAGAGCATATAAGTCATAGCACCAAATACTAACATCTGTAGCTAGCTATAGGTATGGGATCCACAAGGAATGAAATTGTAACCGCTAACATTTATAATCTATCGATTGCTCCGTCTCCTTCCTTGGGAAGTTAGACCGTTCAAGTTATCAAATACGTAAATGCATTTAAGGTCGCATGGTTTTTTATTTCGCGCTAAGGCGAAAATGAAGTGTCCGCGGTGGTTTTAAGTTTGCGGCAGCGCTATAGTCACATACTTCTACAGTATCGGACATAAATGTTCGCGGTGGTTTTAAGTTCGCGATGAAACGGTCGCCGCGAAAACCGCGAACATAAAACCACCGCGAACATTTCTGTATTAACACAGTGATCTGCTTGCAAATTCATTTCTTGTAAGATTATTACACAAAACAAGTTAAAGATAAATGACTATCGACTGGCAGAGACCATATAAATTCGGGTGCACGTCAAGAATTTGGTGGTGGTGGTGGTCATGGTGATGAGAAGATACAAGCACCTGTTGCTTTTTGATACCAATGATAACGAGTTGTTTAACTGACTGGCTCACTTATGGATAAAACGACGACTATACAGTGACAAATCAAATTCAATGGAAACAAAGCATAATTACAAGTTACTTGTCTTCTATATAACCATAATACAGGTAAATGAAAATGGATTCATTTTGTATAAATCTGAAAGTGCATGATTTTCGTGTTTCGTCTATATAAACATATATCCATCGATAAATTAAAGCATGTTAAGTTTGAATATTTCGCACACTTAGTGCATATATGTAATATTGTTTCCGATCGACAGATAGAACTATCACTTGTCTACTGTTGTGACGACGCATTTTGAGTTGATTAGGAATTTCCATCATGTACCCAACACCTAATAATCTATGCTGTATGGGATATCTATTGCCGACATTCTTGGGGTGATAGAGTTAAAGTTCATATTGATAAAGAACATGACAAAATAGTGATAAATGTACATGGTATGGAGGAGAGGTCTTCATCTTGAAAAATTTTTTTTTTGCAAGTTAGAATAAAAGTACGTTTGGTTACAATGGTGCTAGTTTAGTGGTGAGAAATTAAGAATCATAAGGAGCTAGTTACGATGTATGTTACACATTAAATACTAGTAATTTTACCTATCCTTCTATTGTTTGGCTCTTTTGTTTGTTTCTTTGATTCATAAGAAATTTATTATTAGCCAGTTAGGAATACAAGTAGTGTCGGTGACAAGTGTAATAATTGAAACATAAAACACAATAATTGAAATCTCCTCTCAATCGGGAACGTGATCTGATACAAGTACCGGTACTAGTAATGTATTAAGTGTAGTGTAATTAAGTGCGGTAAAACGACAAATGCATGCCCTTCTTACCGAGGCAGTGACTAAAATATCAAGCGTATTTCCTATCTGCTAATACGTACAGTCAAGGATATGATCAAACTCTTTTACTTCTTTTTTTTAAGAATAGCAAGATCACACCGTTCAATGATAGGTATGTCGGTTTTAAAAATCAATCAAATACGTTTTTCTCATATATGCCCAAGGGGAACGGCCTACTTAAAAACGAATATAATCGATTATCATGAAAATGATCAGACATAACACCCACATTATATGTTAGCTAGAAGCATTTATAATTGTCAGTTCACAAAACCTTTTGGCACGATTTTAGACTAGTTAAGAGTTTTTCATATCGATTAGCGCGTAACTATTGGTTCAGATGGAAACTTCAAAACTGCAATATTCACATTCACACTATTTACACTGCGCTATAATTGGATCAATCCGCCAATGACATCACCTAATGCTATATAAGGAGCGGCAGTTGACCATGCTGTGTAGTTCACTGAAATCCTCCGCAACGGCTGGACGTGGTGGGCAGTCTGTCCCGGGCTCGAAGTGGGGTCTTCTTACAATGGAGTGTGCATCCACCGGTGCTTCGAGCGGCCTGTGGCAGCGTCTTGAGTCCTAGGAGAGGTTTTCTGGACTACCACGACTGAATTTCGGTCAAGGTTTGGCTAGTTAGTGAGCTGGCTTTGGCTTGCAGAGCGGGGGACGTTTTGTTTTTTTTAGGCCGTAACGAGTTTAGGTGACGGCTGTTATTTTCTCGTTTTTCAGTTTTTCTGTTTGTGAGTTCGTTTTTACGAGTTGGGTTTGTTTCCTGGGGTGTTTTGTAGTTCGTTTTAACCTCGGGGTTTTCTCCAGTGCTTTTTTTTTTTAGCGTGTTTTGAAGGTTTCCCGTTGCAGCTGTTTTGTGCCGACGGGATTTTGGCGGCTTTTTTGCACGTGGGACATTTGCATTTGTGTGCGTGGAGAATTTCTTTTGTTCTTTGGTTTTCGTAACAGGGTTACTCGTGTGGTTTACAGTAACTGGTAAGGGAAGGGTACCTGAGTGGAGCTTTCGGCCTTGGCTAATCGGTGTCCTGGTCCTTGGTCGGAGTGGGCCTTGTTCTGCCCTTTCGATGTAAGTTTCCTTGGGTGGGTAGCGTGTGTTTTGTGTGTTTTGCTTCAGTCATTAAGTGGTGTTGTGTGCCTTTACAGTGATAAGCCAAGCTCCACAACTACCCACTGCGTGTTCAGGACTTCACACAACAGGCGACCCCGCGGTTAAACCCTCGGCAGTCAGGACATCGGGAGCAAGCGGTTCCTCGGCAGACGTGTCTAGCTCGCCAGGCAGGCGGTACACCAAGACGGTCGCCGCCGTCGTTCCAGTGCTGGATGGGCCTCGGCAGAGTTCATCTCAGCACCCAGAAGGATGGGACATACGGACACATGGGCTACCTACTCGAGAGATGCAGGACCTGCGGCGATGGCGTGAAGTGGCATCCGCCAGGGCAGCTGACCTGCTGCCACCAACTTTGTCTGCAGGAATTTTGGCGGGAGTCTGTCATACATGGGTTTTCTTTCGTTGAATCGTATTTCAGTGATTTGCATTTGTATGATGTAGACGCCGGACGTTTGTCTGCGTCTTTAATGTGACTATACCTGATGCGATGCGTTTTCGCTCGTTCTCATTTGAATGTACAAATTGCTGTCGCCAGCCTTTACGACTTGATATGGGCCAAATTAAAGGCACCATCGATGCTTTCTTCACTTTCCCACAACACATATCATGTTTCACGAAACATGCACCTCAAAATTACTTATTGATTTTGACTTCGAAAAAGTTATGGCACTGAGTGGCATAAAGAGTCACAAAAAACGGCTGTCGCCTGCGGAGACATACAAAATTTAAAAAGCAGCCGACAATGTAACAATTAAGTCCAGAGTTTGACCGGTTAACTGGTGAATCCAGCTACTGAGGCCCTCCGACAAATCACGTCAGATCGCTCCCGTCACTGTTCTTGTACGCTGTGCAAGGCGGTTTATGCCTGTCGCCCAAAACGGTAAGCTCCGTTACCGTTTGAAGTAAGACGTTCCTAACATTAAGATATGCCACATATAAGGCGCCACCCTGTCGTTTTTATGACGACTTAAAGCTTTTGTGGCTTTTAAAAGGAACAAATAAGAACTGTTTGCTATCAGTTGTGGACCACCTCCTCGAACAAATGACAGTACAGTAATGAATGTAATCTCCGTTACCATTGTTTGATGCTCTCTGTGTTGTTAACAAGGCATGATGTAGGAACGCTGCCCATTTTCTAAATGCCCGTACATACGTCCTTTTAATGATAAAAGATGGAACGCAAAAGCGGAAATCCCTTTGAAGGAAAAGCCGAAGTTTAACTGTAGTAATCTCCGTTACCGGTAACGGAGATTACACCTGTTGCGGAAAATACATTACCTGGCGCAGAACTTTTTGTAGTTGTGCACCATAAGGCAAAAGCGTTTGAACTAGAATAGAAAAGTATAGATTCAACTGAGAGAAACCCCCTGTAGGGTTATCATATTCCAATTTTCTACTCTTTCTTCCAGATTTTTTTTCCAAAGTTGAATTCTTTATAAACCTCAAGACAATAAGTAATCTATAGCCGTTGATATGTTTGAAGAAGAAAAGAAATCAGAAGTCGATCATTTACAACTTGGCGACTTGCGTCTGGTGAACACGCCTTTTGGCGACAGTATGTAATCTCCGTTACCGTTTTTCCGCGATTCCCACTCCGTTCCAAATGCTTTACTGCTCCTAAGCAGTATTAGTTCGCAACATTGAATATTTTATAGATGTTGTAAGAGTTACATTATTCGGATCAACGGAGGATCGAACGTTTTGCAAGAACTATCTGATTCCGTCATTGTTAGATATCTCAAACAAGTCGAAATGCAAAGACAAATCCAGACAATATTAATCCTGAATGAAACAGTTATACAGCAATCGTCAGCACGCCGGCACTAAATTTGACAGACGTTTTACCAGAGATACTGACTCCTCAACTATAGGTTTTGAAGGCGATGTCACGACATGGAAGCTCCAAAAATGAAGTATCTTATTACTGATGTTCACCATTTTTTCCCGCAGAAATATGGGTAATCTCCAAGGACATCTAATCAAAGCTTAGAAATTTTCGGCAACTTCACGTGATAAATTAGCTGCAATATTTTGGGGATCATAAAAGGAGATGTTCAGCTAAAAAATGAGGTAGGTTTGCTTGGAAAATGAGCTGATCAATTTTTCGACCCTAAAAATCGCTATTTTGCACATTTCATTGAGAACGAGCGTTTGTGTTTTGTTGTTTACAGTTGGTGTCCTTGAGGCCAGCACTGCTTGAGAAAAGCAGCCTACCAAATGTGGCGGACGATAACCTTGCAGTGGCAACCGCTGTGACAGAGAGGCGATGGTGGAACGAGCGCCGCGTTTGTTTGTAATTTGTCGGCGAAGATTTTAGGCATTTTTGAGCTCATTTACTTTGGAGACGTGTTGTTTGTTTCAATTTTCCTTTGCTTTGTTTACGGGTGGTTGTCTGATGGATGTTGTTTATTTTAGGCGGGCAAGTCACTCCAGGAATGACAGCTACGTCCACTGCAGCAGTCCCTACCGAGACGGAAAGAAACATGCTGGAGCAGAGAGGTGTGCGGTGGACATTTTACGGATGCCGTGGACAACTGTCGAGTAGCAGCTTATGAGGTACGTATTCCTGAGCGATTTGTACGTCGTGGTGGTGTTCGTCGACGTCCCCAGTTGAGTGTTATTTGGCACATTTTAGTGCTGACACTAGCTGAGGGATAGTCGAGCGGTGACACACGTGACGTGACAAATGTGTACGTCGTGGTGGTGTTCGTCGACGTCCCCAGTTGAGTGTTATTTGGCACATTTTAGTGCTGACACTAGCTGAGGGACGGTCGAGCGGTGACACACGTAACGTGACAGATGTGTACGTCGTGGTGGTGTTCGTCGACGTCCCCAGTTGAGTATTATTTGGCACATTTTAGTGCTGACACTAGCTGAGGGGCAGTCGAGCGGTGACACACGTGACGTGAGAAATTTGTGCGTCGTGGTGATGTTCGTCGACGTCCCCAGTTGAGTGTTATTTGGCACATTTTAGTGCTGACACTGGCTGAGGGGCAGTCGAGCGGTGATACACATAACGTGACAGATGTGTGCGTCGTGGTGATGTTCGTCGATTTCCTCAGTTGAGTGGTATTTGGCACATTTTAGTGCTGACACTAGCTGAGGGGCAGTCGACCGGTGATACACATAACGTGACAGATGTGTGCGTCGTGGTGGTGTTCGTCGATGTCCTCAGTTGAGTGTTATTCGGCACATTTTAGTGCTGACACTAGCTGAGGGGCAGTCGAGCGGTGACACACGTGACGTGACAAATGTGTACGTCGTGGTGATGTTCGTCGGTGTCCTCAGTTGAGTGTTATTTGGCACATTTTAGTGCTGACACTAGCTGAGGGGCAGTCGAACGGTGATACACATAACGTAACAGATGTGTGCGTCGTGGTGATGTTCGTCGATGCCCTCAGTTGAGTTTTATTTGGCACAGTTGAGTGCTGACACTAGCTGAGGGGCAGTCGGGCGGTGACATATGTGACGTGACAATTGGGTACGTCGTGATGTTCGTTGATGTCCTCGGTTGAGTGTTCTTAGGCACAATCAGTGTGGGCACTCGCTGTGGGGTAGTCGAGCGTGACACGCGTGACACGAGCAATTTACACGTCGTAGTGGTGTTCGTCGATGTCTTCAGTTGAGTGCTCTTAGGCACGATTAATGCGGGCACTCGTTGTTGGGCAGTCGAGTGTGACACGTGACGTGAGAGATGTGTACGTCGTAGTGGTGTTCGTCGATGTCCTCAGTTGAGTGTTTTTTGGCACATTTAGTGCGGGCACTGGCTGAGGGACAGTCGAGCGTGACACGCGTGACATGAGAGAGTGGTGCGTCGTGTTGGTGTTTCGTCGATCTCCTCAGCTGAGTGTAGTGTTCTTCGGTACAATTAGCGCGGACGCTCGCTGAGGGGCCTTCGAGTGTGACACCTGTAACATGGGATTGGTGTCGTGGTGGTGTTCTTTGATGTCCTTAGTTGAGTGTTCCTTTGCACAATTAGTGCGGGCACTCACGGTTGAGCGTGACACATCGCGAGATCGAGAGTTGCAGACACGTTACATCGTGCATGTGGTACGTGTCGATGCCCTCAGGGGAGTGGTATTTGGCGCATTTAGTGCGGGCACTCGCGGAGGGGCAGTCGAGCGATACACAGGTTGAGTGGGAAGGGTATAGTATATCGTGTATATGGTGTCCTCACTGGAGCGTTTTTTGGTGCATTTAGTGTGGACACTCGCTGTCGGGCTGTCGAGCGTGACTCACAGGGCGGGGCTCAAGGGCCTTACATCGTGCATGTGGTGTTCGTCCATGTCACAGTGGTGTATTTCTGTGGCACATTTAGTGTGGACACTCACGGTCGGGCTATCGGGCGTGACTCACAGGACGAGGCTCACAGGCTTAACATCGTGCATTTGGTGTCAGTGGAATATTCTTATGACACAGTTTTAGTGCGGACGCTCGTTGTAGGGTGGTCGAGCGTGATACACATGGCGGGTGTGAAGGGTATACGTCATGCATGTGGTGTCAGTTGATGTCCTCGGTGGAGGGTTTCTTTGGCACAGTTTGTGCGGACACTCGTTGGCGGGCAGAACGAGCGTGATACACATGGTGAGTGTGAAGGGTATACGTCGTATAGGCGGTGTTCGTCGTTGTCTTTAGTGGAGTGTTCATTTGGCACGTTTTAGTGCGGGCACACTGACGCGTGACACACATGGTGAGTGTGAGGAGATTTACGACGTGCATGTGGTGCCGTCTATATCCTCCGTTGAATGTTATTTGGCACGATCTTAGTACGGACGGCTAATGCCGGGCAGTCGGGCATGACACACGTGGCGATCGTGAAGGGTTACGTCGTGCGTGTGGTGTTTGTCAATATCCTCGGCAGGGTGTTCTTTGGCATGTCCCGATGCCCCATTTTTACGTGCCCCATGTTATGTACGACGATGTTGTAGGTTGAGAGTTATTTTGTTGTTTATTGCACGCTCTCGCTGTCGGATAATAGGGCGGCAAAGAGTTTGCGTCGTGCATGTCAGGTTCGGCGACGTCGTCAGTTGAGTGTCATTGTGGCATATTTTCGAGTGCGAATGCTGGTAGCACATTTGGCAGGCGAGAGTATTTGTCGTGCATGTTGTCGGGTCACTTGGCTGTTATAGTAGCGATTTGCAAGAGAGGCACCAATTGATGGGCGGTCCGGCGGTGACACACTTGGCAGGCAGGAAGTAATTTTGCATCGGGCATGTGACGTTCGTTACTCTCGCCACGAGAGTGTCTGTTCGGCGCGTTTTAGGTGTGAATGTCCAGTAATACGCAGTCAGATGCCGTCTTACACATGACTAGCGCTGAAGGTTGATGGGTCACGCTCGTGGTGAATAGAGGCACTCAATGGCGATATCGTTGGTCTCGTCATGCATATGAGTAAGACACAAGTCGTGAGTGCTGAAGGGACAGTGCGCATGGACTGAAACTGTGACAGATTGCTCTTAGAAAACATTCATTGTTATTTCGGTCACGGTAGGTACATTGGGAGACCGTTGGTGGATGGTAACAGTGGCTATGTCCTTGTAGGGCATGGGAGTTTAAACCTAGGAGAAATGCAAGATGGGAGAGAAATCTGTTCCTTAGAAAGTGTTAGCTAAGGTGATAAGTTGCCGGCAGCGGGTGCGACTACACCAGATGGGGTCTAGGCCAACGGGTTTAGGCGATCCGGCCCAGTTAAGGCGTGGAAGCGAAGAGCTATTCTAGATATTTTTCGTCTCAAACGACTGGGCCCATCGATGGTAAAGCTATCTTTTGATTGGGGCTGTAGGTCGGAAGCCGGATAAACGCAAGTTTACTTGACGGTAGAGTAAGGGAAATGGTCTGCTCGAGTTTGAGTATAGGTTGAAATGCACTTCTTAGAGTTTAAGAGAGGTTGGTTTAGGCGTTTGACTTACAGCGAGTTTCAACGGGGCTTCGAGCAGGACGGCGTTTACCAGACCCGCTCATTCGAGGAAATATTAGGGGTAAGGTAAGCTTTAGTCTGCAGCGGTTTTCAGACCTTGTCCTTGTCGGTAAAGAAAGGCTGAGGCGTCGGAAGATGTTCCCTTGCTTTATTGGTTCTTCTTTGGTGAACTAGAATGGCATTTTGGTTTGGATTTAGCAGCTCCTAGTTTTGGAGACACGATATCACTCTATGATGAGAGAGGGTCTTGGATTAAGATATTGTCATCATCCACAAGCTAGACCAAACTAAAGGAAGACGTGATCCTCTGTTGACGGTGATAGGTTCTTTGGTGAACTAGAATGGTATTTTGGTTTGGATTTAGCAGCTCCTAGTTTTGGAGACACGATATCACTTTATGATGAGAGAGGGTCTTGGATTAAGATATTGTCATCATCCACAAGCTAGGTCAAACTGAAGGAAGACGTGATCCTCTGTTGACGGTGATAGGTTTGGTTTCCACCTAGTCAGTGGAGGGAGATTAAAGGCAGATCCAAATACATATTGGGTCTGTGTGCTCATTTACGTCCGAGTAAGTGATTAGGATGGGGGATAGACGATGCGTTTGGTTCGAGGTAAGAATGTTGTACATAGAGACGTACAATTAGCCTTACGGCAAGAATACTGTAAGTCAACGTTATGCAGTTTATTTGTGGTAGGTCGGTTTTTGTGCCAAGCCTGTGCAAAGAGGGAATATTTTTGCGATTATTGGCTTGGGGTTTTATTATAGTTTTCTGTCACCCGTCCGAAAAGGTGCTGATTAGGATGGGATGAGAATGGGATGAGAATGGGATAGGTTTAGGTTGTGGCGGTTTGGATGAGTATGGGGGTTGTAGTTATGAATGGCCTACGGTCATGAAGAAAGGTTGATATAAGTAGGGTTATCAGGATAGAACGTAGCGACGTAGGCACTACCCCATAACTCATTAAGGATGATTCAATGATAGTGAGTAGATAGTGTACTATTTACACTGCGCTATAATTGGATCAATCCGCCAATGACATCACCTAATGCTATATAAGGAGCGGCAGTTGACCATGCTGTGTAGTTCACTGAAATCATCCGCAACGCCGAGGAGCGTGGTGGAAGTCGGGTCCCGGACAGAGTGAGCAAGGGTTGGACAAAAGTAGCGAGGAGTCGGGCTCTTGGTTTTAGCGCCCCCACCCTCCCGCCCTTCCATTCATTAGTTGATATGTAGGGACTCTCTTTCATCACGCGACTTCGGCACTACCCCATAACTCATTAAGGATGATTCAATGATTGCGCAGTGTAGATAGTGTACTTTTTCAATTCATATTTTTCTTCTTTTTTTTTGCGAACTTTATTTCCAACCAACATCTCTATATCCAATAATATAGCTGCGTGTGGCACACTTCCAGGGTTTACACCGGGTACCTGTCTGCATGGTTTCAGGTTTCTTCGATTTTACTTTTGTTGGGATAGGCCAGACATTTTAGCTGTCTGGTAGTAACATATGTAGGGTTTCTATTGAGTAGTTTATTGCTTAATAGTGTTGTTTGTATTGAACTTCTGAATCACATTGGTATGGGTTTTCTCTTGTATAGATATACATTCTCATCTGTCACAATAGATGACTTATGGCCATACTCCCCACACATGTACATAAAGATTTCAGACTTCTTGCTGATATGTTTTGCTAGCTAGATGTCCTTTGAGCTGCTCTGTACCCATACTACTCACAAATATAGGGCTTTTCTCTTCAATGTCTTTAGCTAGATGGTGTTAGTCCAGATTTGCTTTCTGTGCAGCAGAATAGTCACACTGGTCACACTTGTAGGGGTTTTGTCCTGTATGTCTTCTCATATGTCTTGTTAGGTTAGACCTGTTAGCTGTCTTGTACCCACACTCCTCACATGTGTAGGGTTTTTCACCAGTGTGTTTCACTAGATGTTGGTCCAAACTGGACTTCTAAGCTGCAGAAAAGTCGCACTGGTCACACTTGTAAGGCTTTAGTCCTGTATGGGTTCTCATGTGCTGGGTTAATTTTGTCTTATGAGATGTCCTGCACCCACACTCTCCACACATGTAGGGTTTCTCACCAGTGTGTTTTGATAGATAATGAGACGACATAGATAATAGATAATGCTTATCCAAATTGGATTTCTGCACTGTGGAATAATCACACTGGTCACAATTGTAGGGCTTTACTCCTGTATGGGTAACCATATGATAAGATAAGGTAGCCTTTATAGCTGTCCTGTACCCACACTCCCCACACATATAAGGTTTCTCCACAGCGTACTTTGTTTTCAGATGGTAGTCCAAAGCAGGTCTACTCACAGCAAAATAGTCGCACTGGTCACACTTGTAGTGTT
This sequence comes from Branchiostoma lanceolatum, assembly GCF_035083965.1. Lineage (NCBI taxonomy): Eukaryota > Metazoa > Chordata > Leptocardii > Amphioxiformes > Branchiostomatidae > Branchiostoma > Branchiostoma lanceolatum. The sequence goes on along the minus strand of NC_089723.1, from coordinate 8,209,409 downwards.
TTTCTCCTGTATGAGTTAGATAACCTGGACTTTAGAGCTGTCATGTACCCACACTCCTCACACTTGTAGGGGTTTTCTCCTGTATGAATTCTCACATGTTCGGCCAAGCGAGATTTCCGTGATGGAGAATAGTCACACTGGTCACACTTGTAGAGCTTTTCTCCTGTATGGATTTTCACATGTTGGGCCAGGCGGAACCTGTTAGCTGTCCTGTACCTACACTCCTCACACGTGTAGGGTTTTTCAACAGTGTGTTTCACTAGATTTTGGTCCAAATTTGACTTACGTGCTGCAGAATAGTCACACTGGTCACACTTGTAGGGCTTCTCTCCTGTATGTCGTCTCATATTATTCGATCGGTAATTCCTTACAGCTGTCCAGTACCCACATACTGTACACGAGTATGGCTTGTCCTCACATTGTTGTGGTAAATGTTATCCAAAAGGACAATGTACGGCCGGGACCAATCACGGCAAATAGGTTGGGACCACCGGATGCCGTAGGCATTACTTTTGATTTCTTGTCTGAGGCCGAAATACCAATTCTGATTTTTTTTCCAAAAGCATGCTATAAGTACATTGGCTGTAGACGACAGATGCTACTGCCAATATACTTATAGCATGCTTTTGGACAAAAAATTCAAATTGGTATTTCGGCCTCAGACAAGAAATCAAAAGCGATGCCTACGGCAACCGGTGGTCCCAGGCTATTTGCCGTGATAGGTCCCGACCGGACTCGACGTTCCTTGACGTCAGAGTTCGAACGAGATAGAAGGAGATTTGGCCGTACCGTAGTCCAAAGGAGGACATTGTACGACCAAATCACGTTAAATCTCGTTCTATCTCGTTCGAACACTGACGTCAAGGAACGTCGAGTCCGGTCGGGACCAATCACGGCAAATAGGTTGGGACCACCGGATGCCGTAGGCATTACTTTTGATTTCTTGTCTGAGGCCGAAATACCAATTTGAATTTTTTTTCCAATAGCATGCTATAAGTACATTGGCCGTAGGCGACAGATGCTACTGGCAATATACTTATAGCATGCTTTTGGAAAAAAAATTCAAATTGGTATTTCGGCCTCAGACAACAAAACAAAAGCGATGCCTACGGCAACCGGTGGTCCCAGGCTATTTGCCGTGATTGGTCCCGACCGGACTCGACGTTCCTTGACGTCAGAGTTCGAACGAGATAGAACGAGATTTGGCCGTACCGTAGTCCAAACGAGGACATTGTACGACCAAATCACGTTAAATCTCGTTCTATCTCGTTCGAACACTGACGTCAAGGAACGTCGAGTCCGGTCGGGACCAATCACGGCAAATAGGTTGGGACCACCGGATGCCGTAGGCATTACTTTTGATTTCTTGTCTGAGGCCGAAATACCAATTTGAATTTTTTTTCCAATAGCATGCTATAAGTACATTGGCCGTACTGGCGACAGATGCTACTGGCAATATACTTATAGCATGCTTTTGGAAAAAAAATTCAAATTGGTATTTTGGCCTCAGACAAGAAATCAAAAGCGATGCCTACGGCAACCGGTTGTCCCAGGCTATTTGCCGTGATTGGTCCCGACCGGACTCGACGTTCCTTGACGTCAGAGTTCGAACGAGATAGAAGGAGATTTGGCCGTACCGTAGTCCAAACGAGGACATTGTACGACCAAATCACGTTAAATCTCGTTCTATCTCGTTCGAACACTGACGTCAAGGAACGTCGAGTCCGGTCGGGACCAATCACGGCAAATAGGTTGGGACCACCGGATGCCGTAGGCATTACTTTTGATTTCTTGTCTGAGGCCGAAATACCAATTTGAATTTTTTTTTTCCAATAGCATGCTATAAGTACATTGGCCGTAGGCGACAGATGCTACTGGCAATATACTTATAGCATGCTTTTGGACAAAAAATTCAAATTGGTATTTCGGCCTCAGACAAGAAATCAAAAGCGATGCCTACGGCAACCGGTGGTCCCAGGCTATTTGCCATGATTGGTCCCGACCGGACTCGACGTTCCTTGACGTCAGAGTTCGAACGAGATAGAACGAGATTTGGCCGTACCGTAGTCCAAACGAGGACATTGTACGACCAAATCACGTTAAATCTCGTTCTATCTCGTTCGAACACTGACGTCAAGGAACGTCGAGTCCGGTCGGGACCAATCACGGCAAATAGGTTGGGACCACCGGATGCCGTAGGCATTACTTTTGATTTCTTGTCTGAGGCCGAAATACCAATTTGAATTTTTTTTCCAAAAGCATGCTATAAGTACATTGGCCGTAGGCGACAGATGCTACTGCCAATAGACTTATAGCATGCTTTTGGACAAAAAATTCAAATTGGTATTTCGGCCTCAGACAAGAAATCAAAAGCGATGCCTACGGCAACCGGTGGTCCCAGGCTATTTGCCGTGATTGGTCCCGACCGGACTCGACGTTCCTTGACGTCAGAGTTCGAACGAGATAGAACGAGATTTGGCCGTACCGTAGTCCAAACGAGGACATTGTACGACCAAATCACGTTAAATCTCGTTCTATCTCGTTAGAACACTGACGTCAAGGAACGTCGAGTCCGGTCGCGATCGGGACCAATCACGGCAAATAGGTTGGGACCACCGGATGCCGTAGGCATTACTTTTGATTTCTTGTCTGAGGCCGAAATACCAATTTGAATTTTTTTCCCAATAGCATGCTATAAGAACATTGGCCGTAGGCGACAGATGCTACTGCCAATATACTTATAGCATGCTTTTGGAAAAAAAATTCAAATTGGTATTTTGGCCTCAGACAAGAAATCAAAAGCGATGCCTACGGCAACCGGTGGTCCCAGGCTATTTGCCGTGATTGGTCCCGACCGGACTCGACGTTCCTTGACGTCAGAGTTCGAACGAGATAGAAGGAGATTTGGCCGTACCGTAGTCCAAACGAGGACATTGTACGACCAAATCACGTTAAATCTCGTTCTATCTCGTTCGAACACTGACGTCAAGGAACGTCGAGTCCGGTCGGGACCAATCACGGCAAATAGGTTGGGACCACCGGATGCCGTAGGCATTACTTTTGATTTCTTGTCTGAGGCCGAAATACCAATTTGAATTTTTTTTTCCAATAGCATGCTATAAGTACATTGGCCGTAGGCGACAGATGCTACTGGCAATATACTTATAGCATGCTTTTGGACAAAAAATTCAAATTGGTATTTCGGCCTCAGACAAGAAATCAAAAGCGATGCCTACGGCAACCGGTGGTCCCAGGCTATTTGCCGTGATTGGTCCCGACCGGACTCGACGTTCCTTGACGTCAGAGTTCGAACGAGATAGAACGAGATTTGGCCGTACCGTAGTCCAAACGAGGACATTGTACGACCAAATCACGTTAAATCTCGTTCTATCTCGTTCGAACACTGACGTCAAGGAACGTCGAGTCCGGTCGGGACCAATCACGGCAAATAGATTGGGACCACCGGATCTACCTGATCTGGACAAACATCTAAAAGTTGCCGCCACCAATGAGATAGTAGACAGGGGTAAACACCGAAATGACTTTATTTTTGTCGTTCTTTGTAACACATTGGAAACTCCTTTGTATGTATGTACTAAAAATATCGTAGTGCATTGTACATATGTATATGACAACCTACGTTTATAAACTTGTGGACAGCCTAATGAAACATTAGACATCGACTTCCGTGTCCTATGCAGTATATGGCTGTGCAAATGTATGGTGCAACATCCAGGCTACAATACGTCCACGATATCTTAAAGGCAACCAAAGCAATATTAGGGACAAAAAAATGGAAATTAAGAAAATGTTGAAATCTTTATTGTAGTGACATTCACTAACGCTGTCTAGCACATTTAGCTTCATACTTTGAGCATCTTAGAACCGTGCAAAAACATGCCATAGTATACGATGATCCCCTTAGCGAGTTCTCACATGACAACGAAGTCAGTTTTTTTTGCATCATGGACGTCGCTAACATTGTGATAGTGTTGTTTGAACAATAATCATGCATAGAAATAATTATGTATAGAAATGACTAAATAAATTAACTTTCAAAATCCGATTTTCGGGCCCTAATATTCCTTGGGTTGCCTTTAGATATAGAAGTTCTCTAGGTGGTCATACTGCACTAAAATTAGGGACGACTTTCAGAAGTGTCTCACAAGTCTCCTTTTTAGGGTTACATTAGCTTAGTATAGAAGCATTCATGAGAGTCTCTATATGATCTACACTCAATATAGCGTTCTGTGTAATGCAATCTAGATAGGGCCATGTACATCTGAACTAACAATCTCATAAATCCTTTAAACTTGTAATGGTTGCAATGTTTCCGACAAAAATATAGTACTTACGTGATTGAGAAAACCTTATTGATTAAATAGTTGACTATTTGTAATGTATGTTATACACATGTACTTTAAAGTGTATTGTTTCTTAACTGGCCTCTTCTAGCGCTCTACACGACGTGCAACGAGACGTTACTAACAATTTCTCTTTTGATATTCTATTGAGGAATTGTCCTTCAGTTCCTTCTTGCAGGACTGACCTATTGTGTACAATATCCATTGAAGACGTTTGTTAGGAGAAATGTAATTGGCCACAAGGGCATTACTGCTGGATCTTAAAGTCACGACGTCTCTGCTTAGTTCACGAACTCGATTTACTTGGTTTTCCTAAGTTTACGTAACGCTACGGTCACATTTTAAAAACGTATGATATAAAAGACAACAAAACATATAAAAAGTTTTTAAAAATATCAATCATGAGCATAATTTTATGAATATTTATTGAAATACACTTTTATTTTTCGTTCCTGCAAACGAAAGGCCCCTGGTTTGAAAATATGACCATAGCATAACTTCGGCAAGTGACAATCTTCAACACCACTTGGGGTGCAGTGCAGTTCATATATAGGGGCGCTAGATGCGCAACAAACTTGCTTGTATGGCGACGTTTTGAGAGACACCTTATCAGATCATAACTGTGAAATTAATTGAAAGATGTTTCTTGAAAAGGGATGAAAGGGGCTTGGGTGAAACAGATACAATCAAATGCAACTCCTGACCGATTCTAGTGCGGTACAAACGACTGTTGACTACGATATAGCCATCGTTTTCATGGCGATTGACAATGCCCGGTCACCGATCTTTGCCGAAGAAAAAAGGGAGAGCAAAAAATATCAGCATGCAGCTGGACAAAAAGTCGGGAGACAAAATACGAAATAAGACCCTAGCCCTAGACAAAAACGACGGTATCGTCAAAACAAACAAGTCAAGATGTTTATGTGTAACACTTTAAACGGCAGCAAAACAAGTCAATACGCCATTAGTCTGCAAATTAGCGACTTCCGTATCCTATGCAGTATGTGACTGTGCAAATGTATGGTGCAACATCCAGGCTACAATACGTCCACGATATCTTAAAGGCAACCAAAGCAATATTAGGGACAAAAAAATGGAAATTAAGAAAATGTTGAAATCTTTATTGTAGTGACATTCACTAACGCTGTCTAGCACATTTAGCTTCATACTTTGAGCATCTTAGAACCGTGCAAAAACATGCCATAGTATACGATGATCCCCTTAGCGAGTTCTCACATGACAACGAAGTCAGTTTTTTTTGCATCATGGACGTCGCTAACATTGTGATAGTGTTGTTTGAACAATAATCATGCATAGAAATAATTATGTATAGAAATGACTAAATAAATTAACTTTCAAAATCCGATTTTCGGGCCCTAATATTCCTTGGGTTGCCTTTAGATATAGAAGTTCTCTAGGTGGTCATACTGCACTAAAATTAGGGACGACTTTCAGAAGTGTCTCACAAGTCTCCTTTTTAGGGTTACATTAGCTTAGTATAGAAGCATTCATGAGAGTCTCTATATGATCTACACTCAATATAGCGTTCTGTGTAATGCAATCTAGATAGGGCCATGTACATCTGAACTAACAATCTCATAAATCCTTTAAACTTGTAATGGTTGCAATGTTTCCGACAAAAATATAGTACTTACGTGATTGAGAAAACCTTATTGATTAAATAGTTGACTATTTGTAATCAAGGAGGTTAAATATACAAGGAGGTTAAATATACAAGGAGAAAGGACACAATTTGCCTTCTTTCAGGAGAGTGCGTTTCAACAACCTCGCGTCAAGGTGCTAATTACCCTCAATTTGCATTACCCGCGCTGGCTTAGGTCTTTGTTCACAGTCTGTTTTCACAAGATGACCCTCCCAGGAGATGACGATTTTGAGAGGAGTGACTTTGAAATCCAGCGACTTTGAGGACAATTTTAGCGAAATAGGGCACGAAGAAGCGTGTAGCGATAGCGACAATCCGACAGAGCAGGCAAATACAAACCCCGTTGCCGCCAGCGGCCAAATACGTGTGCGCGGGGAGTGCAGTATACGGGTAAACATACAAGAACGCAGGACGGATAGACATATAGACATGGTTAGGTCAAGTCGAGGTTGTCTATAAGATCGAATAAATAAGTATAAGTAAAACTGGAAAGCGTGGCGATTATCTTTATTTAACCACATTGGTTTGATTCAATGTTTGTGCACATTCCGGGGTGACATAACGATCATAATGCGGAGTATACAATTCCCTGTGGCTAATACTTTGCTCCAAACCATGCCTATGACTACAAATGAAATCCACAGAGACCAGACTTACACAAAAATAATGCAAAAGTCTCGCGAAGGGTCGAAGAAAACTTGACGGAGTCGAACAACAAAAAATATTACAATGGAACACCAAAGTTATGAACTATCCTGGAAAACCTTCGGTTTCGGTGGGGAAACTGTTATAATATTTTTATAAAGGCATCTAACACAGAATATTCTTCATATTTTTGAGCCAAAACATTCCGTGCACAGCTACAAAATAGCCTGTAAACACACCCATCTTTGTCGCACAGCGATGAAAGACATACCAAAATGGCCGCCTTAGTCCACTCTCGGCAATAATGCCGTCTGCGCAAGTCACATTCGCTTCTCAAATAAGGTAATCCTCGGAAACTGCTGGCTTCTTGCTAGTCGCTCGGGCCAGCATCGGAGGGCTTGACGTCACGATCGGGCTCATTAGCATAGAATTTGAATGGTTTTGCCGCCAAACCCTGAGGAGCACTTGCCAGAACAAAGGAGCGCCGCCGGAGGGCGGAAACAATAGATAGCCACGGGGTTTGGCGGGTCAGTACAATAGCGCACAGCGGGGTGTTAATCCCGTCCGTTCTCCTTGTATGTTACACACATGTACTTTAAAGTGTATTGTTTCTTAACTGGCCTCTTCTAGCGCTCTACACGACGTGCAACGAGTCGTTACTAACAATTTCTCTTTTGATATTCTATTGAGGAATTGTCCTTCAGTTCCTTCTTGCAGGACTGACCTATTGTGTACAATATCCATTGAAGACGTTTGTTAGGAGAAATGTAATTGGCCACAAGGGCATTACTGCTGGATCTTAAAGTCACGACGTCTCTGCTTAGTTCACGAACTCGATTTACTTGGTTTTCCTAAGTTTACGTAACGCTACGGTCACATTTTAAAAACGTATGATATAAAAGACAACAAAACATATAAAAAGTTTTTAAAAATATCAATCATGAGCATAATTTTATGAATAGTTATTGAAATACACTTTTATTTTTCGTTCCTGCAAACGAAAGGCCCCTGGTTTGAAAATATGACCATAGCATAACTTCGGCAAGTGACCATCTTCAACACCACTTGGGGTGCAGTGCAGTTCATATATAGGGGCGCTAGGTGCGCAACAAACTTGCTTGTATGGCGACGTTTTGAGAGACACCTTATCAGATCATAACTGTGAAATTAATTGAAAGATGTTTCTTGAAAAGGGATGAAAGGGGCTTGGGTGAAACAGATACAATCAAATGCAACTCCTGACCGATTCTAGTGCGGTACAAACGACTGTTGACTACGATATAGCCATCGTTTTCATGGCGATTGACAATGCCCGGTCACCGATCTTTGCCGAAGAAAAAAGGGAGAGCAAAAAATATCAGCATGCAGCTGGACAAAAAGTCGGGAGACAAAATACGAAATATGACCCTAGCCCTAGACAAAAACGACGGTATCGTCAAAACAAACAAGTCAAGATCTTTATGTGTAACACTTTAAACGGCAGCAAAACAAGTCAATACGCCATTAGTCTGCAAATTAGCGACAACAACAACCACATAGGTCTAAAATGACACGCATCGTGTAAAGTAACCTTACCATTAACCAGCTATTATTCATTGTAGATACTTGATAACGCATAATTATCTGTTTTTGTTTGTTCGTCACATGCGAAACATTGCATCACCAAAGTACAAGTACTTTCAGTCTGTTGTTGGACATTTATGAAACATTGTCAAAGCATATGATATATAAACAATATCTCCCTCATCCAAAACTTAAGTAGCTTACAGTAGCTTTAGCGCTACCTTGCGATCACGCTTGCAATTACAAATATGGCAATTTGAAACAAAAGTTGCCATCCGGTTTTTACAATGAAGGTATAATGAGGACTTAAGTACTAAAATACAAAAATTGATAAAAATGATATTCATCTCCTTTGTACTTGAATATGCAAGAAAACAACTAGATGTTATGCCGCCACATGGCTGGTTGTGTTAGCGTCCATTACAATGCAGACAACCAAGCCGATACGCTGCGCCCTCTTAATAAAGTGATCGGTACTGCATGATGTCCAAGTTGACAGTTGTAGGTTTGGTCTCCTAGCAACTTGTTACCTTCCTCAAGAAGGTTATGTTTTCACGCGCTCGGTGGATTGTTTGTTTGTTTGTTTGTTTGTTTGTTTGTTTGTTTGTTTGTTTGTGAACACCATAACCCCAGAAGTCGTGGACGGATCCAAATGCTAATTGGTATGTTAGTTAGTGTTGACAAGCAGGTATTGATGGATTTTCATTGTTTTTGGCATATGTGGTACCTGTTGATGATAAACAAAATGAATGCAAATTATTCAAACCATGACCTAATTTACAATTAAAATAACAATTATAATAATGATAAATTCCAATGCTAGGGCGTTTAAAACACGTAACATATATGACTTAGAAAGAGAGAATTATCAGGAGATATCAATAAGGACATAATTTGCATAATGGATGTGAAATCGATGTGCTTAGTTGTAAATGATTGGATTGTCAGACCTTTGATGTGTGAATAGGTCATTACTAACATTGTCAAACATCAATTATTCAAATCATTGTCTTATTTCCACCTTTGATGTGAGAATGAAAAAAAAAAATTACCCCCTTGTAACATACAATATGGTATAGTCCCTTAGTACTAGTGGCAGTTGCAATTGTTTGACAGCAGGGGAAGTGAATTTGAAGTTGAGGTGAACAGTGATCACTTCAGTTTTCTCTCTCTGTTCATGTGCATTGTAATGAGACAAAATTATTCAACAAAGGTATGAGGACGTGGGACTTTTTTGGAGGGTACTGTCTCTATATGCGATTCTGTTCAATTCAATCACTACCAACTCAGAATGCACTGAAAACTGCGATTTTTGATTGAATGGTTCTCAAACGGTCTTGCCTTATTGTTATCGGGCGTTTACAGGAGCTGACTAAAGCCCTACCTTTGCTCACTTCCAACCTGATTATGCAAGAATATGAAAGGAATCTGATGTGTTTATTTTGCAACAGAAAACACTAGAAAGTCAGCTTCTTTTAAAGCCAAACAGTTTTCACACCTCTGGCAGGAGGTGACAAGCTGCTCCCTTGTGCGGCTGGGAATACTCGTGCCCCCCCCCCCCCCCCCAGCGTGATGCCTCTTTGTCACCTATGTGCGAACTTGGTTTTCAATCTCTGCCAACCCCCTAGCATCTACATAGAAACAATGTGCCCAAGGGGAAGCACTTGTAAGACCCTTTGAATTTTTTTAAACAATTGGCCAGCCTCTTTAAATCAAAAATCGCAGTTTTCAGTCCATTCTGAGTTGGTAGTGAATGTACCAATGCAAGCTTGGATTTCAAATGCCCATCGCTTTGATGCACGTCGCCACTGTTGAGGCCCCAAACATGCTGTAACAGCACGTACCTCTTACATCCACTTGGATGGAAAAATCATTTTACTGTCTTGCAAATGTAAGAATATCTGTTGCTACACTTGCTGTCATTCCATTTTCCTCTTGTCCACTTCTTATTACGCCAATTTTTGCCGCTCTGTGGAAGATATTACATGCAGAATATTAATACTTTCTTTTCAGCATTGATTTCTACGTTGTCATTGTACAGTCTCACGTGTCTAAGAGGGAAACGTAAAGCTGAGTTTATTTTATTAAAGTCATGTATTTTCTGAAACCTTAAGTTTTTTACGTGAAAAAACACTGTAAAAATCACTGGATGTAACGGTTGCACTGAATGTACAGTTACGAACAGTCTCAAAATATTAACTTTTACATCAAAGTAGGAAGTGATCGATACAATTTAGCTTTTACCTACCAAGGTCACCGAAACTTGGCTGTCATTTACTTCTTGCTTGTGAATAAAGAACAATATTATTCAGTCATTCGCCAACTTGATGAAACAACTCACGGCTGCTGTGGTGATCTTTGAATACCTCACTACCGTGTTGTATGATAGAAAGGGAAATCCCCACCTTAGAATACATGCAACCACAGTTCTCTGAGCCGCTCCAAAAGTGGTTATCAGGCTGACCAGGTAACCAGTTCGTATACAAGGCTCGTGAGCCATCACTCCACTTCCAAGATCCCCCACGTGCACGTGTATAATCTCTTTGAAGTCCAATCCAGACATCCTTGCCAGGGGCTACAAGCAAGCAAAAGAAATGAGTATTTTGATATTGCTCAACAACTGCCATGCATTGGTGACACATTCCAACTTGTACAACAATAGTTCGGAGACCTCATACCTCCGCGAAATATATAGAGCTTTAATTTGTAAATTTCTCGTATTATCATGTCTCATTGAATGTGCAACTAAGACTATAATGTGCATATCCAATTTCAAATTTAAGATTACATATATTGTATGTGTGCAATTGCACTCCATTGGCAGAAGTCCATGTTTATATGTCATCATGAATTATGCAAATGCTTCCATATTTCCCAAGACCTGAAAATTTACCAAATATCATCAAATCCATCCACAGGATTGCTGACCTCAAATATTTGGAAACACAGGCACATCCAAAACAATACCTCTTTTGCAGAGATAACAATTCTACCCTGCAACATATACGTCGTAGGATAGGATAAGATTAGTATATACTTCAATGTGGTCTTTTCTAGACTTTCTTATTCCCAGGAACTTTCTCATACACTGTCCTATATTTCTAATGCTGGGAACATCACTGGTCAACATGTAGTTATTTTATTCTTCAATAACTTCGAGTCTGTCATGTATGTTGTAATGAGATTTTCTCAATCTGAGAACCATGACAAAAATGAAATGTAGATTACTGTGTGGCTGAAACACATCCGTACAAGTCATAAAGACCTGTCGTCATTGATGCCAAAGAGTTGTTTAATACCCACCATTTCTGATGAGATCTGCAATGAAGTAGTTCTCTTTCTTGCTTGTGATAGAGGCCAGCACTGCACCATGTTGTCCACATCGTGCGTTTGCCGCAGCCCAAGCGTCAGTGTCTCTCACAAACAAGTAACAGTGGTTATTGTTTTCCTTCCATCCATCTCGGCATTGATTGACTGTAACATTTCAACAGTTCGTTTTTCTTGATAAATGATTAATGGTTTATTTGACATCGACATTGAACACAACAAATCGCACTTGCAGTCAAAAGACTGAATTGCGGTGATACATGGATTATTTATACAGTTATTGTGCACAGTATAAAGGGTTAAAAGATATCATGCTAAATTGTATTGTGTAGGATTTCGGCAATCATTGTATTCAGTTTGTTTACAGTATTGATAAACCTAAAGTCATTAATGATAATTACAAAAAACGTATACAGTATTCTACTTTCATACACTATAAAATTAATTCACTGATTACCTTCGCCAAGAAGGTTATGCAGAGGGTAGCGTTTGTGGGTGTGTTTGTGTGTAGTGGACCAGCATAAGTCAAGAATGCCTCGATGGATTGTTTTGATATTTGGTATGTTAGTAGGTTTTGATGAGACCTGTAAACGATTAGATTTTGGGCCCCCTAGCGGCTTCTTACAGCACTGCAGCGGAACTTCCTGTTTTGATATCTCGTGTTCTGGACATGCTATGGAACTGATTTGTGAGTGGTACATAGATCTTTAGACAGAGAGTACGTGGTTTGGGTTTGGGCCCCCTAGCAGCTTTTTTGGAACTGCAGGAGCAGGTTTTGTGTCTGACTTTGAAAGGGAATAACTCAAGAAGGGCTTGATGGATGGTAATGATTTTAGTTAATAGATAGCTTGAGTGATGATGTACATGATTAGATACAAATGTGAACAAACCTGATGACATTAGGTCGCGCTACGATACCATATCCAGACGTTTCTGTCAAGCTGTGTTTTCATGCTAATCTTCAAGTTTAGCATCATTTTTTAGATCCGGAAACCAAAAAATAAATTGGTGTGACATGAAAGTTCATCTGTGTTGATTTTAACATAGTATGGGCTAAAACTTTATTCCAACACAAAAACGTTAGCACATCGAATTTTCGACTGCCCTTTTGCAATCTTCCTCAGACTTCTAGTTCATGGCTCACCTGTTGTTGAAAGGTATATGACAGTCGTTGTTTCGATTCCATGGTGCAAACCGTCGTTTGTAAATGCCTCAGTTGACTTTAATTCCGAATGCAAAACGACTGGAGTCGAGCAGGAAACAGTAGAGATGTTACCCTCATAGAACGTCTTCACACTTGGAGTAGAAGACTTCTTTGGCATCAATGGTGAAGAAAGTGGAGTCGTGTTGACGAGGGCCGAGTCGTTATCCTTGTGGAACGTCTTCGCACTTGGAGTAGAGGACTTCTTTGGCATCAGTGGTGGAGAGAATGGAGTCGTGTTGACAAGGGCCGAGTTGTTATCCTTGTGGAACGTCTTCGCACTTGGAGTAGAAGTCTTCTTTGGCATCGATGGTGGAGAGAATGGAGTCGTGTTGACAAGGGCCGAGTTGTTATCCTTGTGGAACGTCTTCACACTTGGAGTAGAGGACTTCTTTGGCATCAGTGGTGAAGAGATTGGAGTCATGTTGACAAGGGCCGAGTTGTTATCCTTGTGGAACGTCTTCACACTTGGAGTAGAGGACTTCTTTGGCATCAGTGGTGAAGAGAATGGAGTCGTGTTGATAAGGGCCGAGTTGTTATCCTTGTGGAACGTCTTCGCACTTGGAGTAGAGGACTTCTTTGGCATCAGTGGTGAAGAGAATGGAGTCGTGTTGACAAGGGCCGAGTTGTTATCCTTGTGGAACGTCTTCACACTTGGAGTAGAGGACTTCTTTGGCATCAGTGGTGAAGAGATTGGGGTCATGTTGACAAGGGCCGAGTTGTTATCCTTGTGGAACGTCTTCACACTTGGAGTAGAGGACTTCTTTGGCATCAATGGTGAAGAAAGTGGAGTCGTGTTGACGAGGGCCGAGTTGTTATCCTTGTGGAACGTCTTCACACTTGGAGTAGAAGACTTCTTTGGCATCAATGGTGAAGAGAATGGAGTCGTGTTGACAAGGGCCGAGTTGTTATCCTTGTGGAACGTCTTCACACTTGGAGTAGAAGACTTCTTTGGCATCAATGGTGAAGAGAATGGAGTCGTGTTGACAAGGGCCGAGTTGTTATCCTTGTGGAGCGTCTTCACACTTGGAGTAGAAGACTTCTTTGGCATCAATGGTGAAGAGATTGGAGTCGTGTTGATAAGGGCCAAGGTGTTTTCTTCGTGAAAAACTGTCATTTCGAGACCGCTGGTATTCGACCCGGTCATGTTGACCATATTTCCATGTTCCAGATAATCTTGCGTCTCCTGTTAAGAAGTAATGAATAATTGTAACGTGGGGGTACTAAATATCGTCCGGGACCAATCATCATCCATTTTGGGTAATATCCACATGTCAAGGTGCATTATGCAAAAGCTATTACTCATGAGCAAGGAAGACTTCATCATCATTTGTCTGACGACTTGTTTGGACAATATTTTTGCTTTTATTTTCTGACACATGCCCTGCAGTAGAGCACAAGAAAGAGAAACATTCAACCGGGAAATATATGTTCCCCTTCTACAGTTCTTCACCACAAACATCGATGCAAATGCTTGTTCGCGTTGCGTTTAACAGGCGAGGCACAGCACGTGCAATCGAATCATATTCAATGATTTTAAAGGAACATCTGATATTTCTACCCATGGGTTACATTTCTGGCTCAGTCCGCATGTTTTAAAGACAAGTGACGTTTTTAATAAATCGGAGGATGATTCCCTCTTACCAAAAATTACTTAAAATGTTCGAGAACCAAGGAAACACATGCGTGGCCCTACCGAAGGTTTTTATCCCGCAAAAGTGACTGTTTGGCTTACCTTACTGTCAGGTTTGATGTAAGCTGACAGAACAGCACCAATGGCAGCAGACGCTATGAGCAGGACTCCACAGCCCAGTATGACCCAGCAAACCTTGCTTTATTTTGCCCGGTTCCACATTTCCACGGCACGCACTGGGGTGAAACAAATCTAATCAATTGGTGAAATATAAAACAAGCTTACCTCTCTGACCCCCTGTTTTCATGATGTACTCTTGCTAAATGTTCCCCTCAAAATGTCTGAGAGTCAAGGACATGAATTGATGTGGCCTATAATGATAACAACAAGCCTTACACAAGAGCTAATCTCCAATTTGGCCAGTTGGACTGCTTATCCCAGTCGAATACTGTCATTCCCACGGATGGATCTGCTTGGAGATTACAAAAGAGCCTCGTAATCATCAAAATATGTAATGTCATGATTTCTTTTGACTGAGGGGACAACTTCAATCTGACTATATTCACTTCCAGAAACCAAGGTACAGACGTTCCCCCTTCAGACTCCGTTTTCATGTTTTATTGTTTATCTTCCAGCTCAGCATCATTCTTTAAACTCAGAAAAACAAAAAATCAACTTACTGTTGCCTGAGGTATGATTCTACATATCAAAGCAATATCAACTCATTGATGTGACTTTGTGATACAAAACATAGAATCAAAAAGAAAAATTGAAATACACAAAGTTAAGCAACAAATCAATCAAATCTTAGAAATCTTGTATTAACTTTTTAAATTTTCATATGTAATTTTGTACAAGAGCCTACAGTAATCACATGCTTGTATTACTGAGAAACCTGAAGAAGGTATGCCATCGTTCCCAAAATTTCAGTCTGTAAATGGTTTTTAAAAGCTTTTTGACATCAGAGTTGTTTTAATTAACAACATCATTTCAATATTCCAAGAACATCTTCAAATGATGACGTGACAGTTTCATCAGTAGTTACACACGTACGTAAGTTGAACCCTGACGTACCTCTTGTTTCCTCTTGTTCCCCATCTCCATCAGTACCACCAGGTTTGTAGTAAGGCTCTGAACACGACTCTTCCTTCTCCTCTGACCACACCACCGCGTGGTCTCCCATGTCGAGTTTGCGAGGAGGGGGTAGATCAGGCACAGCACGTTTCAAGCCAGAGTTTGATATCACATCTACACCGCCGGAATCTACCGGTATGTCCACGTCTTCGTACTTTCGGCTTGCTTCTGTGGGTCCTATTTTAAGATCGGAACGATCCAAAAATTGATACTTTGGCCATTTTTTTTTCATTTAATTTCTTTCGTTCTATTCAATTTTAATTCATATACACCTGATATTATATTCATCTCTTTGGAATTTACGATAATGTGAAAGGGGGGGCGAAACAGGTGTATAAACACCTTTACAAATTGCCCTCTGACACATTAAGACAACTACAAATACGCCCAGAATATGGGAAACAAAAAACGGCAATTTCTTGAACCTCAGAAAGCCACTAGGGGTCGATAATCAAATTTGTCCGAAACAACCCATATTCAACATGCACTTAATGTCATAAAGGCCCATTCACAACTTCTCAAGCTATGCTGTCTATTTGCTGTCTAACGAGATTTGGCCGTACCTTAGTCCAAACGAGGACATTGTACGACCAAATCACGTTAAATCTCGTTCTATCTCGTTCGAACACTGACGTCAAGGAACGTCGAGTCCGGTCGGGACCAATCACGGCAAATAGGTTGGGACCACCGGATGCCGTAGGCATTACTTTTGATTTCTTGTCTGAGGCTGAAATACCAATTTGAATTTTTTTCCCTACGGCATCCGGTGGTCCCAACCTATTTGCCGTGATTGGTCCCGACCGGACTCGACGTTCCTTGACGTCAGTGTTCGAACGAGATAGAACGAGATTTAACGTGATTTGGTCGTACAATGTCCTCGTTTGGACTACGGTACGGCCAAATCTCGTTCTATCTCGTTCGAACTCTGACGTCAAGGAACGTCGATGCCGGTCGGGACCAATCACGGCAAATAGCCTGGGACCACCGGTTGCCGTAGGCATCGCTTTTGATTTCTTGTCTGAGGCCGAAATACCAATTTGATTTTTTTTTCCCCAAAGCATGCTATAAGTATATTGGCAGTAGCATCTGTCGCCGACGGCCAATGTACTTACAGCATGCTTTTGGAAAAAAAATTCAAATTGGTATTTCGGCCTCAGACAAGAAATCAAAAGTAATGCCTACGGCATCCGGTGGTCCCAACCTATTTGCCGTGATTGGTCCCGACCGGACTCGACGTTCCTTGACGTCAGTGTTCGAACGAGATAGAACGAGATTTAACGTGATTTGGCCGTACAATGTCCTCGTTTGGACTACGGTACGGCCAAATCTCGTTCTATCTCGTTCGAACTCTGACGTCAAGGAACGTCGAGTCCGGTCGGGACCAATCACGGCAAATAGCCTGGGACCACCGGTTGCCGTAGGCATCGCTTCTGATTTCTTGTCTGAGGCCGAAATACCAATTTGAATTTTTTTCCCAAAAGCATGCTATAAGTATATTGGCAGTAGCATCTGTCGCCGACGGCCAATGTACTTATAGCATGCTTTTGGGAAAAAAATTCAAATTGGTATTTCGGCCTCAGACAAGAAATCAAAAGTAATGCCTACGGCATCCGGTGGTCCCAACCTATTTGCCGTGATTGGTCCCGACCGGACTCGACGTTCCTTGACGTCAGTGTTCGAACGAGATAGAACGAGATTTAACGTGATTTGGTCGTACAATGTCCTCGTTTGGACTACGGTACGGCCAAATCTCGTTCTATCTCGTTCGAACTCTGACGTCAAGGAACGTCGAGTCCGGTCGGGACCAATCACGGCAAATAGCCTGGGACCATCGGTTGCCGTAGGCATCGCTTTTGATTTCTTGTCTGAGGCCGAAATACCAATTTGAATTTTTTTCCCAAAAGCATGCTATAAGTATATTGGCAGTAGCATCTGTCGCCGACGGCCAATGTACTTACAGCATGCTTTTGGAAAAAAAATTCAAATTGGTATTTCGGCCTCAGACAAGAAATCAAAAGTAATGCCTACGGCATCCGGGGGTCCCAACCTATTTGCCGTGATTGGTCCCGACCGGACTCGACGTTCCTTGACGTCAGTGTTCGAACGAGATAGAACGAGATTTAACGTGATTTGGTCGTACAATGTCCTCGTTTGGACTACGGTACGGCCAAATCTCGTTCTATCTCGCTCGAACTCTGACGTCAAGGAACGTCGAGGCCGGTCGGGACCAATCACGGCAAATAGCCTGGGACCACCGGTTGCCGTAGGCATCGCTTTTGATTTCTTGTCTGAGGCCGAAATACCAATTTGAATTTTTTTCCCAAAAGCATGCTATAAGTATATTGGCAGTAGCATCTGTCGCCTAGGGCCAATGTACTTATAGCATGCTTTTGGGAAAAAAATTCAAATTGGTATTTCGGCCTCAGACAAGAAATCAGAAGCGATGCCTACGGCAACCGGTGGTCCCAGGCTATTTGCCGTGATTGGTCCCGACCGGCCTCGACGTTCCTTGACGTCAGAGTTCGAACGAGATAGAACGAGATTTGGCCGTACCGTAGTCCAAACGAGGACATTGTACGACCAAATCACGTTAAATCTCGTTCTATCTCGTTCGAACACTGACGTCAAGGAACGTCGAGTCCGGTCGGGACCAATCACGGCAAATAGGTTGGGACCACCGGATGCCGTAGGCATTACTTTTGATTTCTTGTCTGAGGCCGAAATACCAATTTGAATTTTTTTTCTCCCAAAAGCAGGCTATAAGTATATTGGCAGTAGCATCTGTCGCCTAGGGCCAATGTACTTATAGCATGCTTTTGGGAAAAAAATTCAAATTGGTATTTCGGCCTCAGACAAGAAATCAGAAGCGATGCCTACGGCAACCGGTGGTCCCAGGCTATTTGCCGTGATTGGTCCCGACCGGCCTCGACGTTCCTTGACGTCAGAGTTCGAACGAGATAGAACGAGATTTGGCCGTACCGTAGTCCAAACGAGGACATTGTACGACCAAATCACGTTAAATCTCGTTCTATCTCGTTCGAACACTGACGTCAAGGAACGTCGAGTCCGGTCGGGACCAATCACGGCAAATAGGTTGGGACCACCGGATGCCGTAGGCATTACTTTTGATTTCTTGTCTGAGGCCGAAATACCAATTTGAATTTTTTTTCCCAAAAGCATGCTATAAGTATATTGGCAGTAGCATCTGTCGCCTACGGCCAATGTACTTATAGCATGCTTTTGGGAAAAAAATTCAAATTGGTATTTCGGCCTCAGACAAGAAATCAGAAGCGATGCCTACGGCAACCGGTGGTCCCAGGCTATTTGCCGTGATTGGTCCCGACCGGCCTCGACGTTCCTTGACGTCAGAGTTCGAACGAGATAGAACGAGATTTGGCCGTACCGTAGTCCAAACGAGGACATTGTACGACCAAATCACGTTAAATCTCGTTCTATCTCGTTCGAACACTGACGTCAAGGAACGTCGAGTCCGGTCGGGACCAATCACGGCAAATAGGTTGGGACCACCGGATGCCGTAGGCATTACTTTTGATTTCTTGTCTGAGGCCGAAATACCAATTTGAATTTTTTTTTCCCAAAAGCATGCTATAAGTATATTGGCAGTAGCATCTGTCGCCTACGGCCAATGTACTTATAGCATGCTTTTGGGAAAAAAATTCAAATTGGTATTTCGGCCTCAGACAAGAAATCAGAAGCGATGCCTACGGCAACCGGTGGTCCCAGGCTATTTGCCGTGATTGGTCCCGACCGGCCTCGACGTTCCTTGACGTCAGAGTTCGAACGAGATAGAACGAGATTTGGCCGTACCGTAGTCCAAACGAGGACATTGTACGACCAAATCACGTTAAATCTCGTTCTATCTCGTTCGAACACTGACGTCAAGGAACGTCGAGTCCGGTCGGGACCAATCACGGCAAATAGGTTGGGACCACCGGATGCCGTAGGCATTACTTTTGATTTCTTGTCTGAGGCCGAAATACCAATTTGAATTTTTTTTTCCCAAAAGCATGCTATAAGTATATTGGCAGTAGCATCTGTCGCCTACGGCCAATGTACTTATAGCATGCTTTTGGGAAAAAAATTCAAATTGGTATTTCGGCCTCAGACAAGAAATCAAAAGCGATGCCTACGGCAACCGGTGGTCCCAGGCTATTTGCCGTGATTGGTCCCGACCGGCCTCGACGTTCCTTGACGTCAGAGTTCGAACGAGATAGAACGAGATTTGGCCGTACCGTAGTCCAAACGAGGACATTGTACGACCAAATCACGTTAAATCTCGTTCTATCTCGTTCGAACACTGACGTCAAGGAACGTCGAGTCCGGTCGGGACCAATCACGGCAAATAGGTTGGGACCACCGGATGCCGTAGGCATTACTTTTGATTTCTTGTCTGAGGCCGAAATACCAATTTGAATTTTTTTTTCCCAAAAGCATGCTATAAGTATATTGGCAGTAGCATCTGTCGCCTACGGCCAATGTACTTATAGCATGCTTTTGGGAAAAAAATTCAAATTGGTATTTCGGCCTCAGACAAGAAATCAGAAGCGATGCCTACGGCAACCGGTGGTCCCAGGCTATTTGCCGTGATTGGTCCCGACCGGCCTCGACGTTCCTTGACGTCAGAGTTCGAACGAGATAGAACGAGATTTGGCCGTACCGTAGTCCAAACGAGGACATTGTACGACCAAATCACGTTAAATCTCGTTCTATCTCGTTCGAACACTGACGTCAAGGAACGTCGAGTCCGGTCGGGACCAATCACGGCAAATAGGTTGGGACCACCGGATGCCGTAGGCATTACTTTTGATTTCTTGTCTGAGGCCGAAATACCAATTTGAATTTTTTTTTTCCCAAAAGCATGCTATAAGTATATTGGCAGTAGCATCTGTCGCCTACGGCCAATGTACTTATAGCATGCTTTTGGGAAAAAAATTCAAATTGGTATTTCGGCCTCAGACAAGAAATCAGAAGCGATGCCTACGGCAACCGGTGGTCCCAGGCTATTTGCCGTGATTGGTCCCGACCGGCCTCGACGTTCCTTGACGTCAGAGTTCGAACGAGATAGAACGAGATTTGGCCGTACCGTAGTCCAAACGAGGACATTGTACGACCAAATCACGTTAAATCTCGTTCTATCTCGTTCGAACACTGACGTCAAGGAACGTCGAGTCCGGTCGGGACCAATCACGGCAAATAGGTTGGGACCACCGGATGCCGTAGGCATTACTTTTGATTTCTTGTCTGAGGCCGAAATACCAATTTGAATTTTTTTTTCCCAAAAGCATGCTATAAGTATATTGGCAGTAGCATCTGTCGCCTACGGCCAATGTACTTATAGCATGCTTTTGGGAAAAAAATTCAAATTGGTATTTCGGCCTCAGACAAGAAATCAAAAGCGATGCCTACGGCAACCGGTGGTCCCAGGCTATTTGCCGTGATTGGTCCCGACCGGCCTCGACGTTCCTTGACGTCAGAGTTCGAACGAGATAGAACGAGATTTGGCCGTACCGTAGTCCAAACGAGGACATTGTACGACCAAATCACGTTAAATCTCGTTCTATCTCGTTCGAACACTGACGTCAAGGAACGTCGAGTCCGGTCGGGACCAATCACGGCAAATAGGTTGGGACCACCGGATGCCGTAGGCATTACTTTTGATTTCTTGTCTGAGGCCGAAATACCAATTTGAATTTTTTTTCCCAAAAGCATGCTATAAGTATATTGGCAGTAGCATCTGTCGCCTACGGCCAATGTACTTATAGCATGCTTTTGGGAAAAAAATTCAAATTGGTATTTCGGCCTCAGACAAGAAATCAGAAGCGATGCCTACGGCAACCGGTGGTCCCAGGCTATTTGCCGTGATTGGTCCCGACCGGCCTCGACGTTCCTTGACGTCAGAGTTCGAACGAGATAGAACGAGATTTGGCCGTACCGTAGTCCAAACGAGGACATTGTACGACCAAATCACGTTAAATCTCGTTCTATCTCGTTCGAACACTGACGTCAAGGAACGTCGAGTCCGGTCGGGACCAATCACGGCAAATAGGTTGGGACCACAGGATGCCGTAGGCATTACTTTTGATTTCTTGTCTGAGGCCGAAATACCAATTTGAATTTTTTTCCCAAAAGCATGCTATAAGTACATTGGCCGTAGGCGACAGATGCTACTGCCAATATACTTATAGCATGCTTTTGGGAAAAAAATTCAAATTGGTATTTCGGCCTCAGACAAGAAATCAGAAGCGATGCCTACGGCAACCGGTGGTCCCAGGCTATTTGCCGTGATTGGTCCCGACCGGCCTCGACGTTCCTTGACGTCAGAGTTCGAACGAGATAGAACGAGATTTGGCCGTACCGTAGTCCAAACGAGGACATTGTACGACCAAATCACGTTAAATCTCGTTCTATCTCGTTCGAACACTGACGTCAAGGAACGTCGAGTCCGGTCGGGACCAATCACGGCAAATAGGTTGGGACCACCGGATGCCGTAGGCATTACTTTTGATTTCTTGTCTGAGGCCGAAATACCAATTTGAATTTTTTTTCCCCAAAAGCAGGCTATAAGTATATTGGCAGTAGCATCTGTCGCCTAGGGCCAATGTACTTATAGCATGCTTTTGGGAAAAAAATTCAAATTGGTATTTCGGCCTCAGACAAGAAATCAGAAGCGATGCCTACGGCAACCGGTGGTCCCAGGCTATTTGCCGTGATTGGTCCCGACCGGCCTCGACGTTCCTTGACGTCAGAGTTCGAACGAGATAGAACGAGATTTGGCCGTACCGTAGTCCAAACGAGGACATTGTACGACCAAATCACGTTAAATCTCGTTCTATCTCGTTCGAACACTGACGTCAAGGAACGTCGAGTCCGGTCGGGACCAATCACGGCAAATAGGTTGGGACCACCGGATGCCGTAGGCATTACTTTTGATTTCTTGTCTGAGGCCGAAATACCAATTTGAATTTTTTTTCTCCCAAAAGCAGGCTATAAGTATATTGGCAGTAGCATCTGTCGCCTAGGGCCAATGTACTTATAGCATGCTTTTGGGAAAAAAATTCAAATTGGTATTTCGGCCTCAGACAAGAAATCAGAAGCGATGCCTACGGCAACCGGTGGTCCCAGGCTATTTGCCGTGATTGGTCCCGACCGGCCTCGACGTTCCTTGACGTCAGAGTTCGAACGAGATAGAACGAGATTTGGCCGTACCGTAGTCCAAACGAGGACATTGTACGACCAAATCACGTTAAATCTCGTTCTATCTCGTTCGAACACTGACGTCAAGGAACGTCGAGTCCGGTCGGGACCAATCACGGCAAATAGGTTGGGACCACCGGATGCCGTAGGCATTACTTTTGATTTCTTGTCTGAGGCCGAAATACCAATTTGAATTTTTTTTTCCCAAAAGCATGCTATAAGTATATTGGCAGTAGCATCTGTCGCCTACGGCCAATGTACTTATAGCATGCTTTTGGGAAAAAAATTCAAATTGGTATTTCGGCCTCAGACAAGAAATCAGAAGCGATGCCTACGGCAACCGGTGGTCCCAGGCTATTTGCCGTGATTGGTCCCGACCGGCCTCGACGTTCCTTGACGTCAGAGTTCGAACGAGATAGAACGAGATTTGGCCGTACCGTAGTCCAAACGAGGACATTGTACGACCAAATCACGTTAAATCTCGTTCTATCTCGTTCGAACACTGACGTCAAGGAACGTCGAGGCCGGTCGGGACCAATCACGGCAAATAGGTTGGGACCACAGGATGCCGTAGGCATTACTTTTGATTTCTTGTCTGAGGCCGAAATACCAATTTGAATTTTTTTCCCAAAAGCATGCTATAAGTACATTGGCCGTAGGCGACAGATGCTACTGCCAATATACTTATAGCATGCTTTTGGGAAAAAAATTCAAATTGGTATTTCGGCCTCAGACAAGAAATCAGAAGCGATGCCTACGGCAACCGGTGGTCCCAGGCTATTTGCCGTGATTGGTCCCGACCGGCCTCGACGTTCCTTGACGTCAGAGTTCGAACGAGATAGAACGAGATTTGGCCGTACCGTAGTCCAAACGAGGACATTGTACGACCAAATCACGTTAAATCTCGTTCTATCTCGTTCGAACACTGACGTCAAGGAACGTCGAGTCCGGTCGGGACCAATCACGGCAAATAGGTTGGGACCACCGGATGCCGTAGGCATTACTTTTGATTTCTTGTCTGAGGCCGAAATACCAATTTGAATTTTTTTTTCCAAAAGCATGCTATAAGTATATTGGCAGTAGCATCTGTCGCCTACGGCCAATGTACTTATAGCATGCCTTTGGGAAAAAAATTCAAATTGGTATTTCGGCCTCAGACAAGAAATCAGAAGCGATGCCTACGGCAACCGGTTGTCCCAGGCTATTTGCCGTGATTGGTCCCGACCGGCCTCGACGTTCCTTGACGTCAGAGTTCGAACGAGATAGAACGAGATTTGGCCGTACCGTAGTCCAAACGAGGACATTGTACGACCAAATCACGTTAAATCTCGTTCTATCTCGTTCGAACACTGACGTCAAGGAACGTCGAGTCCGGTCGGGACCAATCACGGCAAATAGGTTGGGACCACCGGATGCCGTAGGCATTACTTTTGATTTCTTGTCTGAGGCCGAAATACCAATTTGAATTTTTTTCCCAAAAGCATGCTATAAGTACATTGGCCGTAGGCGACAGATGCTACTGCCAATATACTTATAGCATGCTTTTGGGAAAAAAATTCAAATTGGTATTTCGGCCTCAGACAAGAAATCAGAAGCGATGCCTACGGCAACCGGTGGTCCCAGGCTATTTGCCGTGATTGGTCCCGACCGGCCTCGACGTTCCTTGACGTCAGAGTTCGAACGAGATAGAACGAGATTTGGCCGTACCGTAGTCCAAACGAGGACATTGTACGACCAAATCACGTTAAATCTCGTTCTATCTCGTTAGTTTTTCTCGTTAGTTTTGGCTCGCGATTTTTCGGCTATCGCTATAGCAGTGCGTTATCTTTTATATTTCCTGAAAAACCCGATCTTCGTAGCGTTTTACGGTTTCCGACTTTTGGTCGTCCGCGGGTACTTCCTGGTATTAGTGCGCGATGACGGTAACGCGGCTTTGTCGCCTGATTACCCGAATCGTGCGTTCTATGTGCGTTTTGCGTGGTTTCGCACCATCGGGGATTGCGGAAAACGTATCCTCACGATTTTTTTCATTTTTCCTAATTGCACAGACAGAATGATGACCTTTATTTCCATATCAGTCATTATCCTGGGAAAACTTTTATTTTCCTTCCAGCGGCCTTGGAAGAATGCCCTATAAATAGCAGTTTTGGGGATGAAAATTGCTTTTAGTGACGGTTTTCACTAAAAATGACGTTTCTACAGAAAATATCAAATTCGTCTGTCGTTCGAAGATAAGTCACCCCTATCCATCAGAAACATTGAATCGGCCGAAAAGGGATGTTTGGAAAAGCGCTATTGCCTTTCTGGGAACGAGTCAGGTCGGCCCCGAATTTTAAAAAAAACTCCGAACCGAGACCTTAAAGAGGCATAAAATCTTAATTAATGACGTCATAGGTGCCGTAATATTATTGCATATTGACGTCTTTATACAAGGCTTGAAGATTCTGAAAAAAAAATTCCATAATTCTGCCTTTTTTCCGTTCCAAAGGCAGTACTATTCATATCTGGGCTTTGGTGCCCCCCTCCCTCATAATCTCCCCCCTCCCCCAACACAGCATGCAATGTCAAATTAAGGCTTCCCTCACGTGTACGCTGTTCATTCAGTGGCTTTGATTTCGGCGGCGATTGATATAAGTTAGGCACTGGATTTGACTGTAAGCATAAATTTGGTACACCCTCTTCGCATTTTTACCTAAGGAGGGATAGTACGCAAAGTGTAGGTAAATTAAGCGCTATTTAAGAGGAAACTGGGAAATCGAATGTTAAGTTCCTTGCTCCTAGAAGCCTTAACTTTTTTTCGCTTTGTTGGTACCAAATAGTAGTCTGATAGGTTCTCCACGCACCCATAGAGAGTTTATTACTCTACCCGCTTCCTTCTCCGTCAATTTCACCGATAATGGTTCTGACTGGCAAAAGAATGGTGTATTTCACACATTTGGTGTGCCTTGCGCTTCTTAAGAGGACATTCACGGCACAATTCTACAAATTCGACGTCGGACGACTTTGATTTGGAAAGCGCAAATCCTGTGCTACCACTTCAAGTCAAAATCTGCGATTTTCATCGGTGCAATCAAGCGCGACGAACCAAAACGCAATCCCACTCAGTTGCCCTGTGATTCCCGTGACGTCACTTCGTGACGTCATCCTTATATTCGCTTTTAGAAGGTCTAGCGTTAAGTATGAGGACCAGAAACGACGGAACTGCCATAGATATCGTCGGCCGCGGACCCGTGAAGATTTCCCCGCCGGTTTTGCATGTTTTCCGTAAAGCGCTTTGATAGTAGCTTACATTTTTCATTGCTCTTTCTGATTGTGACGTCAATGTTCTGTCAGGGTTTGAATATGCGGCAAATGTCGAGAGAGCGCTGTATTTTCTATATGGCTTTAAGCATGTCCTGCGGGAAAAGTGACCATCGCAGCAAAGTGAAATTTGGATATATGGTAGATGGAATCTTTCTGAAGTCTGGGGTGAAATTTTTATGACAGAATATGCAAATTAAAGAGGCATAAAATCTTAATTAATGACGTCATAGGTGCCGTAATATTATTGCATATTGACGTCTTTATACAAGGCTTGAAGATTCTGAAAAAAAAATTCCATAATTCTGCCTTTTTTCCGTTCCAAAGGCAGTACTATTCATATCTGGGCTTTGGTGCCCCCCTCCCTCATAATCTCCCCCCTCCCCCAACACAGCATGCAATGTCAAATTAAGGCTTCCCTCACGTGTACGCTGTTCATTCAGTGGCTTTGATTTCGGCGGCGATTGATATAAGTTAGGCACTGGATTTGACTGTAAGCATAAATTTGGTACACCCTCTTCGCATTTTTACCTAAGGAGGGATAGTACGCAAAGTGTAGGTAAATTAAGCGCTATTTAAGAGGAAACTGGGAAATCGAATGTTAAGTTCCTTGCTCCTAGAAGCCTTAACTTTTTTTCGCTTTGTTGGTACCAAATAGTAGTCTGATAGGTTCTCCACGCACCCATAGAGAGTTTATTACTCTACCCGCTTCCTTCTCCGTCAATTTCACCGATAATGGTTCTGACTGGCAAAAGAATGGTGTATTTCACACATTTGGTGTGCCTTGCGCTTCTTAAGAGGACATTCACGGCACAATTCTACAAATTCGACGTCGGACGACTTTGATTTGGAAAGCGCAAATCCTGTGCTACCACTTCAAGTCAAAATCTGCGATTTTCATCGGTGCAATCAAGCGCGACGAACCAAAACGCAATCCCACTCAGTTGCCCTGTGATTCCCGTGACGTCACTTCGTGACGTCATCCTTATATTCGCTTTTAGAAGGTCTAGCGTTAAGTATGAGGACCAGAAACGACGGAACTGCCATAGATATCGTCGGCCGCGGACCCGTGAAGATTTCCCCGCCGGTTTTGCATGTTTTCCGTAAAGCGCTTTGATAGTAGCTTACATTTTTCATTGCTCTTTCTGATTGTGACGTCAATGTTCTGTCAGGGTTTGAATATGCGGCAAATGTCGAGAGAGCGCTGTATTTTCTATATGGCTTTAAGCATGTCCTGCGGGAAAAGTGACCATCGCAGCAAAGTGAAATTTGGATATATGGTAGATGGAATCTTTCTGAAGTCTGGGGTGAAATTTTTATGACAGAATATGCAAATTAAGTATATTGGCAGTAGCATCTGTCGCCTAGGGCCAATGTACTTATAGCATGCTTTTGGGAAAAAAATTCAAATTGGTATTTCGGCCTCAGACAAGAAATCAGAAGCGATGCCTACGGCAACCGGTGGTCCCAGGCTATTTGCCGTGATTGGTCCCGACCGGCCTCGACGTTCCTTGACGTCAGAGTTCGAACGAGATAGAACGAGATTTGGCCGTACCGTAGTCCAAACGAGGACATTGTACGACCAAATCACGTTAAATCTCGTTCTATCTCGTTCGAACACTGACGTCAAGGAACGTCGAGTCCGGTCGGGACCAATCACGGCAAATAGGTTGGGACCACCGGATGCCGTAGGCATTACTTTTGATTTCTTGTCTGAGGCCGAAATACCAATTTGAATTTTTTTCCCAAAAGCATGCTATAAGTATATTGGCAGTAGCATCTGTCGCCTACGGCCAATGTACTTATAGCATGCTTTTGGGGAAAAAATTCAAATTGGTATTTCGGCCTCAGACAAGAAATCAGAAGCGATGCCTACGGCAACCGGTGGTCCCAGGCTATTTGCCGTGATTGGTCCCGACCGGCCTCGACGTTCCTTGACGTCAGAGTTCGAACGAGATAGAACGAGATTTGGCCGTACCGTAGTCCAAACGAGGACATTGTACGACCAAATCACGTTAAATCTCGTTCTATCTCGTTCGAACACTGACGTCAAGGAACGTCGAGTCCGGTCGGGACCGATCACGGCAAATAGGTTGGGACCACCGGATGCCGTAGGCATTACTTTTGATTTCTTGTCTGAGGCCGAAATACCAATTTGAATTTTTTTCCCAAAAGCATGCTATAAGTATATTGGCAGTAGCATCTGTCGCCTAGGGCCAATGTACTTATAGCATGCTTTTGGGAAAAAAAATTCAAATTGGTATTTCGGCCTCAGACAAGAAATCAGAAGCGATGCCTACGGCAACCGGTGGTCCCAGGCTATTTGCCGTGATTGGTCCCGACCGGCCTCGACGTTCCTTGACGTCAGAGTTCGAACGAGATAGAACGAGATTTGGCCGTACCGTAGTCCAAACGAGGACATTGTACGACCAAATCACGTTAAATCTCGTTCTATCTCGTTCGAACACTGACGTCAAGGAACGTCGAGTCCGGTCGGGACCGATCACGGCAAATAGGTTGGGACCACCGGATGCCGTAGGCATTACTTTTGATTTCTTGTCTGAGGCCGAAATACCAATTTGAATTTTTTTCCCAAAAGCATGCTATAAGTATATTGGCAGTAGCATCTGTCGCCTACGGCCAATGTACTTATAGCATGCTTTTGGGAAAAAAATTCAAATTGGTATTTCGGCCTCAGACAAGAAATCAGAAGCGATGCCTACGGCAACCGGTGGTCCCAGGCTATTTGCCGTGATTGGTCCCGACCGGCCTCGACGTTCCTTGACGTCAGAGTTCGAACGAGATAGAACGAGATTTGGCCGTACCGTAGTCCAAACGAGGACATTGTACGACCAAATCACGTTAAATCTCGTTCTATCTCGTTCGAACACTGACGTCAAGGAACGTCGAGTCCGGTCGGGACCGATCACGGCAAATAGGTTGGGACCACCGGATGCCGTAGGCATTACTTTTGATTTCTTGTCTGAGGCCGAAATACCAATTTGAATTTTTTTCCCAAAAGCATGCTATAAGTATATTGGCAGTAGCATCTGTCGCCTACGGCCAATGTACTTATAGCATGCTTTTGGGAAAAAAATTCAAATTGGTATTTCGGCCTCAGACAAGAAATCAGAAGCGATGCCTACGGCAACCGGTGGTCCCAGGCTATTTGCCGTGATTGGTCCCGACCGGCCTCGACGTTCCTTGACGTCAGAGTTCGAACGAGATAGAACGAGATTTGGCCGTACCGTAGTCCAAACGAGGACATTGTACGACCAAATCACGTTAAATCTCGTTCTATCTCGTTCGAACACTGACGTCAAGGAACGTCGAGTCCGGTCGGGACCAATCACGGCAAATAGGTTGGGACCACCGGATGCCGTAGGCATTACTTTTGATTTCTTGTCTGAGGCCGAAATACCAATTTGAATTTTTTTCCCAAAAGCATGCTATAAGTATATTGGCAGTAGCATCTGTCGCCTACGGCCAATGTACTTATAGCATGCTTTTGGGAAAAAAATTCAAATTGGTATTTCGGCCTCAGACAAGAAATCAGAAGCGATGCCTACGGCAACCGGTGGTCCCAGGCTATTTGCCGTGATTGGTCCCGACCGGCCTCGACGTTCCTTGACGTCAGAGTTCGAACGAGATAGAACGAGATTTGGCCGTACCGTAGTCCAAACGAGGACATTGTACGACCAAATCACGTTAAATCTCGTTCTATCTCGTTCGAACACTGACGTCAAGGAACGTCGAGTCCGGTCGGGACCAATCACGGCAAATAGGTTGGGACCACCGGATGCCGTAGGCATTACTTTTGATTTCTTGTCTGAGGCCGAAATACCAATTTGAATTTTTTTCCCAAAAGAATGCTATAAGTATATTGGCAGTAGCATCTGTCGCCTACGGCCAATGTACTTATGGCATGCTTTTGGGAAAAAAATTCAAATTGGTATTTCGGCCTCAGACAAGAAATCAGAAGCGATGCCTACGGCAACCGGTGGTCCCAGGCTATTTGCCGTGATTGGTCCCGACCGGCCTCGACGTTCCTTGACTTCAGAGTTCGAACGAGATAGAACGAGATTTGGCCGTACCGTAGTCCAAACGAGGACATTGTACGACCAAATCACGTTAAATCTCGTTCTATCTCGTTCGAACACTGACGTCAAGGAACGTCGAGTCCGGTCGGGACCAATCACGGCAAATAGGTTGGGACCACCGGATGCCGTAGGCATTACTTTTGATTTCTTGTCTGAGGCCGAAATACCAATTTGAATTTTTTTCCCAAAAGCATGCTATAAGTATATTGGCAGTAGCATCTGTCGCCTACGGCCAATGTACTTATAGCATGCTTTTGGGAAAAAAATTCAAATTGGTATTTCGGCCTCAGACAAGAAATCAGAAGCGATGCCTACGGCAACCGGTGGTCCCAGGCTATTTGCCGTGATTGGTCCCGACCGGCCTCGACGTTCCTTGACGTCAGAGTTCGAACGAGATAGAACGAGATTTGGCCGTACCGTAGTCCAAACGAGGACATTGTACGACCAAATCACGTTAAATCTCGTTCTATCTCGTTCGAACACTGACGTCAAGGAACGTCGAGTCCGGTCGGGACCGATCACGGCAAATAGGTTGGGACCAACGGATGCCGTAGGCATTACTTTTGATTTCTTGTCTGAGGCCGAAATACCAATTTGAATTTTTTTCCCAAAAGCATGCTATAAGTATATTGGCAGTAGCATCTGTCGCCTACGGCCAATGTACTTATAGGGCGTATTCAGTCACGTGACCCCTGTCCCCAGCAACCAATCGCGGGCCATAGCAACGCGTTCTGGCGGACATGTTGGTGTTCAGGCACAGTATTCTATTGCACGCTGTATGTTACATTCCGCAGAAAAATGAGCAACATTCCCTGAGCCGAGGCTGAGCGATCCACAATTCCCATTCAAAACTGTCTGCCTTGCCATCATGGTGCTGTGCATCGTTGTTGGATGTGGAAACAGGACGGGTGCAGCGCACAAACATCGGGAAAAGGTGGGTTTTTTTCGCGTTCCTCGTGTCATAACACACCAGGGGAGGGATGCCGAGGAGTTAACATCGGCTAGGCGAAGAGAATGGCTTTCTGCCATTAGTAGAGCAGACCTAACGGAGGAAAAGCTACAAAATGAACGTGTGTGTGGTAAACACTTCGTTTCTGGACAACCGAGCAAAGAATGGGAACGGTTTAATGTCGACTGGGCGCCTACTGTAAACCTCGGCCATAGCAAGAAAGGAGATGCGGTGACAGGCGCCGGAAGAGCCGAGCGAGCCGAACGAACAACACGGCGCCGGAAACTACGGGAAGACCATCTCCAGGCTGAGGTCACAAAGAAAGTGAAAAGGTCAGGCAAGTCAACAACTAACAACTGTCCCGACGAACCCATGCACGTACCTGCTTCCAATGAACAAGACCTCACAGCTGAAAACTGTCCTGACCAGCCTGTGAACGTACCTGCTCCCAATGCTACCCCTGAGGACCCTGAAAACTGTCCTGACCAGCCTGTGAACGTACCTGCTCCCAATGCTACCCCTGAGGACCCTGAAAACTGTCCTGACCAGCCTGTGAACGTACCTGCTCCCAATGCTACCCCTGAGGACCCTGAAAACTGTCCTGACCAGCCTGTGAACGTACCTGCTCCCAATGCTACCCCTGAGGACCCTGAAAACTGTCCTGACCAGCCTGTGAACGTACCTGCTCCCAATGCTACCCCTGAGGACCCTGAAAACTGTCCTGACCAGCCTGTGAACGTACCTGCTCCCAATGAGGTCCCTGCTTTTGAGATAGATACAGAGACTCCCTCCAGTTCCACAAACATTTCTGACAAAGGTACACAGACATCTGAGTTCGCCTACCTGTTTAAGGAAACTAAAGTGCAGTCCTTCACTGAGGAGTACTTTTCAAACTGCAATGACAGTGATGACAGGGTGAGATTTTACACAGGTTTACCAAGTTTTGATACTTTGAAGACAATATTCAATTTTGTTGAGCCTCATGTGTCAAGGAGGACCAAAACCTTGACACCTTTTCAAGAGTTTGTGATGGTTTTGATGAAACTCAGGCTCAATGTGCCTCAGCAAGATCTGGCTTATCGATTTGATGTCAGCCAGCCTACCGTCTCAAGGATTTTCTCTTCATGGATGACTCTGATGGACACACGACTGTCACCTCTTATCAAGTGGCCTGAACGGGAAGTAATCATCCGTACCATGCCGGCTTGTTTCGAGAACACATTTGGAGATAAGGTCACTATCATCATTGATTGCTTCGAAGTTTTCATTGAGAGGCCTTCAAATCTTCTGGCACGAGGACAGACCTTCAGTAATTACAAACATCACAACACAATGAAAGTACTGGTAGCCATCACACCTCAAGGATCCATCTGTTTTGTGTCCAAGGCATGGGGGGGGCGTACATCTGACAAGCACCTTACTACAAACTGTGGTCTGTTAGACAAACTTAAACCTGGTGACTTAGTCATGGCTGATCGTGGCTTCACTATCGAAGAGACCCTTGCCATACATCAAGTGAAGCTGGCCATCCCTACTTTCACCCGCGGCGCCAGACAGCTTGACCCAATGGATATTGAGCAAACCAGAGGAATTGCCAATGTGAGGATCCATGTAGAACGTGTAATAGGACAATTGAAACAAAAGTACAAGATGCTACAAGGAACTATCGAGATTGACTATGTAATCCCTACTGCTGGTTCCAATGTACGAATGGTGGACAGAATTGTAAGAGTATGTGCTGCCTTGACAAACTTGTGCCCATCAGTTGTACCTTTCACTTAGAGTAGAGATGACTGGATCCTCACATTGGCAATTCCTCTTGTTTGCTCACTAACAATAAGGACACATGTAGATTTAGGCTGTATGAATCTATGATATCAATCTTACTAAGTAATAAGTAAACTGTCTGTTTGACTCCATATCTTTATTGTTCAACATAAATGTTACCTTCTTTTGATAAGAAATTTCTTCAGTTGTTGAATGTTTGATAGTGGAGAAATGCTAAAGTAGTACTAGTGCGTTACTTAAGATGCAAATGCCTCAGCAATCACATAAGGACACAGATAGATCTAGGCTTCATGAATCTATGAAGATAGCAATCTTAGAAAGTAATAGATCAACGGCCCATTTCTTAATTCATGCCTTTCTTGCTACATGCATAAATGTTACATTCTTTGCACAAGACTTAAGTAGTTGAAACTGTTTGATACTGGAGAAAATGCTGGAGCATTTCCTTGTTCATATCTAACGTTAGATCTGTAAATACCTGATGCTTTTTGTGTCATTATCAGTAACATTACTAGTAGTAATGCCTTTCTTTATTTGTCTTTGTGCTTTAAGATGCTATGTCACTTTACAGGATAGCGCTAAAATGTATTTGTAAAAAGTCTTGTACAGTTGTACAGATATTGCCTCAAATTGTGATTATCATAGTGTTACAACACGCTTCTTGAGCTACAGACAATTGCAAGAAAAACTAATTATTCAATAACGTTGAATGACAATACAAGTATCGAGTGGAGTAGTAAACAATGCTTCAGGAATTTATTTACATCTTTATCCAAACAACTTAGGACTTTATTGCCCCAGTCAGTAATGGAGTAGGAAAGAGAGGGCACATATTGAACCTTCCTTCGTGTGGAGATTTGGTAGCAGTCTTCTAGAACAAATCAACTTCTTGTCTGGAACTTTGCACTGTAAACAGGAGGAAGAACAATAAATAGTCAATTTCTATGTGAAGAACAGATACCGACAACAACATTATCACCAGGTTAACTAGAAATGACAGATGAGAGTAATAAAAAGTAAGAACGTTCTCACCTGTAACTGTGTCATACATGTACATCCCATAGTGCCTTCTCACAGCTCAGCCAGTGGTGGGGAGGGGGGCATACTCAGGAGCGATGCTCTTCTAGAACCTGTAAACAGGAGGAAGAACAATAAAGGTTTTATTTCTACATGAACAACAGATACCGAGAAAGAAAATCTCCATGTCAACTAGAAATGACAGATAAAAAGTAGGAAATATTCTCACCTGTAACTGTAGTGCATGACCAACAGTGCCTTCTCATCACAGCTTAGCCAGTGTGTGGGGATGGGGAGGGGGGCATCCTCTTCACTGTAAACAGGAGGAAGAACAATAAAGGTTTTATTTCTACATGAAGAACAGATACCGAGAAAGAAAATCTCCATGTCAACTAGAAATGACAGATAAAAAGTAGGAAATATTCTCACCTGTAACTGTAGTGCATGACCAACAGTGCCTTCTCATCACAGCTTAGCCAGTGTGTGGGGATGGGGAGGGGGGCATCCTCTTCACTGTAAACAGGAGGAAGAACAATAAAGGTTTTATTTCTACATGAAGAACAGATACCGAGAAAGAAAATCTCCATGTCAACTAGAAATGACAGATAAAAAGTAGGAAATATTCTCACCTGTAACTGTAGTGCATGACCAACAGTGCCTTCTCATCACAGCTTAGCCAGTGTGTGGGGATGGGGAGGGGGGCATCCTCAGGACTGATGTGACTGAATTTTGAGCAGTCAATATGTTGGGAACAGTTCCAGCTTCTCATTCTTGAAGCAAGAAGCCAAATGAGCCCTCAGTTGTGGCTGGTTAAAGTCTACGGACTGAGGGAGAATTCCATATGCCAGGCAGGTGGCAAATGCGATTGCAAATACTCCACAATCTACTGAATTTGGTTGTTGCTGAACAGCAACAACCCGAAGA
Organism: Branchiostoma lanceolatum; assembly: GCF_035083965.1. Lineage (NCBI taxonomy): Eukaryota > Metazoa > Chordata > Leptocardii > Amphioxiformes > Branchiostomatidae > Branchiostoma > Branchiostoma lanceolatum. The sequence continues at coordinate 8,174,586 of NC_089723.1, read as the reverse complement.
CCTTCATTATTGTCCTCACCAACTAAACATTTGACTTGCTCTTCAATCTCAGCTTGAATGATGTTGTGAAAGAGACTGTCATATAAGTCTACAACTCCATCATTACTCTTGACAGTACTGCAACACACCCAGTGACTTCTTCCAGTGTGCAGAATTTGGATGAAGGGATTCTTGACTCTTGCAAAAGTGCGCCAAGGTCCGAGAGTTGTTCTCTGTAACCCGTCCATAGATGGATTGACTCTCTTGAGAAGGACATGGGCATTGTGTATAATATCACAGTCTAGCCACCCTGATGGATCTGTTATCAGGGCGTAGTGATCATCTGTCAGGTTACATAGTGGTGCAAACCTTTCAATATTGTTGTTATGATTTACACTTGTGATGGTCAGTCCTTCTCTCTCTAAGTCTAACACATGGTTAACTGATGAGGCAGTGTCAGGCTCCTGCTGAAATGATTTGCTTACACGTTGCTTCTTCCTGCACTGTAAACATAACCATGTAGTGGAAGCATTATTTGGCATTTTTTTGTAGTTGATGCAGTGTAGATGGAAGAATTTCCCATTCCCACAACTGTCATTATGGCATTCTAGGAGTTTGTCTGTTACCATTGGTGTTTTCTTGCAAACACATATTGACTGGAGTTTCAGGGCTTTCTGAGGAGCAGCACTCGTCTTCTTGGATTTTGTGTTGACAGATTTCAGTTTGGATGACTTGTGAGAGATGTGACAGAGTGGGCAAAGCCATTTAGCTGGCACTCCAGTGATCTTCAAACAAGACAGATGAAATGTTGTGATGGGACATGTTTGACTGGTGCATTTAACAACTTGTGAGTCTGATGCGCTCCTACAGAAACATATGCCAGTACCAGTAGCAGGCTGCAGATCAATGTCTCTTTTCTGTGTAAACCATCTACCGAGGATTTCTGGCAAAATACAAAACCTCCAGAACTGTGCTAGCTTTGGTACAACAGTGTTCCAGTGCTCCAAGTCTGGCTTTATCCTTTCTACAGCTATCCTGGCCTGTCTGCTGTCACTTACTGAGCATACAACAAAGTCACAGTAACTTTTGCCTGTTGCAAACAGCTGTTGCTGTACCTGGTAATAATACTTGTGGTCCTTCTTCAGTAGAAAAGTCTGGTCCATGCATGAGCTTCGCTTCTTTACATATTCATCGAAGTCCATTTCTTTTAAGCAGTAGGGACACTTCACTTCTCCACAACCCTGGCCACAACAGTCGCAACTGCAGACAAAGTCAGGGGTTGCATGTAAAAATTGGTGTTCTGGATGAACCGACATTCCACACTGATGCACTCTGAAGTTGGTGTGTTGGGTCTGCATGAATTTTTCATACTCAGCCACTGCTTTTTGTTCATGTTTGCACCCGTGTTCTGTGGCTTCTGTTGTGAACGTGAAACTCTTAGGATAGCAAATTGTTCTGATAAGGGACTGTGATGGCTGGGCTGGGTTGGTAGCACAGGCTTGTTTGGACATTGATGCCCCAATCCTCCCTGCCCTGTGTTTGAAGAATGATCCTCCCCTTGCCTGGTCTCTGGTGTCCTCCTCGATTAATTTCCTGTCATCATCAGATAGTTGTAGGTGAACATTTGAGCAGGCCTCCATGAGTTGGTCGTAACTCATTTTCAGATATTTACCGTCAGAAAGGTCTGAAATTGTGCTAACATATTTGCTCTTGGGAATAAACGATTCACAGTGTTGTTCGTCCGTGCTCAACACCACCGGCTTGAACTTCACCTTGTCAAGGTTCTCAAACAATTCATTCATCTCACCTTCACTTGGTGTATGCTTCTTCTCTTCTTCTGTGAGCACGTCGTGAGATGGTGGTGGTTCAGCGCACGTTCCCGCTAGCATCGTCATATTATTCTTAAGCTTCTTCGGCGAGCTAAAATCAATGTTTTCCATTGGCAAGGCCGAGGCTGTGCGTGATAACGCTGGAGGGAGCCATGCATTTGCTAAGTCAGTCGAGGCGACGTCAGCACTTACTCGGTGGTACATTTCTAGGTAAAATAACACGCTGGCTACATGTGAACAACACTCACCCAATCCTGCCAGGCAGTCACGACAGTGAGCGCTCAAAATCGTCCCGCCGGGACTTGTGATAACCCACACAAGGACGCAGGGGTCATTCCACTTCTGGGAATGCTTCACTTTGCCAACCACGACATGTTTCCCATCTATACGTTTTCCCTTGACGCTTTCCACAAAGCCGGATACCACATAATTGTAAGCCTCAAGACTTTTGTAGGCCTTGAAACGCTCCTGGGAGTAGAAACTTGTCTCCAGTACTAAGTATGAGACAAGGTCAAGCGACTCCATTGGTGGCAAGCGATCCGCGTCTAGCTGCTCATCTTGAATCAAAAAAGGGTCGATTCCAACAGCGGAAATCTTCTCCTGGTAGCGCTGACGGACATGAGGTGCAAGGCTTCTTGCATAGTCAGATAACGGACATACAATCTCACTTTCCTCCATTTCGGAGAACTTCTTCTGTCTACAACTTTGTTGTCGAGCGCGCGCTGCAGGCCTGCGGGTGAACACCAAGATGTCCGCCGCTATGGGCACGCGTAGTGATGACGTCATGCCTACGTCACGTGAATACGCCCTATAGCATGCTTTTGGGAAAAAAATTCAAATTGGTATTTCGGCCTCAGACAAGAAATCAGAAGCGATGCCTACGGCAACCGGTGGTCCCAGGCTATTTGCCGTGATTGGTCCCGACCGGCCTCGACGTTCCTTGACGTCAGAGTTCGAACGAGATAGAACGAGATTTGGCCGTACCGTAGTCCAAACGAGGACATTGTACGACCAAATCACGTTAAATCTCGTCTAATCTCGTTCAAAGTGACGTCAAGGAACGTCGAGTCCGGTCGGAACCGATCACGGCAAATAGGTTGGGACCACCGGATGCCGTAGGCATTACTTTTGATTTCTTGTCTGAGGCCGAAATACCAATTTGAATTTTTTTCCCAAAAGCATGCTATAAGTATATTGGCAGTAGCATCTGTCGCCTACGGCCAATGTACTTATAGCATGCTTTTGGGAAAAAAATTCAAATTGGTATTTCGGCCTCAGACAAGAAATCAGAAGCGATGCCTACGGCAACCGGTGGTCCCAGGCTATTTGCCGTGATTGGTCCCGACCGGCCTCGACGTTCCTTGACGTCAGAGTTCGAACGAGATAGAACGAGATTTGGCCGTACCGTAGTCCAAACGAGGACATTGTACGACCAAATCACGTTAAATCTCGTTCTATCTCGTTCGAACACTGACGTACGTCAAGGAACGTCGAGTCCGGTCGGGACCGATCACGGCAAATAGGTTGGGACCACCGGATGCCGTAGGCATTACTTTTGATTTCTTGTCTGAGGCCGAAATACCAATTTGAATTTTTTTCCCAAAAGCATGCTATAAGTATATTGGCAGTAGCATCTGTCGCCTACGGCCAATGTACTTATAGCATGCTTTTGGGAAAAAAATTCAAATTGGTATTTCGGCCTCAGACAAGAAATCAGAAGCGATGCCTACGGCAACCGGTGGTCCCAGGCTATTTGCCGTGATTGGTCCCGACCGGCCTCGACGTTCCTTGACGTCAGAGTTCGAACGAGATAGAACGAGATTTGGCCGTACCGTAGTCCAAACGAGGACATTGTACGACCAAATCACGTTAAATCTCGTTCTATCTCGTTCGAACACTGACGTCAAGGAACGTCGAGTCCGGTCGGGACCGATCACGGCAAATAGGTTGGGACCACCGGATGCCGTAGGCATTACTTTTGATTTCTTGTCTGAGGCCGAAATACCAATTTGAATTTTTTTCCCAAAAGCATGCTATAAGTATATTGGCAGTAGCATCTGTCGCCTACGGCCAATGTACTTATAGCATGCTTTTGGGAAAAAAATTCAAATTGGTATTTCGGCCTCAGACAAGAAATCAGAAGCGATGCCTACGGCAACCGGTGGTCCCAGGCTATTTGCCGTGATTGGTCCCGACCGGCCTCGACGTTCCTTGACGTCAGAGTTCGAACGAGATAGAACGAGATTTGGCCGTACCGTAGTCCAAACGAGGACATTGTACGACCAAATCACGTTAAATCTCGTTCTATCTCGTTCGAACACTGACGTCAAGGAACGTCGAGTCCGGTCGGGACCAATCACGGCAAATAGGTTGGGACCACCGGATGCCGTAGGCATTACTTTTGATTTCTTGTCTGAGGCCGAAATACCAATTTGAATTTTTTTCCCAAAAGCATGCTATAAGTATATTGGCAGTAGCATCTGTCGCCTACGGCCAATGTACTTATAGCATGCTTTTGGGAAAAAAATTCAAATTGGTATTTCGGCCTCAGACAAGAAATCAGAAGCGATGCCTACGGCAACCGGTGGTCCCAGGCTATTTGCCGTGATTGGTCCCGACCGGCCTCGACGTTCCTTGACGTCAGAGTTCGAACGAGATAGAACGAGATTTGGCCGTACCGTAGTCCAAACGAGGACATTGTACGACCAAATCACGTTAAATCTCGTTCTATCTCGTTCGAACACTGACGTCAAGGAACGTCGAGTCCGGTCGGGACCGATCACGGCAAATAGGTTGGGACCACCGGATGCCGTAGGCATTACTTTTGATTTCTTGTCTGAGGCCGAAATACCAATTTGAATTTTTTTCCCAAAAGCATGCTATAAGTATATTGGCAGTAGCATCTGTCGCCTACGGCCAATGTATTTATAGCATGCTTTTGGGAAAAAAATTCAAATTGGTATTTCGGCCTCAGACAAGAAATCAGAAGCGATGCCTACGGCAACCGGTGGTCCCAGGCTATTTGCCGTGATTGGTCCCGACCGGCCTCGACGTTCCTTGACGTCAGAGTTCGAACGAGATAGAACGAGATTTGGCCGTACCGTAGTCCAAACGAGGACATTGTACGACCAAATCACGTTAAATCTCGTTCTATCTCGTTCGAACACTGACGTACGTCAAGGAACGTCGAGTCCGGTCGGGACCGATCACGGCAAATAGGTTGGGACCACCGGATGCCGTAGGCATTACTTTTGATTTCTTGTCTGAGGCCGAAATACCAATTTGAATTTTTTTCCCAAAAGCATGCTATAAGTATATTGGCAGTAGCATCTGTCGCCTACGGCCAATGTACTTATAGCATGCTTTTGGGAAAAAAATTCAAATTGGTATTTCGGCCTCAGACAAGAAATCAGAAGCGATGCCTACGGCAACCGGTGGTCCCAGGCTATTTGCCGTGATTGGTCCCGACCGGCCTCGACGTTCCTTGACGTCAGAGTTCGAACGAGATAGAACGAGATTTGGCCGTACCGTAGTCCAAACGAGGACATTGTACGACCAAATCACGTTAAATCTCGTTCTATCTCGTTCGAACACTGACGTCAAGGAACGTCGAGTCCGGTCGGGACCAATCACGGCAAATAGGTTTGGACCACCGGATGCCGTAGGCATTACTTTTGATTTCTTGTCTGAGGCCGAAATACCAATTTGAATTTTTTTCCCAAAAGCATGCTATAAGTATATTGGCAGTAGCATCTGTCGCCTACGGCCAATGTACTTATAGCATGCTTTTGGGAAAAAAATTCAAATTGGTATTTCGGCCTCAGACAAGAAATCAGAAGCGATGCCTACGGCAACCGGTGGTCCCAGGCTATTTGCCGTGATTGGTCCCGACCGGCCTCGACGTTCCTTGACGTCAGAGTTCGAACGAGATAGAACGAGATTTGGCCGTACCGTAGTCCAAACGAGGACATTGTACGACCAAATCACGTTAAATCTCGTTCTATCTCGTTCGAACACTGACGTCAAGGAACGTCGAGTCCGGTCGGGACCGATCACGGCAAATAGGTTGGGACCACCGGATGCCGTAGGCATTACTTTTGATTTCTTGTCTGAGGCCGAAATACCAATTTGAATTTTTTTCCCAAAAGCATGCTATAAGTATATTGGCAGTAGCATCTGTCGCCTACGGCCAATGTACTTATAGCATGCTTTTGGGAAAAAAATTCAAATTGGTATTTCGGCCTCAGACAAGAAATCAGAAGCGATGCCTACGGCAACCGGTGGTCCCAGGCTATTTGCCGTGATTGGTCCCGACCGGCCTCGACGTTCCTTGACGTCAGAGTTCGAACGAGATAGAACGAGATTTGGCCGTACCGTAGTCCAAACGAGGACATTGTACGACCAAATCACGTTAAATCTCGTTCTATCTCGTTCGAACACTGACGTCAAGGAACGTCGAGTCCGGTCGGGACCAATCACGGCAAATAGGTTTGGACCACCGGATGCTGTAGGCATTACTTTTGATTTCTTGTCTGAGGCCGAAATACCAATTTGAATTTTTTTCCCAAAAGCATGCTATAAGTATATTGGCAGTAGCATCTGTCGCCTACGGCCAATGTACTTATAGCATGCTTTTGGGAAAAAAATTCAAATTGGTATTTCGGCCTCAGACAAGAAATCAGAAGCGATGCCTACGGCAACCGGTGGTCCCAGGCTATTTGCCGTGATTGGTCCCGACCGGCCTCGACGTTCCTTGACGTCAGAGTTCGAACGAGATAGAACGAGATTTGGCCGTACCGTAGTCCAAACGAGGACATTGTACGACCAAATCACGTTAAATCTCGTTCTATCTCGTTCGAACACTGACGTACGTCAAGGAACGTCGAGTCCGGTCGGGACCGATCACGGCAAATAGGTTGGGACCACCGGATGCCGTAGGCATTACTTTTGATTTCTTGTCTGAGGCCGAAATACCAATTTGAATTTTTTTCCCAAAAGCATGCTATAAGTATATTGGCAGTAGCATCTGTCGCCTACGGCCAATGTACTTATAGCATGCTTTGGGGAAAAAAATTCAAATTGGTATTTCGGCCTCAGACAAGAAATCAGAAGCGATGCCTACGGCAACCGGTGGTCCCAGGCTATTTGCCGTGATTGGTCCCGACCGGCCTCGACGTTCCTTGACGTCAGAGTTCGAACGAGATAGAACGAGATTTGGCCGTACCGTAGTCCAAACGAGGACATTGTACGACCAAATCACGTTAAATCTCGTTCTATCTCGTTCGAACACTGACGTACGTCAAGGAACGTCGAGTCCGGTCGGGACCGATCACGGCAAATAGGTTGGGACCACCGGATGCCGTAGGCATTACTTTTGATTTCTTGTCTGAGGCCGAAATACCAATTTGAATTTTTTTCCCAAAAGCATGCTATAAGTATATTGGCAGTAGAATCTGTCGCCTACGGCCAATGTACTTATAGCATGCTTTTGGGAAAAAAATTCAAATTGGTATTTCGGCCTCAGACAAGAAATCAGAAGCGATGCCTACGGCAACCGGTGGTCCCAGGCTATTTGCCGTGATTGGTCCCGACCGGCCTCGACGTTCCTTGACGTCAGAGTTCGAACGAGATAGAACGAGATTTGGCCGTACCGTAGTCCAAACGAGGACATTGTACGACCAAATCACGTTAAATCTCGTTCTATCTCGTTCGAACACTGACGTCAAGGAACGTCGAGTCCGGTCGGGACCGATCACGGCAAATAGGTTGGGACCACCGGATGCCGTAGGCATTACTTTTGATTTCTTGTCTGAGGCCGAAATACCAATTTGAATTTTTTTCCCAAAAGCATGCTATAAGTATATTGGCAGTAGCATCTGTCGCCTACGGCCAATGTACTTATAGCATGCTTTTGGGAAAAAAATTCAAATTGGTATTTCGGCCTCAGACAAGAAATCAGAAGCGATGCCTACGGCAACCGGTTGTCCCAGGCTATTTGCCGTGATTGGTCCCGACCGGCCTCGACGTTCCTTGACGTCAGAGTTCGAACGAGATAGAACGAGATTTGGCCGTACCGTAGTCCAAACGAGGACATTGTACGACCAAATCACGTTAAATCTCGTTCTATCTCGTTCGAACACTGACGTCAAGGAACGTCGAGTCCGGTCGGGACCGATCACGGCAAATAGGTTGGGACCACCGGATGCCGTAGGCATTACTTTTGATTTCTTGTCTGAGGCCGAAATACCAATTTGAATTTTTTTCCCAAAAGCATGCTATAAGTATATTGGCAGTAGCATCTGTCGCCTACGGCCAATGTACTTATAGCATGCTTTTGGGAAAAAAATTCAAATTGGTATTTCGGCCTCAGACAAGAAATCAGAAGCGATGCCTACGGCAACCGGTGGTCCCAGGCTATTTGCCGTGATTGGTCCCGACCGGCCTCGACGTTCCTTGACGTCAGAGTTCGAACGAGATAGAACGAGATTTGGCCGTACCGTAGTCCAAACGAGGACATTGTACGACAAAATCACGTTAAATCTCGTTCTATCTCGTTCGAACACTGACGTCAAGGAACATCGAGTCCGGTCGGGACCGATCACGGCAAATAGGTTGGGACCACCGGATGCCGTAGGCATTACTTTTGATTTCTTGTCTGAGGCCGAAATACCAATTTGAATTTTTTTCCCAAAAGCATGCTATAAGTATATTGGCAGTAGCATCTGTCGCCTACGGCCAATGTACTTATAGCATGCTTTTGGGAAAAAAATTCAAATTGGTATTTCGGCCTCAGACAAGAAATCAGAAGCGATGCCTACGGCAACCGGTGGTCCCAGGCTATTTGCCGTGATTGGTCCCGACCGGCCTCGACGTTCCTTGACGTCAGAGTTCGAACGAGATAGAACGAGATTTGGCCGTACCGTAGCCAAACGAGGACATTGTACGACCAAATCACGTTAAATCTCGTTCTATCTCGTTCGAACACTGACGTCAAGGAACATCGAGTCCGGTCGGGACCGATCACGGCAAATAGGTTGGGACCACCGGATGCCGTAGGCATTACTTTTGATTTCTTGTCTGAGGCCGAAATACCAATTTGAATTTTTTTCCCAAAAGCATGCTATAAGTATATTGGCAGTAGCATCTGTCGCCTACGGCCAATGTACTTATAGCATGCTTTTGGGAAAAAAATTCAAATTGGTATTTCGGCCTCAGACAAGAAATCAGAAGCGATGCCTACGGCAACCGGTGGTCCCAGGCTATTTGCCGTGATTGGTCCCGACCGGCCTCGACGTTCCTTGACGTCAGAGATCGAACGAGATAGAACGAGATTTGGCCGTACCGTAGTCCAAACGAGGACATTGTACGACCAAATCACGTTAAATCTCGTTCTATCTCGTTCGAACACTGACGTCAAGGAACGTCGAGTCCGGTCGGGACCGATCACGGCAAATAGGTTGGGACCACCGGATGCCGTAGGCATTACTTTTGATTTCTTGTCTGAGGCCGAAATACCAATTTGAATTTTTTTCCCAAAAGCATGCTATAAGTATATCGGCAGTAGCATCTGTCGCCTACGGCCAATGTACTTATAGCATGCTTTTGGGAAAAAAATTCAAATTGGTATTTCGGCCTCAGACAAGAAATCAGAAGCGATGCCTACGGCAACCGGTGGTCCCAGGCTATTTGCCGTGATTGGTCCCGACCGGCCTCGACGTTCCTTGACGTCAGAGTTCGAACGAGATAGAACGAGATTTGGCCGTACCGTAGTCCAAACGAGGACATTGTACGACCAAATCACGTTAAATCTCGTTCTATCTCGTTCGAACACTGACGTCAAGGAACGTCGAGTCCGGTCGGGACCGATCACGGCAAATAGGTTGGGACCACCGGATGCCGTAGGCATTACTTTTGATTTCTTGTCTGAGGCCGAAATACCAATTTGAATTTTTTTCCCAAAAGCATGCTATAAGTATATCGGCAGTAGCATCTGTCGCCTACGGCCAATGTACTTATAGCATGCTTTTGGGAAAAAAATTCAAATTGGTATTTCGGCCTCAGACAAGAAATCAGAAGCGATGCCTACGGCAACCGGTTGTCCCAGGCTATTTGCCGTGATTGGTCCCGACCGGCCTCGACGTTCCTTGACGTCAGAGTTCGAACGAGATAGAACGAGATTTGGCCGTACCGTAGTCCAAACGAGGACATTGTACGACCAAATCACGTTAAATCTCGTTCTATCTCGTTCGAACACTGACGTCAAGGAACGTCGAGTCCGGTCGGGACCGATCACGGCAAATAGGTTGGGACCACCGGATGCCGTAGGCATTACTTTTGATTTCTTGTCTGAGGCCGAAATACCAATTTGAATTTTTTTCCCAAAAGCATGCTATAAGTATATCGGCAGTAGCATCTGTCGCCTACGGCCAATGTACTTATAGCATGCTTTTGGGAAAAAAATTCAAATTGGTATTTCGGCCTCAGACAAGAAATCAGAAGCGATGCCTACGGCAACCGGTGGTCCCAGGCTATTTGCCGTGATTGGTCCCGACCGGCCTCGACGTTCCTTGACGTCAGAGTTCGAACGAGATAGAACGAGATTTGGCCGTACCGTAGTCCAAACGAGGACATTGTACGACAAAATCACGTTAAATCTCGTTCTATCTCGTTCGAACACTGACGTCAAGGAACATCGAGTCCGGTCGGGACCGATCACGGCAAATAGGTTGGGACCACCGGATGCCGTAGGCATTACTTTTGATTTCTTGTCTGAGGCCGAAATACCAATTTGAATTTTTTTCCCAAAAGCATGCTATAAGTATATTGGCAGTAGCATCTGTCGCCTACGGCCAATGTACTTATAGCATGCTTTTGGGAAAAAAATTCAAATTGGTATTTCGGCCTCAGACAAGAAATCAGAAGCGATGCCTACGGCAACCGGTGGTCCCAGGCTATTTGCCGTGATTGGTCCCGACCGGCCTCGACGTTCCTTGACGTCAGAGTTCGAACGAGATAGAACGAGATTTGGCCGTACCGTAGTCCAAACGAGGACATTGTACGACCAAATCACGTTAAATCTCGTTCTATCTCGTTCGAACACTGACGTCAAGGAACATCGAGTCCGGTCGGGACCGATCACGGCAAATAGGTTGGGACCACCGGATGCCGTAGGCATTACTTTTGATTTCTTGTCTGAGGCCGAAATACCAATTTGAATTTTTTTCCCAAAAGCATGCTATAAGTATATTGGCAGTAGCATCTGTCGCCTACGGCCAATGTACTTATAGCATGCTTTTGGGAAAAAAATTCAAATTGGTATTTCGGCCTCAGACAAGAAATCAGAAGCGATGCCTACGGCAACCGGTGGTCCCAGGCTATTTGCCGTGATTGGTCCCGACCGGCCTCGACGTTCCTTGACGTCAGAGTTCGAACGAGATAGAACGAGATTTGGCCGTACCGTAGTCCAAACGAGGACATTGTACGACCAAATCACGTTAAATCTCGTTCTATCTCGTTCGAACACTGACGTCAAGGAACGTCGAGTCCGGTCGGGACCGATCACGGCAAATAGGTTGGGACCACCGGATGCCGTAGGCATTACTTTTGATTTCTTGTCTGAGGCCGAAATACCAATTTGAATTTTTTTCCCAAAAGCATGCTATAAGTATATCGGCAGTAGCATCTGTCGCCTACGGCCAATGTACTTATAGCATGCTTTTGGGAAAAAAATTCAAATTGGTATTTCGGCCTCAGACAAGAAATCAGAAGCGATGCCTACGGCAACCGGTGGTCCCAGGCTATTTGCCGTGATTGGTCCCGACCGGCCTCGACGTTCCTTGACGTCAGAGTTCGAACGAGATAGAACGAGATTTGGCCGTACCGTAGTCCAAACGAGGACATTGTACGACAAAATCACGTTAAATCTCGTTCTATCTCGTTCGAACACTGACGTCAAGGAACATCGAGTCCGGTCGGGACCGATCACGGCAAATAGGTTGGGACCACCGGATGCCGTAGGCATTACTTTTGATTTCTTGTCTGAGGCCGAAATACCAATTTGAATTTTTTTCCCAAAAGCATGCTATAAGTATATTGGCAGTAGCATCTGTCGCCTACGGCCAATGTACTTATAGCATGCTTTTGGGAAAAAAATTCAAATTGGTATTTCGGCCTCAGACAAGAAATCAGAAGCGATGCCTACGGCAACCGGTGGTCCCAGGCTATTTGCCGTGATTGGTCCCGACCGGCCTCGACGTTCCTTGACGTCAGAGTTCGAACGAGATAGAACGAGATTTGGCCGTACCGTAGTCCAAACGAGGACATTGTACGACCAAATCACGTTAAATCTCGTTCTATCTCGTTCGAACACTGACGTCAAGGAACATCGAGTCCGGTCGGGACCGATCACGGCAAATAGGTTGGGACCACCGGATGCCGTAGGCATTACTTTTGATTTCTTGTCTGAGGCCGAAATACCAATTTGAATTTTTTTCCCAAAAGCATGCTATAAGTATATTGGCAGTAGCATCTGTCGCCTACGGCCAATGTACTTATAGCATGCTTTTGGGAAAAAAATTCAAATTGGTATTTCGGCCTCAGACAAGAAATCAGAAGCGATGCCTACGGCAACCGGTGGTCCCAGGCTATTTGCCGTGATTGGTCCCGACCGGCCTCGACGTTCCTTGACGTCAGAGTTCGAACGAGATAGAACGAGATTTGGCCGTACCGTAGTCCAAACGAGGACATTGTACGACCAAATCACGTTAAATCTCGTTCTATCTCGTTCGAACACTGACGTCAAGGAACGTCGAGTCCGGTCGGGACCGATCACGGCAAATAGGTTGGGACCACCGGATGCCGTAGGCATTACTTTTGATTTCTTGTCTGAGGCCGAAATACCAATTTGAATTTTTTTCCCAAAAGCATGCTATAAGTATATTGGCAGTAGCATCTGTCGCCTACGGCCAATGTACTTATAGCATGCTTTTGGGAAAAAAATTCAAATTGGTATTTCGGCCTCAGACAAGAAATCAGAAGCGATGCCTACGGCAACCGGTGGTCCCAGGCTATTTGCCGTGATTGGTCCCGACCGGCCTCGACGTTCCTTGACGTCAGAGTTCGAACGAGATAGAACGAGATTTGGCCGTACCGTAGTCCAAACGAGGACATTGTACGACCAAATCACGTTAAATCTCGTTCTATCTCGTTCGAACACTGACGTCAAGGAACGTCGAGTCCGGTCGGGACCGATCACGGCAAATAGGTTGGGACCACCGGATGCCGTAGGCATTACTTTTGATTTCTTGTCTGAGGCCGAAATACCAATTTGAATTTTTTTCCCAAAAGCATGCTATAAGTATATTGGCAGTAGCATCTGTCGCCTACGGCCAATGTACTTATAGCATGCTTTTGGGAAAAAAATTCAAATTGGTATTTCGGCCTCAGACAAGAAATCAGAAGCGATGCCTACGGCAACCGGTGGTCCCAGGCTATTTGCCGTGATTGGTCCCGACCGGCCTCGACGTTCCTTGACGTCAGAGTTCGAACGAGATAGAACGAGATTTGGCCGTACCGTAGTCCAAACGAGGACATTGTACGACCAAATCACGTTAAATCTCGTTCTATCTCGTTCGAACACTGACGTCAAGGAACGTCGAGTCCGGTCGGGACCGATCACGGCAAATAGGTTGGGACCACCGGATGCCGTAGGCATTACTTTTGATTTCTTGTCTGAGGCCGAAATACCAATTTGAATTTTTTTCCCAAAAGCATGCTATAAGTATATTGGCAGTAGCATCTGTCGCCTACGGCCAATGTACTTATAGCATGCTTTTGGGAAAAAAATTCAAATTGGTATTTCGGCCTCAGACAAGAAATCAGAAGCGATGCCTACGGCAACCGGTGGTCCCAGGCTATTTGCCGTGATTGGTCCCGACCGGCCTCGACGTTCCTTGACGTCAGAGTTCGAACGAGATAGAACGAGATTTGGCCGTACCGTAGTCCAAACGAGGACATTGTACGACCAAATCACGTTAAATCTCGTTCTATCTCGTTCGAACACTGACGTCAAGGAACGTCGAGTCCGGTCGGGACCGATCACGGCAAATAGGTTGGGACCACCGGATGCCGTAGGCATTACTTTTGATTTCTTGTCTGAGGCCGAAATACCAATTTGAATTTTTTTCCCAAAAGCATGCTATAAGTATATTGGCAGTAGCATCTGTCGCCTACGGCCAATGTACTTATAGCATGCTTTTGGGAAAAAAATTCAAATTGGTATTTCGGCCTCAGACAAGAAATCAGAAGCGATGCCTACGGCAACCGGTGGTCCCAGGCTATTTGCCGTGATTGGTCCCGACCGGCCTCGACGTTCCTTGACGTCAGAGTTCGAACGAGATAGAACGAGATTTGGCCGTACCGTAGTCCAAACGAGGACATTGTACGACCAAATCACGTTAAATCTCGTTCTATCTCGTTCGAACACTGACGTCAAGGAACGTCGAGTCCGGTCGGGACCGATCACGGCAAATAGGTTGGGACCACCGGATGCCGTAGGCATTACTTTTGATTTCTTGTCTGAGGCCGAAATACCAATTTGAATTTTTTTCCCAAAAGCATGCTATAAGTATATTGGCAGTAGCATCTGTCGCCTACGGCCAATGTACTTATAGCATGCTTTTGGGAAAAAAATTCAAATTGGTATTTCGGCCTCAGACAAGAAATCAGAAGCGATGCCTACGGCAACCGGTGGTCCCAGGCTATTTGCCGTGATTGGTCCCGACCGGCCTCGACGTTCCTTGACGTCAGAGTTCGAACGAGATAGAACGAGATTTGGCCGTACCGTAGTCCAAACGAGGACATTGTACGACCAAATCACGTTAAATCTCGTTCTATCTCGTTCGAACACTGACGTCAAGGAACGTCGAGTCCGGTCGGGACCGATCACGGCAAATAGGTTGGGACCACCGGATGCCGTAGGCATTACTTTTGATTTCTTGTCTGAGGCCGAAATACCAATTTGAATTTTTTTCCCAAAAGCATGCTATAAGTATATTGGCAGTAGCATCTGTCGCCTACGGCCAATGTACTTATAGCATGCTTTTGGGAAAAAAATTCAAATTGGTATTTCGGCCTCAGACAAGAAATCAGAAGCGATGCCTACGGCAACCGGTGGTCCCAGGCTATTTGCCGTGATTGGTCCCGACCGGCCTCGACGTTCCTTGACGTCAGAGTTCGAACGAGATAGAACGAGATTTGGCCGTACCGTAGTCCAAACGAGGACATTGTACGACCAAATCACGTTAAATCTCGTTCTATCTCGTTCGAACACTGACGTCAAGGAACGTCGAGTCCGGTCGGGACCGATCACGGCAAATAGGTTGGGACCACCGGATGCCGTAGGCATTACTTTTGATTTCTTGTCTGAGGCCGAAATACCAATTTGAATTTTTTTCCCAAAAGCATGCTATAAGTATATTGGCAGTAGCATCTGTCGCCTACGGCCAATGTACTTATAGCATGCTTTTGGGAAAAAAATTCAAATTGGTATTTCGGCCTCAGACAAGAAATCAGAAGCGATGCCTACGGCAACCGGTGGTCCCAGGCTATTTGCCGTGATTGGTCCCGACCGGCCTCGACGTTCCTTGACGTCAGAGTTCGAACGAGATAGAACGAGATTTGGCCGTACCGTAGTCCAAACGAGGACATTGTACGACCAAATCACGTTAAATCTCGTTCTATCTCGTTCGAACACTGACGTCAAGGAACGTCGAGTCCGGTCGGGACCGATCACGGCAAATAGGTTGGGACCACCGGATGCCGTAGGCATTACTTTTGATTTCTTGTCTGAGGCCGAAATACCAATTTGAATTTTTTTCCCAAAAGCATGCTATAAGTATATTGGCAGTAGCATCTGTCGCCTACGGCCAATGTACTTATAGCATGCTTTTGGGAAAAAAATTCAAATTGGTATTTCGGCCTCAGACAAGAAATCAGAAGCGATGCCTACGGCAACCGGTGGTCCCAGGCTATTTGCCGTGATTGGTCCCGACCGGCCTCGACGTTCCTTGACGTCAGAGTTCGAACGAGATAGAACGAGATTTGGCCGTACCGTAGTCCAAACGAGGACATTGTACGACCAAATCACGTTAAATCTCGTTCTATCTCGTTCGAACACTGACGTCAAGGAACGTCGAGTCCGGTCGGGACCGATCACGGCAAATAGGTTGGGACCACCGGATGCCGTAGGCATTACTTTTGATTTCTTGTCTGAGGCCGAAATACCAATTTGAATTTTTTTCCCAAAAGCATGCTATAAGTATATTGGCAGTAGCATCTGTCGCCTACGGCCAATGTACTTATAGCATGCTTTTGGGAAAAAAATTCAAATTGGTATTTCGGCCTCAGACAAGAAATCAGAAGCGATGCCTACGGCAACCGGTGGTCCCAGGCTATTTGCCGTGATTGGTCCCGACCGGCCTCGACGTTCCTTGACGTCAGAGTTCGAACGAGATAGAACGAGATTTGGCCGTACCGTAGTCCAAACGAGGACATTGTACGACCAAATCACGTTAAATCTCGTTCTATCTCGTTCGAACACTGACGTCAAGGAACGTCGAGTCCGGTCGGGACCGATCACGGCAAATAGGTTGGGACCACCGGATGCCGTAGGCATTACTTTTGATTTCTTGTCTGAGGCCGAAATACCAATTTGAATTTTTTTCCCAAAAGCATGCTATAAGTATATTGGCAGTAGCATCTGTCGCCTACGGCCAATGTACTTATAGCATGCTTTTGGGAAAAAAATTCAAATTGGTATTTCGGCCTCAGACAAGAAATCAGAAGCGATGCCTACGGCAACCGGTGGTCCCAGGCTATTTGCCGTGATTGGTCCCGACCGGCCTCGACGTTCCTTGACGTCAGAGTTCGAACGAGATAGAACGAGATTTGGCCGTACCGTAGTCCAAACGAGGACATTGTACGACCAAATCACGTTAAATCTCGTTCTATCTCGTTCGAACACTGACGTCAAGGAACGTCGAGTCCGGTCGGGACCGATCACGGCAAATAGGTTGGGACCACCGGATGCCGTAGGCATTACTTTTGATTTCTTGTCTGAGGCCGAAATACCAATTTGAATTTTTTTCCCAAAAGCATGCTATAAGTATATTGGCAGTAGCATCTGTCGCCTACGGCCAATGTACTTATAGCATGCTTTTGGGAAAAAAATTCAAATTGGTATTTCGGCCTCAGACAAGAAATCAGAAGCGATGCCTACGGCAACCGGTGGTCCCAGGCTATTTGCCGTGATTGGTCCCGACCGGCCTCGACGTTCCTTGACGTCAGAGTTCGAACGAGATAGAACGAGATTTGGCCGTACCGTAGTCCAAACGAGGACATTGTACGACCAAATCACGTTAAATCTCGTTCTATCTCGTTCGAACACTGACGTCAAGGAACGTCGAGTCCGGTCGGGACCGATCACGGCAAATAGGTTGGGACCACCGGATGCCGTAGGCATTACTTTTGATTTCTTGTCTGAGGCCGAAATACCAATTTGAATTTTTTTCCCAAAAGCATGCTATAAGTATATTGGCAGTAGCATCTGTCGCCTACGGCCAATGTACTTATAGCATGCTTTTGGGAAAAAAATTCAAATTGGTATTTCGGCCTCAGACAAGAAATCAGAAGCGATGCCTACGGCAACCGGTGGTCCCAGGCTATTTGCCGTGATTGGTCCCGACCGGCCTCGACGTTCCTTGACGTCAGAGTTCGAACGAGATAGAACGAGATTTGGCCGTACCGTAGTCCAAACGAGGACATTGTACGACCAAATCACGTTAAATCTCGTTCTATCTCGTTCGAACACTGACGTCAAGGAACGTCGAGTCCGGTCGGGACCGATCACGGCAAATAGGTTGGGACCACCGGATGCCGTAGGCATTACTTTTGATTTCTTGTCTGAGGCCGAAATACCAATTTGAATTTTTTTCCCAAAAGCATGCTATAAGTATATTGGCAGTAGCATCTGTCGCCTACGGCCAATGTACTTATAGCATGCTTTTGGGAAAAAAATTCAAATTGGTATTTCGGCCTCAGACAAGAAATCAGAAGCGATGCCTACGGCAACCGGTGGTCCCAGGCTATTTGCCGTGATTGGTCCCGACCGGCCTCGACGTTCCTTGACGTCAGAGTTCGAACGAGATAGAACGAGATTTGGCCGTACCGTAGTCCAAACGAGGACATTGTACGACCAAATCACGTTAAATCTCGTTCTATCTCGTTCGAACACTGACGTCAAGGAACGTCGAGTCCGGTCGGGACCGATCACGGCAAATAGGTTGGGACCACCGGATGCCGTAGGCATTACTTTTGATTTCTTGTCTGAGGCCGAAATACCAATTTGAATTTTTTTCCCAAAAGCATGCTATAAGTATATTGGCAGTAGCATCTGTCGCCTACGGCCAATGTACTTATAGCATGCTTTTGGGAAAAAAATTCAAATTGGTATTTCGGCCTCAGACAAGAAATCAGAAGCGATGCCTACGGCAACCGGTGGTCCCAGGCTATTTGCCGTGATTGGTCCCGACCGGCCTCGACGTTCCTTGACGTCAGAGTTCGAACGAGATAGAACGAGATTTGGCCGTACCGTAGTCCCAAACGAGGACATTGTACGACCAAATCACGTTAAATCTCGTTCTATCTCGTTCGAACACTGACGTCAAGGAACGTCGAGTCCGGTCGGGACCGATCACGGCAAATAGGTTGGGACCACCGGATGCCGTAGGCATTACTTTTGATTTCTTGTCTGAGGCCGAAATACCAATTTGAATTTTTTTCCCAAAAGCATGCTATAAGTATATTGGCAGTAGCATCTGTCGCCTACGGCCAATGTACTTATAGCATGCTTTTGGGAAAAAAATTTCAAATTGGTATTTCGGCCTCAGACAAGAAATCAGAAGCGATGCCTACGGCAACCGGTGGTCCCAGGCTATTTGCCGTGATTGGTCCCGACCGGCCTCGACGTTCCTTGACGTCAGAGTTCGAACGAGATAGAACGAGATTTGGCCGTACCGTAGTCCAAACGAGGACATTGTACGACCAAATCACGTTAAATCTCGTTCTATCTCGTTCGAACACTGACGTCAAGGAACGTCGAGTCCGGTCGGGACCGATCACGGCAAATAGGTTGGGACCACCGGATGCCGTAGGCATTACTTTTGATTTCTTGTCTGAGGCCGAAATACCAATTTGAATTTTTTTCCCAAAAGCATGCTATAAGTATATTGGCAGTAGCATCTGTCGCCTACGGCCAATGTACTTATAGCATGCTTTTGGGAAAAAAATTCAAATTGGTATTTCGGCCTCAGACAAGAAATCAGAAGCGATGCCTACGGCAACCGGTGGTCCCAGGCTATTTGCCGTGATTGGTCCCGACCGGCCTCGACGTTCCTTGACGTCAGAGTTCGAACGAGATAGAACGAGATTTGGCCGTACCGTAGTCCAAACGAGGACATTGTACGACCAAATCACGTTAAATCTCGTTCTATCTCGTTCGAACACTGACGTCAAGGAACGTCGAGTCCGGTCGGGACCGATCACGGCAAATAGGTTGGGACCACCGGATGCCGTAGGCATTACTTTTGATTTCTTGTCTGAGGCCGAAATACCAATTTGAATTTTTTTCCCAAAAGCATGCTATAAGTATATTGGCAGTAGCATCTGTCGCCTACGGCCAATGTACTTATAGCATGCTTTTGGGAAAAAAATTCAAATTGGTATTTCGGCCTCAGACAAGAAATCAGAAGCGATGCCTACGGCAACCGGTGGTCCCAGGCTATTTGCCGTGATTGGTCCCGACCGGCCTCGACGTTCCTTGACGTCAGAGTTCGAACGAGATAGAACGAGATTTGGCCGTACCGTAGTCCAAACGAGGACATTGTACGACCAAATCACGTTAAATCTCGTTCTATCTCGTTCGAACACTGACGTCAAGGAACGTCGAGTCCGGTCGGGACCGATCACGGCAAATAGGTTGGGACCACCGGATGCCGTAGGCATTACTTTTGATTTCTTGTCTGAGGCCGAAATACCAATTTGAATTTTTTTTCCCAAAAGCATGCTATAAGTATATTGGCAGTAGCATCTGTCGCCTACGGCCAATGTACTTATAGCATGCTTTTGGGAAAAAAATTCAAATTGGGTATTTCGGCCTCAGACAAGAAATCAGAAGCGATGCCTACGGCAACCGGTGGTCCCAGGCTATTTGCCGTGATTGGTCCCGACCGGCCTCGACGTTCCTTGACGTCAGAGTTCGAACGAGATAGAACGAGATTTGGCCGTACCGTAGTCCAAACGAGGACATTGTACGACCAAATCACGTTAAATCTCGTTCTATCTCGTTCGAACACTGACGTCAAGGAACGTCGAGTCCGGTCGGGACCGATCCACCGGCAAATAGGTTGGGACCAACGGATGCCGTAGGCATTACTTTTGATTTCTTGTCTGAGGCCGAAATACCAATTTGAATTTTTTCCCAAAAGCATGCTATAAGTATATTGGCAGTAGCATCTGTCGCCTACGGCCAATGTACTTATAGCATGCTTTTGGGAAAAAAATTCAAATTGGTATTTCGGCCTCAGACAAGAAATCAGAAGCGATGCCTACGGCAACCGGTGGTCCCAGGCTATTTGCCGTGATTGGTCCGACCGGCCTCGACGTTCCTTGACGTCAGAGTTCGAACGAGATAGAACGAGATTTGGCCGTACCGTAGTCCAAACGAGGACATTGTACGACCAAATCACGTTAAATCTCGTTCTATCTCGTTCGAACACTGACGTCAAGGAACGTCGAGTCCGGTCGGGACCGATCACGGCAAATAGGTTGGGACCACCGGATGCCGTAGGCATTACTTTTGATTTCTTGTCTGAGGCCGAAATACCAATTTGAATTTTTTTCCCAAAAGCATGCTATAAGTATATTGGCAGTAGCATCTGTCGCCTACGGCCAATGTACTTATAGCATGCCTTTTGGGAAAAAAATTCAAATTGGTATTTCGGCCTCAGACAAGAAATCAGAAGCGATGCCTACGGCAACCGGTGGTCCCAGGCTATTTGCCGTGATTGGTCCCGACCGGCCTCGACGTTCCTTGACGTCAGAGTTTGAACGAGATAGAACGAGATTTGGCCGTACCGTAGTCCAAACGAGGACATTGTACGACCAAATCACGTTAAATCTCGTTCTATCTCGTTCGAACACTGACGTCAAGGAACGTCGAGTCCGGTCGGGACCGATCACGGCAAATAGGTTGGGACCAACGGATGCCGTAGGCATTACTTTTGATTTCTTGTCTGAGGCCGAAATACCAATTTGAATTTTTTCCCAAAAGCATGCTATAAGTATATTGGCAGTAGCATCTGTCGCCTACGGCCAATGTACTTATAGCATGCTTTTGGAA
The DNA here is from genome assembly GCF_035083965.1 of Branchiostoma lanceolatum. Lineage (NCBI taxonomy): Eukaryota > Metazoa > Chordata > Leptocardii > Amphioxiformes > Branchiostomatidae > Branchiostoma > Branchiostoma lanceolatum. Next base: position 8,153,322 of record NC_089723.1, on the reverse strand, counting down.
AAAATTCAAATTGGTATTTCGGCTCAGACAAGAAATCAGAAGCGATGCCTACGGCAACGGTGGTCCCAGGCTATTTGCCGTGATTGGTCCCGACCGGCCTCGACGTTCCTTGACGTCAGAGTTCGAACGAGATAGAACGAGATTTTGGCCGTACCGTAGTCCAAACGAGGACATTGTACGACCAAATCACGTTAAATCTCGTTCTATCTCGTTCGAACACTGACGTCAAGGAACGTCGAGTCCGGTCGGACCGATCACGGCAAATTAGGTTGGGACACCGGATGCCGTAGCATTACTTTTGATTTCTTGTCTGAGGCCGAAATACAATTTGAATTTTTTCCCAAAAGCATGCTATAAGTATATTGGCAGTAGCATCTGTCGGCCTACGGCCAAATATGTAT